>NC_139226.1:141397860-141639339 GCF_055691185.1 Crinia signifera | reverse complement strand
TAGAAGAGTGAATATCGCCTTCACATTGTTAGTAATAAATGCGGAAGATGTGATTTCCAAATAAAATGTAATTAAATACAAATGAAATCAAATGAAATTAAGTTACATTAAAAGCAAACATCTGTTGTTTTTTTTCCTTTACAAATCTAATGGGAAATCGCTTTCCTGCATTAGAACAAATGGAAGCTTCATGTAACATAGTGAGAAGGGTTCTATAGTAGTAGTACGTTTATTTATTCTATACAATCAGCCAATCAGAAGCAGCTATACAGAACAGCGTTAGCGGGGAGGGATAAGGGGGAACACAGGCGCATTGACCTCATTTCCCCAGGATTGTCCAGGACGAGGACTGCGAGGTGCCGCCTGATAACAGCTGGGTACACACCAGTACGATTTTGGCACAATCCAATCAATCTGGATCAAATTCGGAATGATTGGATGCAGATTGGATCAAAATCGTTTAGTTGGATCTGAATCCGATCCTACCTGCTGCAGGTAGGATCTGTAAAAGATCCATTCATCTCAATACAGAGGGGATCGGATGCAAATCGTATCGTACTATTTGCATACAATTTGCATCCAATCCAAATCGTTTTGGTGTGTACCCAGCATAACTCAAGCTGCAATCACAGAGGGGGTGGTACGCCTCAGACGCTGCCCGACTGTTCCTGACCACTGCTTGCAGCCTGCGCAGCGTGACAGTCACGCTGCGCAGGCCACGCACGCCACCCACACTGCTGTCAGTGTCACTCCTCCTGGCCGCCCGCCGCCCCGACCTCTTCTCCTGCGCCGACACCGGCCCGTCCGCGCCTTCACCTGCGCCTTCCGCCCAGCTTCTGCAGTGCTGATGAGGTGCACGAGCCCGACGGCACCGTGCACCTCGGAACCCACTCCACTCCCGGCCGCCTGCCAATGTAAGTAAATCTGCGGGTCGGCCGGTGTGGGGGTGAGTATCGGGCACATGCCTGCAAACTAAGGATGCCAAAACCTGGATTGAGCATTTTTCAATCCCGGATCCCGGGATTGAAAAAATGCCCCGGTATTGGTATCCCTACTCATGACTATGCCGAGCTAAAGTTTGGGTACTTATGTAGTATCTGGGCTGTCGATTTTTTGATTGTATGCCTTAAGTTAAGGCATACAATCAGATGCGATGCGATGCGATATCGCATCGCATCGCATCGCATCCGATATCGGATGCGATGACCCGATTTTTCCATAGGAATCAATGTTAAAATGATTCCTATGGAAAAATGGGTCCTTTTCATACCCCTACTATCCAAGTGGGCATGGAGTTGGATATAAACCTGTGGCGAGCGTAGCGAGCCACCGAGCCCGAAGCGTGGCGAGCGAAGCGAGCCCCGCGAGGGGACGGTATTCGTCCCCTCGCGGGGCTCGCTTCGCTCGCCACGCTTCGGGCTCGGTGGCTCGCTACGCTCGCCACAGGTTTATATCCAACTCCATGCCCACTTGGATAGTAGGGGTATGAAAAGGACCCATTTTTCCCATTGAATTCCATGTTAAATGGACTCAGTCCATTTTAACATTGATTCCTATGGAAAAATCGGGTCATCGCATCGCATCGCATCGCATCGCATGGTCGCATGCGATGCGATGCGATCTCCCGATCCGACCCGATTTAGAAATCGGCAGCCCAGATACTACATAAGTACCAAAGTTTGTGTCGAACTTCTGTCAATGTTGACCATTGGGTCTGTTGACCTAGTCACTTTCAACTATTAGTGGTCGACCTAGACATTTTCTAAAGCTCGTGTCGACCTTCTGTCAATTTAGGCAATTGGGTCGGTCTACCATTCCCTAGTGGTTGACCTAGTGACTGTGGTTCTAGATATTGTATCTTCTATACCATACCTTTATCCAGGCAGGAGGTGGTGTGCAGGCAGGGGGCGGTATGCAGGCAGGGAAGGGCCGTATGCAGGCAGGAGGCGGTATTTATTTACAGTTTCTTGGAACTGGAAATAAACAGTGATTAAACAAACTGAGTAGATACAAAGTGACATGGAGGTAGGAGGGCCCTGCTCGCAAGCTTACAATCTATAGTATGCAGGCAGGAGGTGGTATACAGGGAGTGGGTCACATGCAGGCAGGAAGCGGTATGTAGGCAGTGGGCGGTATGCAGGCAGGTGGGAGGCGGTATGCAGGCAGGTGGGAGGCGGTATGCAGGCAGGGGCGGTGTGCAGGCAGGGGGCGGTGTGCAGGCAGGGAGGGGGTCGTATGCAGGCAGGGAGGGGGTCGTATGCAGGCAGGAAGCGGTATGCACCTCCTGCATTGGCACGGCTAAGCATTGCTGAATTCGTCCCTAAACACTTTGAGTCCTATTGTAAAAAGGTCACTATATTAATAAAATAATTTCTATAACTACATCCATCTCAGAATCAGCCCTTTTAAAAAATCCCTTAGTCTGTGCTGTAATATCACAAGATAGAATAAGAATCTTAAAAGCAATAACAACATCTGCCCCGCTGCAGACCTTACAGCCCCCCCCCCCCCCCCCCCCCCCCTTCCACTGCCTTACGCTTGTGGAAAGTTTTACAGCCCTTTGTGAAGCCTTTAAAAGACTTTCAGGTGTACTGTTGTTTTAGAGCAGCAATTACAGTCTTCCCTGTCCCCTGGCAAGCGCACGCTGGGATGGTGGATGTAAGCGGCTGCAGACGTTTTAATGCTCCCAGACAATAAATCTACCCCCCCCCCCATACTACAAATGAGTGGCTCAGTATTCCTTTCCAAGCTGTAATTTATGATGTATATAACTTTCTATGGAGTAGTTGTGCATCCTTCGCTGGGAAGGTTTATATTTTTACTGTTTCAAGCTGTTAATTTTTCCATTTAAATATAGCCTTCTGTTTATGTCAACTGTGCCAAGAACATGCCAGGGACTGTTAACAGACATGAGAGAGACACACGCAGTCCCGTAGGCAGGGAGGAAGGCGGGTGAGACACTGGTGGAAGAGTGAGTTCCACTCAAGAAGCTTATTTTATGTAGACTGACGCATAGAATATGTTGTGTTCTTATTTTTGCAAAAGGAAAATTAATGATCGACATCAGCAGAATGGTAATAATTGTGTTGCGCTGACAATAATATAACAACAAGTTAATAATACACATTTCTTGAGGCTTGGATCACAAGACATTAATTAATAGCAGGAGGAGTGCAGACGGACGAACTCGTACAAATGTTCCCATCACCCATTTTTCTAGCTGCAGAATCCCCCCCAGTGTCCGAACTTTTACTAGAAAAAAGTGATTTCTGTGTCGGATGCGTGAAAACTATACAAACACACTGAATAAACAATTGTGGATGGTGGCGTTTAAGCACAATCGATCAATCATCATCATCATCATGTGAGGTCAATAGTCCCATACGTGGTCTAAGGGGGCTGTTCAGTTGTTTGTTTGTTTTTCTTTTGGGGGGGGACCAATCAATTTGTTGTTCTGATTGGGCTCCCAAACGCACAGGGTTTAGCCATGCAAAGTGGACAAAACAGGGGAATGCAAGGGAGGTGTTGTCTACTTGGGGCGGGCGGCTGTTGTCACATCCGGTAATACGGTCAGCGCTGAGAAAGTGTACGTCCGGTAATACGGTCAGCGCTGAGAAAGTGTACAGCCGGTAATACGGTCAGTGCTGAGAAAGTGTACAGCCGGTAATACGGTCAGTGCTGAGAAAGTGTACAGCCGGTAATACGGTCAGTGCTGAGAAAGTGTACAGCCGGTAATACGGTCAGTGCTGAGAAAGTGTACGTCCGGTAATACGGTCAGTGCTGAGAAAGTGTACAGCCGGTAATACGGTCAGTGCTGAGAAAGTGTACAGCCTGTAATACGGTCAGTGCTGAGAAAGTGGTACAGCCGGTAATACGGTCAGTGCTGAGAAAGTGTACAGCCGGTAATACGGTCAGTGCTGAGAAAGTGTACAGCCGGTAATACGGTCAGTGCTCAGGAAGTGTACAGCCGGTAATACGGTCAGTGCTGAGAAAGTGTACAGCCGGTAATACGGTCAGTGCTGAGAAAGTGTACAGCCGGTAATACGGTCAGTGCTCAGGAAGTGTACAGCCGGTAATACGGTCAGTGCTCAGGAAGTGTACAGCCGGTAATACGGTCAGTGCTCAGGAAGCGTACGGCCGGTAATACGGTCAGTGCTCAGGAAGCGTACAGCCGGTAATACGGTCAGTGCTCAGGAAGTGTACAGCCGGTAATACGGTCAGTGCTCAGGAAGCGTACAGCCGGTAATACGGTCAGTGCTCAGGAAGCGTACGGCCGGTAATACGGTCAGTGCTCAGGAAGCGTACAGCCGGTAATACGGTCAGTGCTCAGGAAGCGTACAGCCGGTAATACGGTCAGTGCTCAGGAAGCGTACAGCCGGTAATACGGTCAGTGCTCAGGAAGCGTACAGCCGGTAATACGGTCAGTGCTCAGGAAGTGTACAGCCGGTAATACGGTCAGTGCTCAGGAAGCGTACAGCCGGTAATACGGTCAGTGCTCAGGAAGCGTACAGCCGGTAATACGGTCAGTGCTCAGGAAGTGTACGGCCGGTAATACGGTCAGTGCTGAGAAAGTGTACAGCCGGTAATACGGTCAGTGCTCAGGAAGTGTACAGCCGGTAATACGGTCAGCGCTGAGAAAGTGTACAGCCGGTAATACGGTCAGTGCTCAGGAAGTGTACGGCCGGTAATACGGTCAGTGCTGAGAAAGTGTACAGCCGGTAATACGGTCAGTGCTCAGGAAGTGTACAGCCGGTAATACGGTCAGTGCTCAGGAAGTGTACAGCCGGTAATACGGTCAGTGCTCAGGAAGTGTACGGCCGGTAATACGGTCAGTGCTCAGGAAGTGTACAGCCGGTAATACGGTCAGTGCTCAGGAAGTGTACAGCCGGTAATACGGTCAGCGCTCAGGAAGTGTACAGCCGGTAATACGGTCAGTGCTCAGGAAGTGTACAGCCGGTAATACGGTCAGCGCTCAGGAAGTGTACAGCCGGTAATACGGTCAGCGCTCAGGAAGTGTACAGCCGGTAATACGGTCAGTGCTCAGGAAGTGTACAGCCGGTAATACGGTCAGTGCTCAGGAAGTGTACAGCCGGTAATACGGTCAGTGCTCAGGAAGTGTACAGCCGGTAATACGGTCAGTGCTCAGGAAGTGTACAGCCGGTAATATGGTCAGTGCTCAGGAAGCGTACAGCCGGTAATACGGTCAGTGCTCAGGAAGTGTACAGCCGGTAATACGGTCAGTGCTCCCAGCGAGAATGTCTGAGCCAGAGATTTATGTCCTCGCCCAGTCACCAAGCTGCGCTGACTAATGACCACATCTCTCTTTATGTAAGTCTGGCAGATCCCATCTGCTGGAGCACATGGTGGACAACAGGTAACCGTGCCGCACATGTCCCAAAAACCATTCATTTAAAAGGGACACTATCAGAAACCTTACCTCTGCTGAACATTGGGCAGTGCCACGGTATAAACGGTAGAAAGATCTCATTTGACTTAATGATTTTCTATCCATTTGAATGACTTGGAATCAGTGCTTGCAAGCTGTATACCTCTTCTCCATCCACTTACATGTAATGCTCACTGTAGTATAGTTTTATTCACCTATTCCTCCACAATTTAATGCACTAGATGCTTCAGGTCTATACTGTAAAGAAAGAGAAGTTTGTTCACGTTCCCCGGGTCCTGCATTCGTCGTGCGATATGAGACATGTGACTGTACAGAGACCACCCCCCCCCCCCCTTACCCACCTCAGAACATCATACTTGTCCACCCTCCCAGAACAGCCAAGAGGCTCTCAACAATCAGGTGGTGCTCCTGGCACCCCGGAAAGGTGGGTAAGTATTCTGGTTTCCACACCAGCCCCCCACCTTGGCCACCCACAAAAGTGCCCTGACTTTTTTCCGCACTGTACGGCAGGGTGCTCCTACCACGCTGCCCCCTCCTACAGCTGCACATACTGGCAACGTATAATTAAGATGAAACAAAATGTATACATGAAGCCATGGCTAGTTGTGCGCTGCAGAATACCGTACATTCACACCCACGTGCCCGTTGGGGCATCCACATGCCCGTTGGGGCATCCACCTCTTAATACAGACCAAGATTGGCCGTCATTTCCTAACATCAGGCCACAAAAGATGCCCAACTGTCTATTTGATTCTGAATCAGGCCTATAGCCAAAAACCATATTTACACTGATACAGAGGTAAAATGATCCATCGCTAAAAATAACTTCAAGGTCGTCAATGGTTTCTTTCAATCGCTTGAAATGAAAGGTTGGAAAATCGTGGTGCTTCATAATGAAAGGTTTGGTTCTGTGGGAATGGACGTCCTTATGTTTTCTCAGGTCCAGTAGGGATTTCATGCAGCACACATGCCCAGTACATAGTCCGCACACCCTACAATCTGATCATTGAATGCGATGCTTACAGTAACATTTCAGGTGAATTTAGCGTTTGCCAGGAGACGGACTTTGAGAAGGGCCCATCCCTGCAATGAGCTGGAAGCAGAGTATTAGCTACTATTACTGGCTCGGGTCCTTGGCTGCAGTAAGGGAACATGGAGAGGAATCTGCAGGAACCCTCTCTGAAAACAAATCCCCAATACGGCATTGGTGATCAAGACCATAGCAGGCGAAAATGGATTCACTCCCATATCCGCTTGCAGTTAGGAACAAAGGTGTCTTGTCTGGATGCTACCTTCTCTATATAGACTGATATAAGTCCCCCCTGACATCACAAGGTACCCCCTCCTAACGCTGACTAAGATGTGTGTATTGTAATCAGGAGCTTCAAGGCCACAGATCCCAGACATGTCTCACAGTAAAGGCCGTGATGTTCTCTCACACGTGGCTCAGGCAATCATTCACATTTTGACTTCTAATCAGGATAGGAACAATGAATATAATAAGTCTGACTCTGAGTCGCATACAAAGTGTCTGTAGCGGAGGGCAGCCACTGCAGCCTGACTGGATAACTTATGCGAGTGTCCGCGGGGCATTTGTGCATGTGTCAGCCACATGCAGCCCATTGCTGTTACGTTACAGCTGCATTAGTCCAATATCATATCCAGCCAACTATGAATAGGGCAGACTTGGGCAAAGATGTGCACATTGGCATCTGCATCTGCCATGCTTTGTATGCACAAATGTGCAAGAGATCCTGCTACTCAGAATGAGGCACAAAGTGTGAGCGACACCTGTACATTGCAGTGCTGGACAGTAACGCAAGACTGGTCCGCGGCAATGGGCTCTATACGTCTAGAAGTGGTAAGGATCAGGGACTGCCCAATAATGCCGGGACTAATGGTGGTCTTAGGCCAAGTCCACATAAGAACAATGGGGGTTATTCTGATACACTCCGAGAGGCACAATCACTCTCTAATGGACAAAACCATGCTGCACTGCAGTTGGGGCAGATGTAACATGTGCAGAGAGAGTTAGATTTGGGTGTTTATTGTTTCTGTGCAGGGTAAATACTGGCTGCTTTATTTTTACACTGCAATATAGATATCAGTTTGAAGTACACCCCACCCAAATCTACCTCTCTCTGCACCTGTTACATCAGCCCCACCTGCAGTGAATATGGTTTTGTCCATTAGAGAGTGATTGTGTCTTTCCGAGTGAATCAGAATAACCCCCCATATCGCGGCAAGATTGTGGTGTAGCTCACAAACAATGTCTATGTGAACGGTCTTTAGGTCGACAGCAGAAGTTTGACGTGAACAAAGTTGACATTAAGAAAAGGTCAACACAAGCAAGATGTTGATATGGAAAAGGTTGACGTGTTTCCCCCCCTGACAATGCGACCGACGCGATTTTGCCATAGGGTTCAATGTTAAAATATTTTTAACATTGCAATCGCGTCGGTCTTGTGCCATTATAATGGCACAAGATGCGATGGACGCGATTAACAACATTTTACATAGCAAACAATGGGAAATGGGCCAATATGGACCATTTCTCATTGTATATGGCCCCGTCATGGCTATTAATTAATGCCCCCCCCCATTGTGAACAGCACCCCACGATTAACGCCAACCCGAAGCGTGGCGAGCCTGCGAGGGGCGGCGGTACGCGTCCTCCGACCTTTTCATACCCCTACTATCCACGTCGGCGTGGAGTTGAGAATATAAAGTGTGGCTAGTGCGCTCTCTTAAAGATCTTGTTGATATTCTGTAAAGTTGGTTCTTTGGGGCTGACAGAGGTCCCCAATTGAGAGCAGCAAGCGACCTTTTTGAACTACACATATTTGAAATATATCAACTAGGTGTGTTGTGCGCCCGATTTTTTGGTTCTCTTGCTAGCCCCCTCTTTTGCGCCTGGGAGCCGTATGTTTAAAGTCATCACACGGATACAAGGAAGGCATACGGAGTGGGTTGACAGAGGCACGAAATCTCTATTGTATTGTCAACATAGACATTGTCTGTCAGCCAACCGGACGCCGCTCTGACGATTTGTCCTATTGAGACAACAAGCCGACATCACGTGTAATGTGTATGCAGGATTGTGCACTTCTGCGGGTGACCGCCTATATCCTTATACTGACCGTGCTGCGCAATCAATGTAACAATATTGCGTGTGCATCTAAACGGCGGACAGAACAATATATTGGGCCTAATTCAGCATCAATCGCTAATCATAGAATTCACTAATTGAGGGACAATCGAATGACTACGCATGCGCAGAGTCGGACATCTCTGGGTGATTGACAGCCGGTGCCCATTTCTGGGTGGCACCAGAGAGTTTTCTGGGAGTGCCCTGGAAACGGCAGATGGAGTATGGCCAACAAAACACAGAGTAAGTCTGGACTTGGCGGCTGCGGACAGGAGGAAAACCATTTGATGGTGAGGGATTGGGAATGGTTTCCCCCATGTGCGTTACATCCACAGCCGTGCAACGGGGCAAGGATAGACTCTGGCAGGGCAGCTTTTACCTGATCGCTGGGCCCATGGTTTTGTTTATTTGCAAACAAAATGTGCGATCAGGTGTGAATTAGGCCCTTAGTGTATATCATATGGCGACATTCCCACAGGGTATCACTCTGGCCCTTATTCTGATCGGTGCGGCCCGATCAGAATATGCGGCCGCGACCGTGCAGGCGAATCCCCGCCTTCCATACGGATCGCCACCTGCCGTCCGTACGCGGATATGTGGCGATCCGCATGAAATTGGACGGGGATACGCCTCCTCCGTCTTGGGAGCAGCCCCTGCATTCGATGGTCGCCGAACATCGAATGCAGGGCCGCACGCTCCACCAGGTCCCGCAACACAAGACCACACGGACACTTGTCCGTGTGAAATCATGTATGGGGGCGGGCAGCTGACATCCGGCGATGTCAGATGCCCGCCCCGTACCCACGCGTCACGGCCTCATTACCATGCATACGCCCCGCGTTTGCATGGGAACGCCCATGAAACGCGGGGCGTATGCATAGGGTAATGAGGCTAAGTAGCCCCTCACGCCCCTCTACGCCCCCTGTGCGGCGTATAAAGAATCCGTGCGGCGAAATCGCCTGCACATGCGCAGAGTGACCTCTGCACATGCGCAGACGATCAACATCGGCGGCCCGTCCGCATGCGGGAATATCCGCACCGATCAGAATAAGGGCCTATGTGACTAAAATCCATGTCAAGTGTAAAACTACTGAGAGACTTCAGGCCACAAATAGTTACTGGAGGGGAGCGGAGGAGTACGGGCGGAACGCTACCTGCCCCACTGAGCGTTCCATCTTCTCATTATTTCCTTTACTGCTGGTAAGAGGCCTCCGTAGGACATTAATTGATTAAAGCAACCAAGCAGCGCACACTAGGTTCTTGAACGAAGTTTACATGCGGCTTCTATTTTTTCCAAGGTGACATAAATGCTGCAGGTTCCTTCCAGTATACAGTATCAGTAGTCGTCCTTCTGTGCAACGCCACTTTCCTTTCTGTCCAGGCAGCGCCGTGTTCTTTCTTCGCTCGCGCAGTTATGACTGATCGACTTGTACTCCTGAAATGAGTAGTTGTATGTAAGTGTTGTTTGATGACTGAGGCTTCTGTAGCAGCCAAAAAATTCTACAGCGCTCCCCGTCTGCATCCTGTTGTGTTGCAATTAACCAGTTCACTGCCATGCTTTCCCGCAAATGAGCCTTTTATTCGTCCGCAGCCGGGCTATGGCGAGTCGCTGCTCGCGTTGGCCGTTCTCCATGCTCTGAATTCTACCAGACACTACTTGCACCCTTTGTTTCCTGTTTAGAGAGCTCGGCGTTCGGTCGGGCGAGTGATCCCAACAAGACGGTCTTTGTATTAATCTAATTAATAACGCAGCAGACGTATCTGGAGGAAGTTTGTGCTAATAATTGTGTGTTTAACATGGTTGATGTTTCAATGACACGCTGTGTAGTTCCCCGTCTGTCTAGCTGCAACACTTTCCGTGTGACATTTTCTAGCTGTGTGTGCAAATGTGGAGTGACACACGACGGCCTTCTAATTGGCCAGCGCGGTGCGCGTCCAATGTAAAGGAAAATTTCTGCGCAGCTTAAATACTGGGAGATCTGTTCTACCCGGGTAACATAAGCCACTGTTGTCAGTCGGGCTTCTGAGGGGACGGGAGGAATGGCAAGGCTATATATACACTTCTCACATCGCTTAGAGGGGGAAAATAAGGTGTTTGGGAAGGCTAATTAGAAGAGATTGTGTTGAAGTGTGTGTCAAATCACACATATTTTACATGGTGAACAGCAGTGACCCGTACAGCACAACATGCGGAGATAATAGGACATTTACAATAAAATGCATTTGGAGAATGCTTAGTGAAACGCAATGCAGTTATTTACTCGGAAAATTATACAATGAGCCTGATTCGTGTAAAAAAAAAAAAAACACAGAAAAAGCAACTGGGAAAACCATGCTGCACTGCAGGGGGGCAGATGTAACAGGCACAGAGTTAGATTTGGGTGGGTTGTGTTCAAACTGAACTCTGAATTGCAGTGAACAATAAAGCTAACAATTGCGAGCTACATATTTACCCTGCACAGAAAATATACCGCATCCAAATATAACTCTCTCTGCACGTTATATCTTCCCCACCTGCAATGCAACATGGTTTACCCAGTTGTGTGCTATACTTATTGAATCAGGCCCAATGTGCACATTTGGCAATATGGAGATTAAATGACATTATGAGATGTTACATGAGGTCATTGTGAGGGGGGGTGGTCTGGGTTCCCAGAAGTTTAAAACTTGTGCTACAGAAGCCAATTGCACTTGTTCTTCACAGCGAAGGGGGCAGGGTTTAGAGAATAATAATGTTAGGCAAAGGATATGCTTGTACGCAAAGTGGCTATGCCTGGTTCATGTGCATTCATTCATTTACAGTGTCTTATATAGCGCAGCATATTCCGTTACAGTGTCTTATATAGCGCAGCAGATTCCGTTACCGCGTCTTATATAGCGCAGCAGATTCCGTTACAGCGTCTTATATAGCGCAGCAGATTGCGTTACAGTGTCTTATATAGCGCAGCATATTCCGTTACAGTGTCTTATATAGCGCAGCAGATTCCGTTACCGCGTCTTATATAGCGCAGCAGATTCCGTTACAGTGTCTTATATAGCGCAGCAGATTCCGTTACAGTGTCTTATATAGCGCAGCAGATTCCGTTACAGTGTCTTATATAGCGCAGCAGATTCCATTACAGCGTCTTATATAGCGCAGCAGATTGCGTTACAGTGTCTTATATAGCGCAGCATATTCCGTTACAGCGTCTTATATAGTGCAGCAGATTCCGTTACAGTGTCTTATATAGCGCAGCAGATTCCGTTACAGCGTCTTATATAGCGCAGCAGATTTCGTTACAGCGTCTTATATAGCGCAGCAGATTTCGTTACAGCGTCTTATATAGCGCAGCAGATTCCGTTACAGCGTCTTATATAGCGCAGCAGATTCCGTTACAGCGTCTTATATAGCGCAGCAGATTCCGTTACAGCGTCTTATATAGCGCAGCAGATTCCGTTACAGCGTCTTATATAGCGCAGCAGATTTCGTTACAGCGTCTTATATAGCGCAGCAGATTCCGTTACAGCGTCTTATATAGCGCAACAGATTCCGTTACAGCGTCTTATATAGCGCAGCAGATTCCGTTACAGCGTCTTATATAGCGCAGCAGATTCCGTTAGTGTCTTATATAGCGCAGCAGATCCCGTTACAGCGTCTTATATAGCGCAGCAGATTCCGTTGCACCGTCTTATATAGCGCAGCAGATTCCGTTACAGCGTCTTATATAGCGCAGCAGATTCCGTTACAGTGTCTTATATAGCGCAGCAGATTCCGTTTCAGTGTCTTATATAGCGCAGCAGATTCCGTTACAGTGTCTTATATAGCGCAGCAGATTCTGTTACAGTCTCTTATATAGCACAGCAGATTCCGTTACAGCGTCTTATATAGAGCAGCAGATTCCGTTACATCGTCTTATATAGCGCAGCAGATTCAGTTACAGCGTCTTATATAGCGCAGCAGATTCCATTACAGTGTCTTATATAGAGCAGCAGATTCCGTTACATCGTCTTATATAGCGCAGCAGATTCAGTTACAGCGTCTTATATAGCGCAGCAGATTCCATTACAGTGTCTTATATAGAGCAGCAGATTCCGTTACAGCGTCTTATATAGCGCAGCAGATCCGTTACAGTGTCTTATATAGCGCAGCAGATTCCGTTACTGCGTCTTATATAGCGCAGCAGATTCTGTTGCGCTTTACAACTAATGACAACACTGAAAGAACAAACTGGGTAAAATAGACAGACATAGAGGTTGGAGGGCCCTGCTGCAAGCTTACAATCTATAGGGATCAATGTGTCACTGGCAGCCAGCAAGTGACATTTTGGGGATTGAATTACCTATTTATGAACACCATGGCCTTATGGAGCTTGTCTATCAACAATCTGCAAAATGCACTAAGCTTCAAAAGTGATAAAATGGAGAGTGATAAACCACCATCCAATCAGCTCCTACCTGCCATGTCACTGTGTTTGAAAAATGTCTGGCAGGAGCTGATTGGCTGGATGTTTATCACTCTCCATTTTATCACTTTTGAAGCTTAGTGCATCTGGCCCCATGTCCGCTATGAGGAAAGAAAGCTGTGTCACAGGAAGGGGGTCTCTAGGAGTTTGCGGATGTTCAGTACAAGTATCGCGTTAAGCAGTAATGTGTTACTTTCCCGACGCATGGAAAACAAGGCAGCGCTGGGGCATCATACATAAGTAATGATCCACATGTTCTCAGCATGGCCTTTACACCAGCAGAGCCTCCACAATGTGTTACATTAGGAGTTGCTGGGACTTGCCATACACCTTTGGGGCCGCGCAATGGGTCAGGTGACTCGTCACATTCATCCCAGGACCCAGCCGGAGGAAGACAGCTGTTTTCATCAGCTGTTCTTGTTGTAGTATGGACCCTCCCGATGACCCGCGGAGGGGGCCTGGGGGGGGGGATAACATGACACCGGCGAATCCGTACGGTGGCTAAGGTTACAAATGAAAGTTTTATAAACGAGACAGGGGATACTTCAACAAATCTGCACGTGGCTTATTTTTTTTGTATTCGGTTTCCCATGTGACTGACATTTTGTTCAACAAAACTCCTACTTCAGAGACGTAAATGATTTATAGATCTTTACCAGATACATTTCTATGTATTCATTAAGCTAGAAAAAAAAAAGCAGAGAAAATCAGGAAGGGACAAACAGGATAGCGCATCGGCCATGTGTTTATAAAGTCTGCCAGTGTCCACACAATACCAGGCCATAACCATTCATTACCATGCCAGCCACATTGCTCCTCAGAATTCACAGTGAATCTCACTGCGCCCATACAGTATTGTGTCAGCAACAGTCCATAATGTGCCCACCACTGCGCCCATACAGTATTGTGTCAGCAACAGTCCATAATGCCCACCACTGCGCCCATACATTATTGGGTCAGCAACAGTCCATAATGCCCACCCCTGCGCCCATACAGTATTGTGTCAGCAACAGTCCATAATGCCCACCACTGCGCCCATACATTATTGTGTCAGCAACAGTCCATTATGTGCCCACCACTGCGCCCATACATTATTGTCAGCAACAGTCCATAATGCCCACCACTGCGCCCATACAGTATTGTGTCAGCAACAGTCCATAATGCCCACCACTGCGCCCATACATTATTGGGTCAGCAACAGTCCATAATGCCCACCACTGCGCCCATACAGTATTGTGTCAGCAACAGTCCATAATGCCCACCACTGCGCCCATACATTATTGTGTCAGCAACAGTCCATAATGTGCCCGCCACTGCGCCCATACAGTATTGTGTCAGCAACAGTCCATTATGTGCCCACCACTGCGCCCATACATTATTGTCAGCAACAGTCCATAATGCCCACCACTGCACCCATACATTATTGTGTCAGCAACAGTCCATTATGTGCCCACCACTTTGCCCATACAGTATTGTGTCAGCAACAGTCCATAATGTGCCCACCACTGCGCCCATACAGTATTGTGTCAGCAACAGTCCATAATGCCCACCACTGCGCCCATACAGTATTGTGTCAGCAACAGTCCATAATGCCCACCACTGCACCCATACATCGTGTCAGCAACAGTCCATAATGCCCGCCACTGCACCCATACATTATTGTGTCAGCAACAGTCCATAATGTGCCCACCACTGCGCCCATACATTATTGTGTCAGCAGCAGTCCATTATGTGCCCACCACTGCGCCCATACATTATTGTCAGCAACAGTCCATAATGCCCACCACTGCACCCATACATTATTGTGTCAGCAACAGTCCATTATGTGCCCACCACTGCGCCCATACATTATTGTGTCAGCAACAGTCCATAATGTCCGCCACTGCGCCCATACATTATTGTGTCAGCAACAGTCCATAATGCCCACCACTGCACCCATACATTATTGTGTCAGCAACAGTCCATAATGCCCACCACTGTGCCCATACATTATTGTGTCAGCAACAGTCCATAATGCCCGCCACTGCACCCATACATTATTGTGTCAGCAACAGTCCATAATGTGCCCACCACTGCGCCCATACATTATTGTGTCAGCAGCAGTCCATTATGTGCCCACCACTGCGCCCATACATTATTGTCAGCAACAGTCCATAATGCCCACCACTGCACCCATACATTATTGTGTCAGCAACAGTCCATTATGTGCCCACCACTGCGCCCATACATTATTGTGTCAGCAACAGTCCATAATGTCCGCCACTGCGCCCATACATTATTGTGTCAGCAACAGTCCATAATGCCCACCACTGCACCCATACATTATTGTGTCAGCAACAGTCCATAATGCCCACCACTGTGCCCATACATTATTGTGTCAGCAACAGTCCATAATGCCCGCCACTGTGCCCATACATTATTGTGTCAGCAACAGTCCATAATGTGCCCACCACTGCGCCCATACATTATTGTGTCAGCAACAGTCCATAATGCCCACCACTGTGCCCATACATTATTGTGTCAGCAACAGTCCATAATGCCCACCACTGCGCCCATACATTATTGTGTCAGCAACAGTCCATAATGCCCGCCATTGCATCCATACATTGTGTCAGCAACAGTCCATAATTCCCGCCACTGCACCCATACATTATTGTGTGCGCAACAGTCCATAATGTGCCCACCACGGCGCCCATACATTATTGTGTCAGCAACAGTCCATAATGTGCCCACCACTGCGCCCATACATTATTGTCAGCTACAGTCCATAATGCGCCCACCACTGCGCCCATACATTATTGTCAGCTACAGTCCATAATGCCCACCACTGCGCCCATACATTATTGTGTCAGCAACAGTCCATAATGACCGCCATTGCGTCCATACATTGTGTCAGCAACAGTCCATAATTCCCGCCACTGTGCCCATACATTATTGTGTCAGCAACAGTCCATAATGCCAGAGGAAAAAAAAAATTCCTCTGGCAACAAAACTTGATTAATTAAAACTTGAACAGCCTGAGGTGACTATTAATAGTTTGGAAACCTCTGATATAAGGTACCAACTTGAAAATGTCACTGTTTGCGGGACAAGATGGTGGCATCGCAGAGTGGCAGTGATTAGTGCAGGAAGGAAGGAGATGGGCAATAAAATATATACACAAAAGGGGGCACATGCCACATGCATTAAAATGGCTACACCAGTGGTTCCCAAACTTTTTGGAATCGCGGCGCCCTAGAGCATCAAAATATTTTCAAGGCCAAATGCTTCTTAACGAGAAATTCAGATTTTTTTTCAATGAAGTGCATTGTGTGTATGTGTCACAGTTATCTGGTGAGGGACAGGATTTGCTTCGGTTTGTCCACATATACTATGATTGGCAGCCACAAGCACTGGCTTTGCCTGGTACATTGACCATAAATAATATGAATTGATCTTGGTCCACCAACCCAAGGCACCCCTGCAAGTGTCCTGAGGCACCCCAGGCACACAGTTTGGGAACCACTGGGCTACACAATATCTATGAGTGATTGCTTAGTCATCAGATCTAATGAGAAACCTGAGGCATGAGGCTCTGCATGCCTCAGTGACGTCACTAGGACTGCATAAATGAATAGGTTCTTCCAGCCCAATGGTCATAACTAAATACCAAAGGTGTCACTACTATAACCAAATAGGGACCAGGGCTGTAAGTAGCCCATGCCAGGGGGGGGGCTGTAAGTAGCCCATGCCAGGGGGGGGCTGTAAGTAACCCATGCCAGGGGGGGGGCTGTAAGTAACCCATGCCAGGGGGGGGGCTGTAAGAAACCCATGCCAGGGGGGGGGCTGTAAGTAACCCATGCCAGGGGGGGGCTGTAAGTAACCCATGCCAGGGGGGGGCTGTAAGTAACCCATGCCAGGGGGGGGCTGTAAGTAACCCATGCCAGGGGGGGGCTGTAAGTAACCCATGCCAGGGGGGGGGCTGTAAGTAACCCATGCCAGGGGGGGGGCTGTAAGTAACCCATGCCAGGGGGGGGCTGTAAGTAACCCATGCCAGGGGGGGGGCTGTAAGTAACCCATGCCAGGGGGGGCTGTAAGTAACCCATGCCAGGGTTGTGTATGACCCACGCCATGGAGGGAAGTCCAGTACTTACTAATAACAGCGGTTCAAACAGCTTCAAACACGCCGGCCGGGCCCTCCGTCTCTCTGTTACCATGGTAACCGCCAATGTGGCCCTCTCATGCAGTGACAGGCAGCCGGAGCGACCGATCAAAACGCAGAAAAGAATAGGATCATCAGAGCGCGGGACAACATGGTCCAATTGGAACGCTCCAGGCAAAAGAAGGCGGACCTTCCTAGATGGCAACGGCGGGACGGGCAGGGTGTGAGGTGATGGCTCAGCCTCATAGTACTACTGGGGTTTCGCGGACACACTGCCGACATGTTTGTTGGGGCAGAGATATTAGGGTGACTTTGTGGGGTTATTCAAGGGCATTTCCCTTAGAACACATTAAATCCCATTAATCAATGTAATCCTCCAATATGTGACATATATACTGTATATAAAAAAATCATTCCCTTGTGGGGGGACCTACCCCCAATATCCATGGTCAGTGCTGAATTGTATTTATTAAATCAGGGTTACCTACCTGACCCTCTCCCTCAGGGACACAATGCTCTGTTCCTGGGCTTCCCTGGTAATGTAGGATTGCAGCACCTGTGGTGACACCTTTCTTATCAGTTACCTAGCTCCCCACAGGTGCTGGCAATCCTACATTATCCATACCTCCCAGCATGCCCCTCTCCAGGAGGACACAATGCTATGTTCCTGGGCTTCCCTGGTAATGTATGATTGCCAGCACCTGTGGTGACACCTTTCTTATCAGTTACCTAGCTCCCCACAGGTGCTGGTACTCATACATTATCCATACCTCCCAGCATGCCCCTCTCCATGAGGGACACAATGCTCTGTTCCTGGGCTTCCCTGGTAATGTATGATTGCCATCACCTGTGGTGACACCTTTCTTATCAGTTACCTAGCTCCCTACAGGTGCTGGCAATCCTACATTATCCATACCTCCCAGCATGCCCCTCTCCAGGAGGACACAGTGCTCTGTTCCTGTACTTCCCTGGTAATGTAGGATTGCCATCACCTGTGGTGACACCTTTCTTATCACTGACCTAGTTCCCACAGGTGCTGGCAATCCTACATTACCAGGGAAGCCCAGGAGCAGAGCATGTTCTCCCTGAAGGAGGGGGTCAGGTAGGTAACCCTGCCTTATTTCAGTCTGGGAATCTTTGGTTTTTAGTGCACACTGGGACCAGTTCTCACCCTTAGGGCTTTTAATAATTATATTGAGTTCAAGTATTTAAAATGCAGAGAAGCTTGGAGTATTTAGCGTCAGTAGGCATGAGATGCTGGGTATTGTAGTGCTCCTGGACCTGCGGGGACAGAATCCCATGGGACTGACGCCTATGTGCCGTGCGGCAAGTGAGTAACAGGAAATATTCCCATTATGATCTCTCCATATTTACTGCTGAATTCTGGTTTATAATCTGCCCACATTTTGTTTTTTTTCTTTCTCAATTTTCGGTACTTGTTTCCTAGCACAGCGCCCACGTATGGCATTGTATTCAATTTTAAATTGTATAGCATTGTTTATGGTATACAATGCAATGTGATGCGATTTTAAATTGTCTAAGCACCCTAATGGGTTTTTTCAATGTTAACTGGTCCCCCTATACGATTTTTAATTGTATAAGCACCTTAATAGGTACACATCCTCCGACCTTTTCATACCCCCACTATCCACGTCGGCGTGGAGTTGATTTTATATAGTGTGGCGAGCCACCGATCCCGAAGCGTGGCAAACGGACACGCATTACTTCACATGTATTCCGCGTCCCCTCGCTGCGCTCGCCACGCTTTGGGCTCGGTGGCTCACTGCGCTCGCCACACTATATAAAGTCCACTCCACGCCGACATGGATAGTGGGGGTATGAAAAGGTCGGAGGACGCGTACCGCCGCCCCTCGTAGGCTCGCTGCGCTCGCCACGCTACGGGTGTGCGTTGATAGTACGGGTGGTGTGGGGGTGCTTTTAACATTAAAACCACCCATTAGGGTGCTTATACAATTTAAAATCGTATACCATTGTATATGCCATACAATGGCATACAATTCAATGGTGTACAATTTAAAATTGTATAACATCGGCTAATATCGCATCGTATGCCTTATGGTATGGTATGCGATGGGCGCCGTGCTAGGAAACAAGTTTCTTCTTCTATTGAAACATCACAGATCCGTATAATATAAGCACAGTGTGTACAGATGTGAGTAGTTGACATATTGACATATCAGAGTACACATAACCATATCCCTGTGCATCAGCAATCTGTCTAACAAAAGTCTCTCTCTCTCTCTATATATATATATAGAGAACTTGTAGTTTGGCACTCTCGGAAAACAGGTCAGCCTGCCAGGGTGCCTTCACTATACATGGATATAGATACTGTAATCCCAAGGTTACCCTCCGGAAAGATGAGCGGCACTCGCTGGACTTGATAAACGTTTTTAAATGGTGCAGAAAAAGTTGTCACATATAGTCAACGTTTCAAGGCATACAAGCCTTTTTCTCAAGACGGACAAGGATAAAGTGCAAAGTGATTGTGCAAAAAGAATAACAAGAATACCTGTCTGTGCCGACCTTATATGCCAGAGGTGCACTCGTGTAGCCGCAGTTCCCCGGGACCAGTGCGCCCCACTTCCGGGGGAGTATCCCAGCATCGGAGTCCCCGTGACGTCAGGCCGCACCTCCGTAGGTGGGCGGTGATCTGCTTACGTCTCCTACTGGACTCACAACCCGTCTGGGTTGCACACACCGGGGGATTTCAAGCTGTGAATACAATAAGACCAATGAACTTACATTGGAAAAAATGTGAAAAAAACGTTAAAGACATGTGTTAAAAAAAACTGGCATGTAGGGTACGGCACACAGTGCAGAAAGTGTTGTAATATGCATATAAATGTGAAGACATAAAGTCAAGGAGGCAGAAGTGCCAGTGGTCATACCTAATGTAGCATATCAATTCAGCTTTATATCGTAAAACAGCTTTATATGGTAAAATAGCGCATGGGGCCATTGGTTACGTATTTAAAACCAGGTTCACTAAATGGACCAGTAATACACCTAGAATAGGGGATGCTAGATCACATAAACGCACCCCACGAGATCTTTTCATTTAGCCCGTTGGGAGCTAAAGTATTCAGCTTAAAAATCCATTCGGATTCCCTTTGAGTTAATAGTTTGTGTCGATCTCCACCGCGAGCGAGGGGAGGGATGTGATCGATAATCTTACATTTAAAGTGCGATAATGAGTGGCGAAATTCCTTAAAATGTTTAGCCACCGGCTGGTCTATGTCTTTCCCTTCAAGGGCAAACTTGATGGCTGACCGATGTGCTGCCATTCTTTCCCTAAGGGTCCTAATTGTTTGTCCTACATAATACTTCCCGCACGGGCAAATAATAATGTAAATAATAAATTGGCTTTTACATGACAGCACATGTTTGATTTTAAATTGTTTCCCTGTATGGGGATGTTTAACCGTATGTCCTGCCTCTAAAAAGCTACAGGTGGTGCATCCTGAACAACGATAGCAGCCGGGTTTTTTGGTCCTAACATTGAATAGGGTGGGTTGACGTTTGGTGTCGACATTCGTTTTCACAATCATGTCCTTGATATTACGATCTCTGCGATAGCTGGGCAGGATTTTTTTATTTTGGAACACCGGTAATGATTTGTCACTAGTTACTATCGGCCAGAAAGCTTGGAGAGCTCTTGGTAAGCAAATGCTGGATGGAGAGAAAGTTGTTACAAAAGGGATTTTATTCTCTATTTTATTTTTATTGACTGAAGGGTTTAATAAGTTAGTTCTGGGTGTCTTCATCACCTCTGTCTTTTGTTTTTTAAGTGCAGTAAGTTTGTATCCCCTATCAGCAAATTTATTAACCATGGTATCTAGGGCCGGCTCTAACTCAGTAGAGTCACTGGTTATGCGAGCCACTCTGATTAACTGGGATTTTGGAAGTCCCTTTTTCAGGGCAGGAGGGTGATTGCTGCTAGAATGCAGTAATGTATTGCGATCTGTAGTCTTTTGGAACACATTGGTCCTTAATATGCCCGCTGTTTTAGAAATAGCCACATCCAGGTAATTAACCTGTGATTGGCTAGCCGTAAATGTAAACTTAATTGGATTATTTAAGGCATTAATGTTATTGATAACAGTAGTTAAATGTTCCAATGTTCCCGACCACACAATCAATAAATCATCTATATATCTAGTGTATAGAATGATGTTGTCATATATACTGCTGTCCTGGAAAAAGAAGTCATTTTCCATCTCAAACATATAGATGTTTGCCAATGAGGGAGACACGTTCGATCCCATCGAACATCCAGTCAGTTGAATAAAGAATTCAGTGTTATGAATAAAATAATTCCTGGACAAGGTATATTCAAGAAGTTGCAAAAACAAGTCGATGTCCAATTTGTCAAATCTGACCCGAAATAGGAAATTTCTCATAGCAGATAACGCCTGTGAATGAGGAATGACGGTATATAAGTTGGATACGTCAAGCGTACATAGAACGGTGTTATCAGTGAGATTCTGCAGTTGGTTCAATTTGATCAATAACTGTGTAGTGTCTTTTAAGTAGTGAGGTTGCTCCATGATGTAGGGTTGCAGCAAACAGTCCAAAAACTTCGAGATGGCTTGGGTCAGAGATCCCCTGGCGGATATGATGGGTCTGCCAGGGGGATTGACTGGATCTTTGTGCAATTTTGGTATTGTGTATATCACAGGAATAATCGGAAATGGTTGTATCAGCGTGTCCAACACTTTCTTGCTGATTTGACCCTGACGAAATGCCTCCAGCAGATAGGGGATACAAACTTACTGCACTTAAAAAACAAAAGACAGAGGTGATGAAGACACCCAGAACTAACTTATTAAACCCTTCAGTCAATAAAAATAAAATAGAGAATAAAATCCCTTTTGTAACAACTTTCTCTCCATCCAGCATTTGCTTACCAAGAGCTCTCCAAGCTTTCTGGCCGATAGTAACTAGTGACAAATCATTACCGGTGTTCCAAAATAAAAAAATCCTGCCCAGCTATCGCAAAGATCGTAATATCAAGGACATGATTGTGAAAACGAATGTCGACACCAAACGTCAACCCACCCTATTCAATGTTAGGACCAAAAAACCCGGCTGCTATCGTTGTTCAGGATGCACCACCTGTAGCTTTTTAGAGGCAGGACATACGGTTAAACATCCCCATACAGGGAAACAATTTAAAATCAAACATGTGCTGTCATGTAAAAGCCAATTTATTATTTACATTATTATTTGCCCGTGCGGGAAGTATTATGTAGGACAAACAATTAGGACCCTTAGGGAAAGAATGGCAGCACATCGGTCAGCCATCAAGTTTGCCCTTGAAGGGAAAGACATAGACCAGCCGGTGGCTAAACATTTTAAGGAATTTCGCCACTCATTATCGCACTTTAAATGTAAGATTATCGATCACATCCCTCCCCTCGCTCGCGGTGGAGATCGACACAAACTATTAACTCAAAGGGAATCCGAATGGATTTTTAAGCTGAATACTTTAGCTCCCAACGGGCTAAATGAAAAGATCTCGTGGGGTGCGTTTATGTGATCTAGCATCCCCTATTCTAGGTGTATTACTGGTCCATTTAGTGAACCTGGTTTTAAATACGTAACCAATGGCCCCATGCGCTATTTTACCATATAAAGCTGTTTTACGATATAAAGCTGAATTGATATGCTACATTAGGTATGACCACTGGCACTTCTGCCTCCTTGACTTTATGTCTTCACATTTATATGCATATTACAACACTTTCTGCACTGTGTGCCGTACCCTACATGCCAGTTTTTTTTTAACACATGTCTTTAACGTTTTTTTCACATTTTTTCCAATGTAAGTTCATTGGTCTTATTGTATTCACAGCTTGAAATCCCCCGGTGTGTGCAACCCAGACGGGTTGTGAGTCCAGTAGGAGACGTAAGCAGATCACCGCCCACCTACGGAGGTGCGGCCTGACGTCACGGGGACTCCGATGCTGGGATACTCCCCCGGAAGTGGGGCGCACTGGTCCCGGGGAACTGCGGCTACACGAGTGCACCTCTGGCATATAAGGTCGGCACAGACAGGTATTCTTGTTATTCTTTTTGCACAATCACTTTGCACTTTATCCTTGTCCGTCTTGAGAAAAAGGCTTGTATGCCTTGAAACGTTGACTATATGTGACAACTTTTTCTGCACCATTTAAAAACGTTTATCAAGTCCAGCGAGTGCCGCTCATCTTTCCGGAGGGTAACCTTGGGATTACAGTATCTATATATATATATATATATTATATACAGAAAAATATGCAATAAGAAGGGTCTGAGCCCATTCACTGTCATGCTTAAGGGAGCCCAGAGTCAGTAAATAAGATGGGGGGGGGGGTGTTCGTACCATAGTAAGCTGGCCACATTTAATACCATTTATCCTGATGACTGCATCCTTCTTGTGGGCGGACATATACACATTTACACCCCTTTCATAGCGCAGGTCAAGCTGCAGTGTGTGAAAGTACCAAAGTCAATAAACCGGGTCAAGCAATCCCGTAATTCTACCTGGGTTAAACTTGGGTCGCCCTGTGTATACCCCGAGTTGTAGCGCACATGCAAGTTTCTGAAATATCGGCCCTTTTGTCTGATCAAAAAAATCGCATAGTGTGTACATAGCATAACTGATTCACCTGTGCTCAAGTGGGGCTATCCTGAAAACCTGGACGGTCGGTGTGCCTTAAAGGCCATTTTGATAACCCCTGGTTTACAGCATTGGGATAAGTGAGGGAGAAAAGCTATGGCTGCAGCCATTTATGATCATTATTACATACTAGTAAAGCTGTGTACACACAATTCCTTTTAGATTTAGATTTTCTATTAGATCTGGCATTAGATCTTCACATTCAATTTGGAATTAGATCTGTACTTTTGCATTAGATATCGATTTCGATTTACATTCATGGTACATTGTACACATTCGATTTACTGGCTGCACAGTCTATTTTTCTTTTAGATTTTGAGAAAATAGGAGCGCGCATTTGATTTTGCTTCTATCGAATCGAAAACAGGGAAAAATCGAAGTGTGTGTACACAGCTTTAGCACGCTCGAAGAGAAAGCTAGTCTGCGACCTCTGTTTGTGCATGTGTGAGAAAGATATATAGTTTCCCTCTCTGCCAGCAGCTGGCAGTGTTTCAGAGACTCACAGACACTACACATATCTATAGATGATAAATGATTCTATTCCACAGTATACAGACTTCTGAACCATAAACATATAGGGTGAGATTTAATAGGATGAGAGATTCAGAAAGTGAGAGATTTGGTAAGAAATCTCCAGGTTTTTTTTAAAGCGGCAATCATTTACATTTCAAAATTAAACTGGTTTTGCAGTGTAAATGATTGCCGCTTTAAAAAAACATGGAGATTTCTTACCAAATCTCTCACTTTCTGAATCTCTCATCCTATTAAATTTCACCCATAGCCTTTCTGATACTGATCCAACTCTAACTTGTAATGATGAAAGTTCTTCTTGTAGTACTGTACATCGCTGTTCTCCCCCCCCCGACCAGCGCGGCGCTGGAAGCGGACTACACCCGTATGTGTTTCTAATTTACCTCCGTGCATTATTAGTTTGTAGTGTGCGCTAATTATTTTAATCACTGCAAGATTTTCATTATTCCACGTTAATGGATTCCGAGAGATAAATCGGCCACTTAGTTTTGTCTATTAGATGTAAACTAGCTCTGTCCTAAAATCTAAATACTCTTTTGAGACTAAGGAAATAAAAGCACGTTCTGAAGGCAGAGGATTTGGAAGCGGCAGTCGCATGGAGAAGTACTAGAACCGGTAACGCATTTGTTTGATCTTTATGTTGTGAAGGCGCTAGGGGGTATTTAATCTATGCTGATGGTAGGTGTCTGAAAACCCCTACCTTACGCAGTGTTGGTCAAGCCCTGTGGTATATCCGGATGCCCAAACCAATTAGCCTCCGTCACTGCCCAGCCTAGGCTGATTGGACCTAGATTATGGTACACGTACGGATGACCAGAATAAGGATGCCAGCAATCCCAACAGGGGTGCCCCCCCCCCCGATTGAGTACTTCTCCGTCCCATACCGGTGGCTATAGCAATGGTTACTGTTTTGTGCTTTATATTTACCTGGTTGATCCCCAATGCATTCCCTTGCACCATGCTGGTGGGTGTGATAACGGACTGGCTGGCTTTACTGTCTGCAAAGTGCTTTGTTCTTTGCTGCGTAAGGGAAAGTCCATTCTTAATAATGACCCCTCCTTGCTGCGCTATTAAGCACATTAGTGGAATGGTTATGACCTTTAAAAATGCTCCAGTCAGATGATGTGCAATCTGACTCCTGATCACTCCTTTATCATGACAAGGACACAGACCGATGCGTTGCTGGGCTTCATCCGACTCGCAGTAACGGGGGAAATAGGATTGTGGCCTGACACTAGCTGTGAGGCCCCGGAAATAAGCCTGTGGGGGGAATGAACCGACATGAGTTTTTTTAGTTGCATAAATATGGCTTTGTCGACGTAGGTCGTCATGGTATTAGTGTACCCTTCCCCTTGCATGGATTGTTGCTTCGGGCAACCTATTATATTCCTCCTCCATGTCCACTGGAATGGTAAAGTGTGAACAAGACCTTTTATGGGAAAACCTCATGTTGTATTTGCGCAGTGGGCAATTATCGATACACTGCCAATGCATCTGGGCACAATGCGCATCTACATCGCCCTCCTGTTCATCTTTGCCAGGTGATTGTCAGGATAGCGGCTTTGGGCGGGTGGTAACTGGCCGTTTAATGGCAGTTGGATGGTTGAGCGTCTAATGAAGGGTTTTGGCCATTTTCACTCCGCTCTAAATTCTTTGCTAGCCGTACACAGCCCATTCGTACAGCGGGCAGGGTATCACTACAGCGGGCGGTGACTACCTGATCACTGGCCGCTGCTGTGCAATCAGGTCTGAATCAGGCCTAAGTGTAGGACCAAACCGCACACAAGTTTCAGCAAACTGATGAGGGCCCCGTAATTATTTTGTGTTTGCCATATAGCGCCAATAGAATATTAATGGTGCCTATTGTACGTATTTCTCTTTCAGTACATTCTGTAACTTGTTTGTGCATTAAGGATCAGTGTTACACCTCATTGCTGCAGTCGTACCAAACAGCCTTTTTCGGTGTGCAGGATACTGTGGTTCATTTCTACCACTCGGTGCTCTGCAGTGGTGGCTCGTACCTTCTTGGGGGAGGGGGTCTGCCTCTGGCTGCAGCTGCCGCGGGGGTACTGCGATGCAGGCACCCCCTCCCCCTGTCGAAGCTGCCACCTCCTCCTCCCGGTCTCTGGCGCCTGTGCTATGATGACAGGTGCTGGGACTGGCACTTGCTTCGGCAACAGCCCACAGGAAGGAATTATGGTCCCGGCATCTGTACAATACAAATGACAGGCACCGGGACCAGAGCGTGCGCAGTACCTATATAGGTACATGTACAATAGCTGATTTTGCACAGCAGCCCGCAGAAAGGCGTCCCGGAGGGAGGGAACACCTCCCAATGGGACTGCCTTGGTGACTGGCAGGTCGGACTTCCAATTGGAAGTCACTGCCAGTCACAGTGAAGCCACTGCAGTCTCACAGACTGCATCTGGCTTCACTACAGTGGCGGTTTTTACCTGGGCGGGGCTGAAGCCCTGCAGCCGATATGTAAAACCCGCCACTGATGCTCTGTGTCCAAACTGTCCCTAATCAAGGACCCTTAAACATGGGCTGGCTGTGACACCTACTTAGTGTCGGCGAATGACCCGGGCATGCATGTGCATCACATTGACCAATACCAAACTAGTGCAGCAGGCTCCCATTGGTCACGGTTGTGCATTTCTCGTATACCTGGCCCACAGACGCTTCCAGCTCCACCTCTGTAGTAGGCATGGTCGTCGGTTGCCGATGATGACCATCAATAGTTTTACCTATCGATGGTCATTCATTTTCTTTGACTGACTGGGCTGTAGGCCAATCATAATGTGGGGGGAGGGATTCAGGGTGTCAGGGGCAGAGCTGTTCTCCCTGTCCTGGCACACTGGTAAAAAATATATATATTCGGTTCTGCTGTACCAAGGATGGAAGCAAACCATCTGGTTCTCCCCCATCGATGGCAAAAGTCATTTGCCATAAACCATCGATTATTTTGAGTCCTTGATGGTCGATGTCCGCCCCTACTCTGTAGCCGCTAGGGGATGCTAAGTAGTATGTATTCTGTAGCCTAATACATACGTAGACGATTTACATCTGGAAATAAAATACTAGCAATATAATCCAGACCATTTTTCTCCGAGAGTTTGGGAACTGGTATTTAGTGGGTATAATTCCTTCCAATGCATCATTAATTTTGCTTTATAGCCGTCCGGATGGCCGTTACACTTTCTCTCCTTTTGTTAATGCCTTTTCCCATTTGGTTTTTACAATTAACAAAACACTTTTTTTTTTTTGTGAAGTCCATTTTCAGTGGGGAGCAGGGGCGGTGCGTTACAGTGGTAGTAATGGGGCAGAAAGCACAGTGCACGGAGGGAAGCGGTCAGGACGCTCCGCTGGTCACAAGCGTGCAGTCTACGGCAAGTTATCACAGTGTATCCAGTAACAAATGTACAAATCCATCTGTTTTCCTTAACAGCTGAAAGAAATGGATTATATACTCATGTAATGCGGTTTCCTTTCTTCTGTCTCTCTGTTTTAACCAGGTCCATTGTTAATCATTCAGTTCTGCTGCAATAAGTACAGTTGTAATCTGGGGAAATTAACTTGGTAGCGGGGTGCATTGGTTCAGTGCTTAATTAGGGTCACACACTGCTTTTTGGTAAATAAATGGAATGGTGCTTCGGTCAGAATAAATGACCAGCAGTCTGCAAGGTGTGATAGCGGCCAGGCCACAGTGTAATTACCGACATAAAGGGACATTCACACCTGATCGATGTTGTGCGAATTGCTATGTGGACCGATTATCGAACAACTCTGCATGGGCATGGATCATAGCACATAGGTCGAACAACCACACAAATCTGGGAATATTCTGATCACTAGCCATTCACAAGTTGATGTACAGGTAACCGCCGTTTGTGGGTGTCACCCGGACGTTCTCTCGGAGTATTAGGAATACGCAAGCGTGCCTGCCTTGTTGGCTTCATGTCTGTGACGTCAGCTCCGGCCTCCATAGCCTGTTTCTATCCTACAACTAGAGTAGGTTCTGGGTATTGCACAGACTGTACCGATGGTGAGCGAGTTGCGAATGGATTTGCTCGCTAGCTGCAGGTCGACGTGATCTTCGCAAGCCTTTTGCAGACTTGCACAGGGAAGGTTTTCGCGTGTCGGCAGCGTGTAGGCAGAGCGACTATGTGCATACACATGAAAAGCTGTCCGCTAGTCTGGTAATACCAGCAGATGAGCAGCGGCCTGCGATGATGTGGGAGCGCCATAAGTGCTCATCGCCGTATAATACATACTGGACGGTTTTGAGGTGAAAGCAGCTGAAATGGCCCAGTGTGTACGGGCCTTTATGGTTCTGAGTATTTAGACTTAATGATGTTTATTGTAATACATTGCTGTAATGGTTCCGTATGCCCTGTGTGTATGTGTGTAACGTGCATTAGTTTGGCTCTGCCCTAGTGCTGTCAGGTTCTTCATATACGTTTCAGTGTTTCTGCTGATGGATCAGATGTGGGACTGATGACAGACATATGATATGAATTACATTACACATGACCCCGTCTCCAGGACACGGCAGGTCAGAGCTATGTACTCTAGGCACCTGCCAGGCCCCACACACAAACCACTGCACCATTTAACTCTTCATATCAAGACGCCCTCTGAATAGGGGTGCTGATACCATAGAGACCGGTGACATTGTGTCACCGTCTACGTTTTTGTGTGTCTTGTTTCCCAAAAAATGCAATGTGAGTAGGACGCACCAGGATGCTCCGCTGATTAAACACTTGTTTATCTGTGTGCGACTGAGTCTGTAGCTGCATCAGAAGTGGTATGCTCTGTTCCACGCCGCGTTCAGTTGTGCTCCGTATACAGGCGCATTCACACTTAGATATACAATGTCGTGCATCAAATTATTCAGCACAGTCTTCAGGTGTGTTCTAGATGCATTGTGGTGTTCTAGATGCATTGTGTTGTTCTAGATGCATTGTGTTGCAGCCAAGATGCATTTCAGGCTTAAAAAGTTGCTGCGAAGACAGCTGGCACTATCGGAGTCGCCCGGCACCTGGCATGTCTCCCATGGCATATTGAGGCTAGTTACAAGAGCACACGTGTACCTGTGGGGGAGAGAAGCCAGGTTATGTGTTGCTACATACACTTCATCTGAGCATTAGTGCTGGTGTGGATGGGGCTGTCAGCAGGGGGTATCTGCAGCTGTACCATATACACTGTATATCCAGTCATTACAATGATCTGTCAGTAAGTTACTGCAAGCTGCCGGCTGGAATGGTGTCTTGCTGATATCTTACACAGCCGTAGCTATGATTCACCGGTTAGTAATATCATTACTGCTGACATTGCATTAGCGGGGGGAGATCTGAAGGAGTTGGCTAATTATGCTTTGTCTCTTCCCATGCAGGGGCAAACGCAGGATTTTCAGAAGGGGGTTTCCAGAGGGGCGGAGCAAAGCACGGAAATGGACACTTAGGTGACCCAGTATATGCTTTGATGTCCCGCGGGTGGTAGGGGTTATTATATCAACCGCTCAGCATGTAGGGCCTGGATCAGTAATTTCCACTAATTACCCCTTTACTGCACAGATGGTGGGAGATGAGGTGGGAGAAGGGGGCATTGGGCTGAATGAAGGGGTCCTGATAAATAACTTCCAGGGTGGTAGAGGATGTTTAATACGCAGAGGAGGGGTGTATAGTGGAGTGGGCTTGTTATTCATAATTTTCTGGTGGGAGGACAACTTGCTTGACTGCAGATATCTCCAGTTCCCGGAAATAGATTTCTTAGATTTCTTAGATTTTAATAGAATTAAAAACTAGAGAATCCCACCTACCAAATTGGGGACTAGGGGATCAGAGTTCAGGCGGCAGAGCAATCTGCCAACAAGTAAATAAAACTACATACCAGGTGTGTGTAGCTGGAGCAGTAACCAGCTGCTGGAAGGCTGATATCTCTAGTTCTGGGAACAGTAGAGACAAGCTACTAGTGTCCCTCAAAGGGGGAGAGTCCCAGCTTTTGGAATATATCCTCAGAAAAACTCTATGTCAGACAGAACCTGAAATATCTGACTGGGAAGAGCAATTAACAGGCTTGGATGGGGACCACTGCTTTGAAGTCAGATATCTCCGGTTCCCAAGGTCCGATTTTAAAAATTCTTGTACTCATGGAAAGAGGGGACCCTCAGCTTTCAGCCTAGGGCCCTTAGACTCCTGGGGGGGTTTCTGGGTACTCGGAAACCCCCCGTGCGTGCGCTACTGCCATAGATGACCGGACTTTCCAGCCACGGAGCAATGTACACTGAGCAGTTCTGAGCACTGTAAGTCAACGACATCTATGTCACCTTATTACCGCAATGTTATTATACCATTGTTACAGTGTATCTGATATCTGTAGGCAATCCGAGAGCAAGATCATGGCCCAATCACTGACGTACCCGATCTGCCTTCTGATAGGACAGGGTGGATGACGTCGGACAGGCAGGGTATGTCCGTTATTGGATAGACCAAGATCTGTCTCTGCTTTAGAGCAACAGAATGTGTTTGTGATTGGTCTAGAAACTACAAAATGATTCTTCCAGATTATTGACAAATGCAATGTGTGAACTTGTTTCATATGTGAATTTGACACTTTTTCCCCTCATCTGTTTGATCAGAGAATCTCTGTTCTGTGCTGTTGGAGGACCCAGCTCCTTCCCTTATATAATGCTCTTTGGCATCTTGTTGCTTACACCACAGCCTAGCGCGTACTGTAACTATAGTAATAACAATCTATGCAACCGCTAATGGGCCCTGTCACATTGGAACTATGTGTACTTAGATCATAGATCCATAATACGGTTTAATGCTACTTCTAAAACAATGAAGGTAAAATGATGGAAAGTGCTCTGACCTGTCCACTATACCCCAAAGAGAATATCCTGGGGTCATTTATGTCCTTTTTGTCAATATCTCTCCAGAACAGAGCGAATGTCGACTATTCCATTCCTACATGGTTACCATTGTTCACATGAGGGTGTGTGTATGATATCACCCCAGCATACTATTTATACCCTTTGCACCACATAACACCAGATGTCTGACGCTAATTTCCTGCTTTGTACTGTTCCACCAACGTTACTACGTTTTCCTGTGTTGTGCCAGTTTTCCTGTGTTGTGCCAGTTTTCCTGTGTTGTGCCAGTTTTCCTGTGTTGTGCCAGTTTTCCTGTGTTGTGCCAGTTTTCCTGTGTTGTGCCAGTTTTCCTGTGTTGTGCCAGTTTTCCTGTGTTGTGCCAGTTTTCCTGTGTTCTGCCATTTGAGCCTCAGTTTTGCATCTTAGGTTTTTAATAACGTACTAGGCACTTAGGGGTAAATTTACCAACATGGGAGTTCTACTGCAGATGGGATGTTGCCCATAGCAACCAATCATATTCTACCTCTTATTTATCACAAATCTATATCTTAGGGGGGTATTCAATATCCCCCAGGACCTATTCAATCCTGGCCATTTCCAGCCGGTACTCGTAGCTGCAGATTCAACTATTTGGTACTTATGTATTATCTGGGCTCCCATGTTAAATGCACCCCATTTTTTCATACCCCTACTATCCAACTACGCATGGAGTTAATTTTATATAGTGTGGCGAGCGCAGCGAGCCACCGTGCCCGAAGCGTGGCGAGGTCTCATAAGAAAAATGGGAGCCCAGATATTACATAAGTACCAACTATTTTAATAGCCGAAACTGCATTGTCAGAAACGGGCGCTAAATTGTCGAGTTTGCCTCTGAAATGTTTTCAAAAGTCAGAAGAACTGTAACAAAAACATTGAATATGTCAAATTCGATCTATTCTAGGCAAAAACTGTCGGAAATATTGTCAGGGATTGAATACACTCCTTAGGATTAGTGATTTGGCAAAGCTAAATCTTGGGTGCGGTATATGGGGCTATCTGGCATATTTTGACGGTTAGTGTAGTGCCAGCGTTTCTGCTCTGACTCAAAAGTGATGAGCAGAATGTTTGGAAAGTGGCCAGTTTGGGCACCCAAATGGCACTTTTCACACCGCACCCATAAGAATTTAGCCGTTTCACATACACGGCGCAATAAAACAGACATTTCAATATTGCTCCCGCTGTCTCCTTACTTTAGATGGGGTTTAACATTCTTTGCCTTGTTTTGGTGATAACTGTGCCTCGCTGTGCCCTGCAGAACATCTCAGGTGGTTTGTAAAAGGTGACATGCAGGTTTATGTTCTCATATCTAGGTTTCAGTTTTTTGCAAAAGCGAGTGTTAGATCATTTTCGTGTGATTTTTGAGCAGCGAGTGAGCCCTACCGATCTTACGCAGTATAAACCTCTCAGGTCTCCAAGCCACAGGGAGATGTGGCACCATGGCAGCTAGTATATCATATTTCCTTCTTGACCTTTTACAGTATATTATATACTAGGTGATTCATCGCGCCCTACGGGCGCTCTTCACACTGTCCCCTTAATTTGTGAACGTTTGTATATGAGAAATATGGTTAGAATTGTATGAAAGATGCCTGTATTGCAACTTGAGTTATAGGTGAAATGTGTTAAATAGAGAGCATATGATTTGGAAGGGGTGTGTATTGTTTTGTTTAATTAAAAAGCAGTTGTTTAGGTGTGTGTGTGTGTATGTGTGTGCGTGCAATAGTATAGTAGGGTGTTTTTGGGTCAGTGGCTCCCCACTGGCAGAGGTCACAACACAGGAAAATAGGAGGCTTGGTAGTGATAGGGGTGTGTGGGCATACGGGGGGCCAAAGAAGAGGGTGGGGGACACTGTGCAGCTTCTGCCAGTGGGTGAGGGTCCAGCCTGGCAGTACAGGACGGTGGCCCTGAGTCAGTGTCTCTTCCTACTGGGTGGGAGTTAGGGTGCAGGAGGCTGGGCTATGAGGCATGATAGGGGCATGATAGGGGCATGTGGGCAACAGTGTCAGCGACTCCCCAGTAGTGGAAGTTACGGTTCAGGAGAGCAGGAAGCTGGGTTGTGATAGGGGTGTGTGGGCATACGGGGGGGTGCCGCGAATTGCGGGAGGGGGGGGGGCGCGGTGGGTTGCCGCGAATCATAGGAGGTGGGGAAGGGGGTAGCCGCGAATCGTGGGAGGTCGCGGGGGTGTGTGCAGTGAACTGCGGGAGTGGGGGGTTGCTGGGGGGCGTGTGCCGCGAATCGTGGGAGGGGGGGCGCGGGGGTTTGCAGCGAATCGCAGGGTCGGGTGTTGCCGCGAATTGTGGGGGGGGGGGGGTCGCGGGGGGTGCCACGAATTGCTGGAGGGGGGGGGGGGGGTGCCGCAATTCGCAACAAGAAAAAATCAACACAGAAAGGTCAACACATGTAAATGTTGACATAAGTGTGGCACTTCATTGGTGTCCATGTCGACACATGAGAATGAATATGAAAACATTCAAAAATTGAAAAATAAATCTTCAAAACCGTTAACCCTTTTTTCATTGTCGACCATAGCCATGTAGGTGTTTTGCATGTGCCATTTAATCCTGGGGTTGCCGTGAACCGGGGGGGGGGGGAGGTGGGGGGTGTCCGCGAATCGCGGGGGGTGGGTTCCGCGAATCGAGGCTTCCCAGGGAGGCGGGGTTGCCGCAAATTGCGGGGGGGCGGGGTTTGACACGAATTGCGGGAGGGGGGTTTGCCGCGAATCATGGGAGGGAGGATGCCACGAATCGCTCGCGGGTGGGGGGGGGGCTTGTGCCTCGCATCTCGGGATGGGGGGTCGCGGGGGTGTGCCGCGAATCGCGGGGGGGGGGTGCTGTGAGTGGCGCGGGGAGGGGGGTGGTTTACTGCGAATTGTGGGAGGGGGTCGCTCATCTTGTGGCTTTGGAGTAGGTTTCTGTGTAACATGGGGAGGCAGAGGGTGTCTGGCACTGTGGGCTCACTGGGCTGGTTCTCTGTCATGTGAGTCAGAGGCTCCACCCAGCGTTACAGACACACTCACACACTTTGAGTGACAGATGTTGCCAAATATATAAGAGATGGTGCCACAGGCCATAGCATCCCGCTTAATAATACTGTATGGATAAAGGAAACTACAACCATTATTTAAAACAAAAAAAAAACATTAGCAGATTTTTATTTTATATTTTAACATTTTTTTCTCTAATTATAGAAATGCAGAAATATTACAATTATTTGTTTTGTTATTTTTTTTATTTCAAATATACAAAACATATATATAAATAAACACATCAACAATAAAACATTAACAAAGAAGTGCAAAGTTATCATAAAAAAAATACAAAATCTGGGATTGCGAGATGCACACACATGTCTACAAAGCCAGTGACCAGTGGCGTAACTACTGTAAGGCAGCAACAGCAGCCGCTTGGGGGAGCAAGCAGCAGCAGGGTCTGTGTGGGCGCCGGCACCCGCACAACGCACTGACATGCTGCTGCCATCTCTGCATGGCAGAGATGACAATTCCCCCACTGATTCAAATGACTGTACACAGAGCCGACTATTGGCTACTGTGTACAGGATGGGCGTGCTGGGGCGGCCTGGGATGCATTGAAGCCAAGGGAAGCAGCAGTGTCTGCTGGTCTCTCTTCCTCTCTCCTGCTTCAGCTTCTCATTTATGCGTGTGACGTCATCACGTCACACGCTGGGGAAACATGCTTGAGAGGGGCCTGAAGGGGGGGGGGGGTGCCACAAGCTTTTTGGCAGGGAGGAGCAAAAGTTATAGTTACGCCACTGCCAGCGTCCCAAACTAACTTTTCTTCTTTGAAACATTGGTGCTATCAGCATGCAGACGGCGAGGTGGGGGGTTGGGTTTGTGGACTAGGACTCTCCGAAGGAATACAGGCACGATAACCATCTTTGCGTAAATGTGTGCTGACCTATAATCTGTTCTGCAGACAATATGAACACGCCTGTGAGGACATCCTGTGCAGTTTATAGTACTCAGTGCCTCTTGTGTGGAGTTACTGTATATATTACAAGTAAGCCCGCTCGAAGCAAAAGCTAATCTGCTACCTTGTGATTGCCTCTGTGTTTGTGCATGTGTGAGAGAGAAAGAAATGTAGTTTCACTCGCTGCCAACAGATGGCAGTGTTACAGTGACAAATTGACGCTATACATATATAGATCATACTGTATATTTCATGATTTCTGCTTCTAAATTATAGAAACTTTTCACACGGGTGAGATGTTATTCCCATCTATGATAATGGTATGTTCATTAACCTTTCCACTTGTAGGATTACTGTAATCAGAAGACTTTTTTTTCCTTTGGTCCACATGGAAAAGCAAAGTTTAATTATCATATGTAGTGATCATCCTACCACCCTGCTTCTTCCAAAACTGTGTAACTGTGAAACACAGAGGTGTTGCTCTCTACTGTGGTGCTGCTAGCACATGTGGGTCTGTATTACAGCATCAATATGCAGACAGGACTGTGCTAGAAGCAGCACAGCAGAGAGTGACACCCCAGGCAGTAAAGAGGAACTACACAGGTTTTGAAAGATACAGGGTGCTAGACTGAACACTAATATATCAGTTACTAAAGCAGCTATCAGCTGGTGGTAAGGTCAGAGGCTGTTGCTGTAGGGACTACTGACTGAGGTGGCCATCAGCTTGTGGTAAGGTCAGCGGCTGTTGCTGTAGGGACTACAGATTGAGGTGGCCAGCAGCTTGTGGTAAGGTCAGCAGCTGTTGCTGTAGGGACTGCAGATTGAGGTGGCCAGCAGCTTGTGGTAAGGTCAGTAGCTGTTGCTGTTGGGACTACTGATTGAGGTGGCCATCAGCTTGTGGTAAGGTCAGCAGCTGTTGCTGTAGGGACTGCAGATTGAGGTGGCCAGCAGCTGGTGGTAAGGTCAGAGGCTGTTGCTGTAAGGACTACTGATTGAGGTGGCCATCAGCTTGTGGTAAGGTCAGCAGCTGTTGCTGTAGGGACTGCAGGTTGAGGTGGCCAGCAGCTTGTGGTAAGGTCAGCAGCTGTTGCTGTAGGGACTTCAGATTGAGGTGGCCATCCGCTTGTGGTAAGGTCAGCAGCTGTTGCTGTAGGGACTGCAGATTGAGGTGGCCATCAGCTTGTGGTAAGGTCAGAGGCTGTTGCTGTAGGGACTGCAGATTGAGGTGGCCATCAGCTTGTGGTAAGGTCAGAGGCTGTTGCTGTAGGGACTGCAGATTGAGGTGGCCATCAGCTTGTGGTAAGGTCAGCAGCTGTTGCTGTAGGGACTGCAGATTGAGGTGGCCATCAGCTTGTGGTAAGGTCAGAGGCTGTTGCTGTAGGGACTGCAGATTGAGGTGGCCATCAGCTTGTGGTAAGGTCAGTAGCTGTTGCTGTAGGGACTGCAGATTGAGGTGGCCAGCAGCTTGTGGTAAGGTCAGTAGCTGTTGCTGTAGGGACTGCAGATTGAGGTGGCCAGCAGCTTGTGGTAAGGTCAGTAGCTGTTGCTGTAGGGACTGCAGATTGAGGTGGCCAGCAGCTTGTGGTAAGGTCAGTAACTGTGATTTTCAAATGGTTTGTTATCAGTGCATGGTATTTGCCTAAAGGTAACGGACTGTACCTTAGATTGATATGTACCAGGGGACAATTTTCAAGGCAAGACATCGTAGTGGCCACATGGGCCGGCGCCCAGGGAGAGTCTTTATACATAATTAGGTTGTGATTGTCCTTCAGTTTGGCAAGGGTCCCAGACCTCTCCTGTCATACAATATGGGCAAGCTACTGTTCTCCTTGAAGGAGGGTGTCCAGACAAGACTCTAGTTACTTTCGTCAACCGTGGCTTTTACTATGACCTCAGCACTTGAAGAAACACTGGAATCCCAGCTGCAGAAGTTCTTACAGGCCCCCGCAGGTGGACATCTAGAAAAGGGACAACCCACATGTGTATGTTCTTTGTGAACTACATTTATGAGAGAGCCTTCTCTAGCCATTTAGCTACAGTATAAAGTTCACTTTTTATTTTTGCAGTTTGCCTGAAGTCTGGCTGTACTGGCAAGATGTGCACCTGTGAGTAATACTTACACCCACACCAATGCAGTGATACTTCAGTCACTGTGTGGGCGGCCGGTGCAGCTGGAACACTGATAAAAACGTCTTCGCTAACAGACGGAGATCTACGTAAAATATAATTATTTATTCTCTGTCATGTGACATCACCCGAGTGTCATGGGGTCCTTCCTGGCTGGCTTGCACAGATTACACAGATGATGGGAATTTGAATGCACAGAATACACATCCTGTGTTCTTGTTTGGATTATATTAGTCCCCTGCACTGATTTACACCCAAGTTACCTGCAACATTTCGTTATACTTTTGGAGGGTGAGTATAGTTACCTGACCCATGTGTGGATTTACTCCTTGGGGGTTCTGGCATTGGTATTTTTACCACAAGTCCTCCGTATTTATCCCAAATTTTTGTGTAGATCAAGGAGACACCTGAGCACTGTTAGAGCGCTCTAGTATTGAATGTCTAGGATAACTCCACATGAAGGCAATGAATGGTCACCAGGACTGGCAATAAACCAATGGTGGATGTGCCCCGCTCACGGTTATAGTAGTACAATAATAACATGGAACGGAAAGTACCCTCTGTTTCGGGGGCGCAAGATCCTACTGTATGTATATTAAAACTGGGGTAACGTCTACCCCAGTTCCAATCTCTAATGGGGCACGGCAGGGTATATCCTGTCCCCATTCATCTTTGCCCTCACAATAGAACACCTTGCGTCAGGAATACGTGCTAATCCCTATATAAAGGGTATTCAAACAGAACATAACCTATTTGTGTAGGCCAAGGATGGGGAACCTTTGGCTCACAGTTGTTGTTGAACTACACATCCCAGCATGCCATGCTACAGTTTTGCTTTTTGGCCATGCTAAAACCTATTGCAGGGCATGCTGGGATATTTAGTTCAACAACATCTGGGAGTCAAAGGTTCCTCATCATCCCTGGTGTAGGCGGTACAATATGACTGACGGAATGTTTTTACATATATTGTGGAATTGTTCAAAATTAGCCCCCCTATTGAAGGAACTTAGTGCTCTGGCTAATTCCATCCATTCCTTTGAGTCCTAAATATTTTCTTCTATCAGTAGGTGCCCCCGAGGTATCGCATCATCACAATAATTTACCCATATGGTTTTAGCGGCCAGATGTGTCATGGCCAGTGTTCCCTCTAAGCTGTGCGCGTGTGCGCGCGCACACAACTCGCCAAGCATGCGCACAGACATTACAACAGAGCGCACAAAGCAGCAGTGGTCCCCTTTTTGCAGTTGTGGACTAAATTAATGCGTGTTTCACCCAATAACTACATTGTGTGCTGTGTTTTGAATGTTTAAATGTTTTGATAGTTTAATATCACGTTGTTTTCCAGTTATATATAGAAGTGACGCACAAAAATAAAAATTTCCTTCCAAAGTTGCACAGCCAAAATCTTTTGCCGCACGCAGCCTTCGTAAAATTAGAGGGAACATTGGTCATGGCCTCTGCCTGGAAGCCAACCAAGGCACCTACTGTGGGTGAAATCATTGCCAAAATATGGCATTTCCATTCTATGGAATGTCACCAGCCTATTCAAAAGATCTTCCGGAAAGTTCTTCAAGGTCTGGGAACCATGAACTTCCTATTTCCAGGCTGCACTTAATTATTATTCTATTTATTTGACACCATGCTAGATAGCCCAGCCATTTAGTTATGGATCTGACCAGTTGTTACCCCTCTTCCCCTTCCCCCCCTCTATTTTTTTTGGATCTTCTCTCCCTTTTTTCTTGATTCTTTTCTTTTTCTACTTCGGTGAGAATATGCCTTCATAGTGTGTGTTCTCAATAGATGACCTTTGTAATAGGCACTATTCCACTTTACTTATTGTTCTATTATTGTTTATTGTTTATTGTTTGACAATAACATTTGGACCTCTATGTATTGTAGGTCATTTTGGTGACGTCTCTCACCTTACTTAAAAAAAATATATATATATATATATATATATATATATATATATATATATATATATATATATATATATATATATATATATTTCCCCAAAAAACCTGTATTGTTTAATAATATTATGCTGCTTTCAGACCGCAAAACTGTCTTTGACCAGGTATTTTGAAACATTTCTAAAAACGGGTCTGCCAGCTAATACCCCTTTCACACCGCATGTCTTTAAATGGTATTTCCATGCAGTTTTTGTTTCTTCACAACACTGAACCCGTTTTAACCTATAGAAAACAGTGGATGAAAAAAAAACGGGTCTGAAACTTGTAGGACCCTGCTTTATTACCGTTTAGAAATACCAGTTCAATAAAACCGGTAAATTCACCTTTCAGACTGCACAAATTACTGTTTTAAAATGGTAAAATAACGGGTAAAAAGTGCGGTCTGAAAGAAGCATTAATGATAAATGCAGATAAAATAAAGATAAAAGATTCTTGTTATTGGTTTGCAGCCTAAATATTGTATGAAACTGTTTTATCGGATTTAAACCTCCGTTATGCTTTTGTTGTGTATGAAGTTGCTCTTTTGTGGAGGCGGATCTGAGCGCATAAAGCTGGCGGCGGGAATGTACTTGATGATGAGGATGACGATGATGACTGCAAAACCAAATTTAAAGAACTGACCCCTCCCTCTCCCAAACTTCTTTCTTACTTCCATCTATCCGACGTTCTCACACTCCGTGGATGCTACATTAGGTCTGTGGGTGGCTGTACACACGAGTTGTATTGTATTATTGTATGGATAAGGTTCTGTAACGGTGAAGGCCCCGGGGTTGGTCAGATCCTAGAGTCTGCTTTCCCCAGGTGAGTACAGTGTGTAACTTGGCTTTATACAGCACCGAACCTACTATGCCCTGGCCCAAGCAGAAAGGCTTGTTGTCCTAATTCACATTGCTACATTGCTATGTGCCCTAAATGGGAAGTTACATGATTTAGCTTCGTACAGAACCTGCCTACGGTTTTATTTTGTTTTTTATTGTACTTCAGTATTTTAGTAACTTTGTCACAGCAAAATATGGAATCAGTTGTTCATCCGTGTGCAAGAATCATTATTATTACAGCAGCAGTATTTTGTCTTATATTCTTGAGCCGGAGACACAAGAATACACTATATTTTTGGATTTTAGTACTGAAAAGGGTCACCCAATCAACAAAGCAACAATTGAATAGCTCAGAAAGGCACCATCTACTGGCTGCCGGTGCAATAACAATTGAATCACCCCCTAATCTAGTTCTAGATGTACTTTATAGGGCATGAATTATGCTGGTTTTGCCAAATTAAGATATATATAATAGGGTGTGATTTCAGCCTGATCTGGGCAATTTAACCCTTTGAGTGCCAAAATCTCTGAGAGATGTGCAAAATATCCCCTAAAAACGCCGGCGTCGCTCGCATTCTTTATCTAAATTCCAAAAAAAAAAAGTGTAAAAAATAAATAAATAAAGTATAATTTTTTTTTGAAAATAATTGTTTGCTTGCCAATTTTCCCAAGCTATTTTGACAAACTCAAAGGGTTAAGCGTGTATGTATGTATGTATATTGTAAGCTTGCAGCAAGGCCCTCCAAGTCTGTCTGTTGTTACCCAGTTTGTTTTATCACTGTTTACTATTGTAAAGCGCAACGGAATCTGCTGCACTATATAAGACGCTGTAACGGAATCTGCTGCGCTATATAAGATGCTGTAACGGAATCTGCTACGCTATATAAGACGCTGTAACGGAATCTGCTGCGCTATATAAGACGCTGTAACGGAATCTGCTGCGCTATATAAGATGCTGTAATGGAATCTGCTGCGCTATATAAGACGCTGTAACGGAATCTGCTGCGCTATATAAGACGCTGTAACGGAATCTGCTGCGCTATATAAGATGCTGTAACGGAATCTGCTGCGCTATATAAGACGCTGTAACGGAATCTGCTGCGCTATATAAGACGCTGTAACGGAATCTGCTGCGCTATATAAGATGCTGTAACGGAATCTGCTGCGCTATATAAGACGCTGTAACGGAATCTGCTGCGCTATATAAGATGCTGTAACGGAATCTGCTGCGCTATATAAGACGCTGTAACGGAATCTGCTGCGCTATATAAGACGCTGTAACGGAATCTGCTGCGCTATATAAGACGCTGTAACGGAATCTGCTGCGCTATATAAGACGCTGTAACGGAATCTGCTGCGCTATATAAGACGCTGTAACGGAATCTGCTGCGCTATATAAGACGCTGTAACGGAATCTGCTGCGCTATATAAGACGCTGTAACGGAATCTGCTGCGCTATATAAGACGCTGTAACGGAATCTGCTGCGCTATATAAGACGCTGTAACGGAATCTGCTGCGCTATATAAGACGCTGTAACGGAATCTGCTGCGCTATATAAGACGCTGTAACGGAATCTGCTGCGCTATATAAGACGCTGTAACGGAATCTGCTGCGCTATATAAGACGCTGTAACGGAATCTGCTGCGCTATATAAGACGCTGTAACGGAATCTGCTGCGCTATATAAGACGCTGTAACGGAATCTGCTGCGCTATATAAGACGCTGTAACGGAATCTGCTGCGCTATATAAGACGCTGTAACGGAATCTGCTGCGCTATATAAGACGCTGTAACGGAATCTGCTGCGCTATATAAGACGCTGTAACGGAATCTGCTGCGCTATATAAGACGCTGTAACGGAATCTGCTGCGCTATATAAGACGCTGTAACGGAATCTGCTGCGCTATATAAGACGCTGTAACGGAATCTGCTGCGCTATATAAGACGCTGTAACGGAATCTGCTGCGCTATATAAGACGCTGTAACGGAATCTGCTGCGCTATATAAGACGCTGTAACGGAATCTGCTGCGCTATATAAGACGCTGTAACGGAATCTGCTGCGCTATATAAGACGCTGTAACGGAATCTGCTGCGCTATATAAGACGCTGTAACGGAATCTGCTGCGCTATATAAGACGCTGTAACGGAATCTGCTGCGCTATATAAGACGCTGTAACGGAATCTGCTGCGCTATATAAGACGCTGTAACGGAATCTGCTGCGCTATATAAGACGCTGTAATGGAATCTGCTGCGCTATATACAGTAAGACGCTGTAACGGAATCTGCTGCGCTATATACAGTAAGACGCTGTAACGGAATCTGCTGCGCTATATACAGTAAGACGCTGTAACGGAATCTGCTGCGCTATATAAGACGCTGTAACGGAATCTGCTGCGCTATATAAGACGCTGTAACGGAATCTGCTGCGCTATATAAGACGCTGTAACGGAATCTGCTGCGCTATATAAGACGCTGTAACGGAATCTGCTGCGCTATATAAGACGCTGTAACGGAATCTGCTGCGCTATATAAGACGCTGTAACGGAATCTGCTGCGCTATATAAGACGCTGTAACGGAATCTGCTGCGCTATATAAGACGCTGTAACGGAATCTGCTGCGCTATATAAGACGCTGTAACGGAATCTGCTGCGCTATATAAGACGCTGTAACGGAATCTGCTGCGCTATATAAGACGCTGTAACGGAATCTGCTGCGCTATATAAGACGCTGTAACGGAATCTGCTGCGCTATATAAGACGCTGTAACGGAATCTGCTGCGCTATATAAGACGCTGTAACGGAATCTGCTGCGCTATATAAGACGCTGTAACGGAATCTGCTGCGCTATATAAGACGCTGAAACGGAATCTGCTGCGCTATATAAGACGCTGAAACGGAATCTGCTGCGCTATATATGACGCTGAAACGGAATCTGCTGCGCTATATAAGACGCTGAAACGGAATCTGCTGCGCTATATAAGACGCTGTAACGGAATCTGCTGCGCTATATAAGACGCTGTAACGGAATCTGCTGCGCTATATAAGACGCTGTAACGGAATCTGCTGCGCTATATAAGACGCTGTAACGGAATCTGCTGCGCTATATAAGACGCTGTAACGGAATCTGCTGCGCTATATAAGACGCTGTAGCGGAATCTGCTGCGCTATATAAGACGCTGTAACGGAATCTGCTGCGCTATATAAGACGCTGTAACGGAATCTGCTGCGCTATATAAGACGCTGTAACGGAATCTGCTGCGCTATATAAGACGCTGTAACGGAATCTGCTGCGCTATATAAGACGCTGTAACGGAATCTGCTGCGCTATATAAGACGCTGTAACGGAATCTGCTGCGCTATATAAGACGCTGTAACGGAATCTGCTGCGCTATATAAGACGCTGTAACGGAATCTGCTGCGCTATATAAGACACAGTGACGTAATCTGCTGCGCTATATAAGGAACTGTAAATAAATATATATATATATATATATATATATATATATATATATATATATCTCAATCAGCATCAATGAGTAAAAACCAGGGTGGATTTAGGGATGTTGTCTAATTAATAAGGGATCTTGTCTAATTAATAGTTAATAATTAACAGTTAGGGCCCAATGTATGAATAAGATGTTCTATTTGTCTTGTTGTTGTGGTAAATGTGTTTTACAGCCACAGTCAGAAACGTTGCCGATGACTTCTGAAGTTGGCTTACTGTTGTCTTTTCTCTGCCTTTGCCTGAGTGTCTGTAGATGTTTCTTACCATTAATTTGTGTGTGTTTCATTTATCTTTTCCTATCGCCCCATTTGTGACCCACTTGTATTGATCATTTGGCCTTGGTGTGCAGCAGATTCTGCCTCCAGCCTCCATTCTCTCCCCCATAGCGGTGTAGGGTTCTAGTCCTGATTTTGTTTACCTGTTGTTGACCCTTTGTAAATGCTTGTAACACTAAGGGGGTTATTCAGGTTGATTCGCAAGGCTGCGAATTCGCAGCCTTGTGAGTCCACCAAACCCCGCCCGGCGAACGCACGCCCCCCCCCCCCCCCCCCGCCCCCGCCGCCCCAGCAAAGTGCGGCTTCGCACGCACAGCGAATGCACACAGATCTGAATAAGGTCCTAAATGTCCACCTTTTACCCTTTCTCATAGTGCACAGTGCAGAGTAGTGTGCCTCCCTGGGCAGGCTACCTGCAGCCCTGGTGGTTGTGTTACGTTCCATGTAACCACACTTTGCACCAGACGATGCTCACGTATACCAGCTAGAGGGATTTGGAATTAACAGGACACTGCTAATGGCAAACTGTGCAATCTAATTTATGCCGTCGGTTATTCAGGAAGTCACCATTTGGCTTTAGGATCCATAAGTTCCTATGTACAAATTGCTAATAACAAGTGGCCCGTTCAGCAGGTACCCTGATGACTTCATTACGTGCACTTTGGTTATGTTCTATTTCCCTTATTGTAGTTACGCTTTTGATTTCAAATATTATCTTCTGCCTGACTGCAGCGGTTGTCTAGGTGTAGCCCAGGGCTCCTTGCTGCCGCCCCTGTTCCCCCTATACTGCGTATAAGCCAGGTAGGGCATCGCGCCATCATGCAACTTTGTTTGATAAGGAGCAGAAGACTACTTCGTCCTTTTTGGAAACATGGGAGAGCCTTATCGCAACTTTTCCAACATCCAAGCAACCCCAGATTCATAGTAACATGCCCAATGGTACGAAACATACCTTCTGCTTGGGCAACACCCCATTGTGTTGGCCGATGGGTGAGCGCCAGGCACCCCTTTCTTTTACTTTGTCTTTAATAGTAGTATCTCCTTGGCACTAACAGTTAGCATTTATAATTGACATATTATGGAGTCCTATGTAAAGGTGCCCATACACTAGTAAGAATTATCTTCAGATCTGGCTGGTTGGAACAAAAACATGGTTATGGGTGAGTGACAGTTTGGCAGTTTTCCAGCAGTTCCAAGCAACTGTCATTTGCTCTCATCCATAACCAGGTTTTTGTTCCAACCAGACAGATCTGCAGATAAATCTGCGTGTGTATGGGCACCTTAAGCGTGCCTATTGTAATGGAGGTTGGCTTAATTATGTTCTATTGTATCTCGCTTATCACCGCATATAACTTTCAATATGCCTGATTCATGTCTATGCCTTTACACATTTGTTTAAAAAAAATAAAAACCTGAACCCCATAATTTTCACCCCCTTTCACTCCCCTATCATATGTGGACTGGCCGAGCTTCCGTGTAAAAGTCTTCTCCAATCCTTCTGCCCCCGGCATTTACTGCTGGCTCGTGTTTACACAGCTGTAGACAAGTGCAAGGACTATAATTATATATCGATACTTCAGGGGATCGATAAATACCAGGGTTATTTAAATGTTTGGGGTTTATGCCATTTAAATGACTTATTAAGAATCAGCGGGAAATGTTGGATATTTGGACTCGTTTCTCGCACTGTCCTCTCACTGTGGAGGATTTCAGTGGTGTGAGAATCATGTGGGTTTTTTCTTTTTTTTAATGGATTTTATAAAGGAATTTTATCAGTGGTGAGTAGTCTTGGCTTTCTAGTTTATTAATGGTTCTGTGAGTTTCAGATTTCTTTGGAAAAGCACATTTTAATTTCTCTCGAGACACCGAGATTTAATATCAAGCAGCAGACGGCCAGGCCTGTGTTTTATGATACCGTAGCTGAGATGTGGGGTCCAGCGCTCAGCTTGGTACCGAGGCTGGATGATGATTTGTTGGGGAACCAGGTTTCCCATTTGCTAGTCCAGGAATTGGCTTCCTGTGATTTTCTTTGTGCATTGTTAGGCTGGCCAAAAAAACAAGCGGGTTCCACACCCATCATGGCACACACACGTTGCAATCAGTTAAAGAAATGATCTGATTCTGGTAAAACAAATCGTGTTAGCCGACATTGTTAGGCTTTTATCTGGTGATTAATACTCAGGAGCTTCAAAAGACTAAAGGCCCATACACACTGGGCAATTTTGAGCTGAAACCCACTCAAAACAGCAGGTTTCAGCGGCTTTCAGCTCAAAGCCGCCCAGTGTGTATGGCCCGGCGGTGACCGCTGCTGCGCGCTACCGCAACATAAAGAAAAAGACGGGAAGACTCACACTAGGTGAGTCAAGCAGCGCTCAAGTCAATGAAATACCAGAAATTTGAAAAGGTATAACAATTTTTACTGTTGCTTTAAAAACACATGTAAATGCAATACACAAATAAAAACAATTTATAATGGCATAATGAATGAAGGGGGGGAAATAAAAGTATACTGGAATGAATGTAAAATTGCAAATAAATATGAAAAGAAGTCCCGCCTCAATGGACACAAGAGAATATACTGTGTCGACACTTTTTGGAAAAATAACAGGTAAGTGCACGTTACCAACAGTGAGTAGTGAATCCTTTGGATGTGGATAATGCTGGGGGTCCTCTCGATGTTTGCGGTAATATTGGGTGCCGCTGGAGGTAGCCGCTTGATGTGAACCAGACCTTTTGTTGTTGGGGTGAGAGACTGATGTGATTGTCTCAATCACCAAAGGTTGTCTGGAGCGATTCCACCCAGATAGTATTTCCAACAGTGGGATGAAGAAGTGGCTTCCGTGCCTAGTAGCAGTCCACGCTGGTGTAGATGGTGTTGACCAGGGGTTTAAACATGCACGGTGTCCGCCAAATAACGAATAACCAATTAGGATGAGCAATGGAAATAGTGTCCAGGTCTGACAGGGTGTCACAATTGTGTCCAGAGGTGGGGGGCAATCACCTAACGCGTTTCACTGCGTCCTGCAGCTTTATCAAGTCTTTTTCTTTGTATTCTCGAGTGGGGATTGACTACCCCCACAACTAAGCAGCTGCTCTAATCGGAGACCCAGCCCATTGCAAGGCGCCTGACTATTCCTAGTGAATACAATTTTGCTCCCGCAACATGACCGGGAAAGCCGTTCATCTGATGGTTATACCAGCAGATGAGCGGCTTTGAGGATGGCTTTGCATAGCGCTCCGCTATGAAACGCCGCCCCCCTCCCTCCGTTGACGCCGGGCAGGGGGAAAGTCGCTCAGTGTGTATGCACTGAGTGGCTTTCCCCGCAGCGATGAACGCGATCATCGCTGTCCATACACACCGGGCATAGTCGCCCCGTGTGTATGGACCTTTATTCCTGTTCAGAATAAAATGTAGTTACACCAATACCAACTCATGGAACAATTCAGCTGAGGCCTTCTAAATGTATCTCTTCACCCAAGCATACCACCCCTCCTCCTAATACCCAACCCTAGTCCTCTCTTCAACCACAGCCCCTTTAGAATGTAAGCTCTTGTGAGCAGTCAGATTGCTTAGAAATGGTGCTTAAGGCGCCCCCTGTGTTCAGTCTAAATTGCAGTGTCAAAATAAAGCTTTCTAATATGTGTAGGCTACATGCAAAGGCAGACTGTATTAGGCCTGCACAGAAAACATATAAATGTATTTTCTCAGCTAGCGTGTGAACATGCTAGGGGAGTTTTTGCTTTATTCAAAAATCTGTATCGGGCCCTGTATGTGATGTCACGTTCCATATTAAGTAATGTACACATGGTGAGATTTTGGCAGGAGATTTTGACTAGATAGTCCAACTCTCCTAGAAGGTTAGCCAAACTCCTATTTTTCCCCTGCTTAGTCAATATTGTCTATCAGAGATTGCTTAGCATTGATTTACTGTGTTTCTTTATTTTTTTTTCTTTTTTTATAAATTGTATATTCCATCTTGTGTACCTTTTTGAGCGCCCCACATTCTTTTTTTTCTTGTGCTTTTGTGTGGAGGCTAGCAATCCTCCAACGTGGTGGCTGCAGGGTAACAAGTTACACCATTGTAGCCTCCAGCGCCAAAGACATACTTGTACCAATTGATTGACCTGTGCAGGTAAGGCAATTTTGACTAGATCATAGACTATAATTACTTACAAAATCACTTAGTCAAGATCTCCAGTGCATCTAGCCAAAATCCCTCTCAATATTGCTTAGCCAAAATCTTCCTGTGTGTACACCCCAAGCATTGTATAGTGTGTACCCAGCTTAAAGCACATGGATTCAGTCTCTTAAAGTGAAAGCCAAGGCCTGAGAAGAATAACAGCCAAATAGCATTAATCCCAGTGTACCAGAGCATCAATTTCCAAATAAGTGACTTGGTTTAATCATACCCCCTGTCCGGATCAGTATTGTCTTTCGGATCATTTTATTTGCTTAACGAGATTTCACTAATTAAATATATTTTTTTCCTTCAGATAGTGTGATTCTTGCTGCTGGGGAAGTGAGGATTTCTGAGCCCCACGGGCGAAGTGTTCCTACTCCAGGATGGCAAAACATGGCTCTTTGTGTTTTTAGCACAGGCTTTAAAATTAATTAGTTTTCTTTTCTTTTTTTGCAGCAGTGAAAAGGTAACCTTGTTTTCCAAGACCACTTTTAATAACCTCTCTTGTTTTACAAGGCACTTTAATTCCAGACTGCCTACCACTCTCATTCCCCCTGTGGCTTGTCCACCCACCATTCGCCTGCCGATTTGTCGTGCTTACAAACAGATGTAATGGACAGTTGTGCGTTTGCTAAGTGCCAGTAATCAGACCGGTACTCGGTTACCTGTACACATCTCGTACAGCTTGATGGGTAGTAACCTTCCCAGGTGTATCTACTCTCCTTCTATACTTCCTTCACTTGTGTGCAAAGGAAGATCGCAAATTCTTTTACACACGTCACTGTGTAGATTACAGCTGTTCTCTATCTAGCAGTCATTAGAATGGTGTTCTAGTCACAGTAGCCTAGTATTTGCTACTAGGTGATTCATCGCGCCCTACGGGCGCTCTTCACACCGTCGTGAGGGGCTGCGCCCCCTTAATTTGTGAACGTTTGTATTGTGAGACATATGGTTAGAATTGTATGAAAGATGCCTGTATTGCAACTTGAGTTATAGGTGAAATGTGTAGCGGTTACAGAGTAAGATGTACATTGAGAGTGTGGAGGGTACAGTGACATGTGTGGGTGGGGGGGGGGGTGTGTTTTGAATCAGCGGCTCCCCACTGGCTGAGGTCACGACACAGGAAAACAGGAGGCTGGGTAGTGATAGGGGTATGTGGGCATAAGGGGGACTAAAGAGGAGCGTGGGGGACACTGTGCAGCTTCTGCCAGTGGGTGAGGGTCCAGCGTGGCAGCACAGGAGTACAGGACGGTGACCCTGAGTCAGTGTCTCCTCCTACTGGGTGGGAGTTAGGGTGCATGAGAGCAGGAGGCTGGGCTATGAGGCATGATAGGGGTATGTGGGCAACACAGCATAGGTGGGACTAAAGAGGAGGGTGGGGGACACTGTGCAGCTTCTGCCAGTGGGTGAGGGTCCATCGTGGCAGTACAGGACAGTGGCCCTGAGTCAGTGTCTCTTCCTACTGGGTGGGAGTTAGGGTGCATGAGAGCAGGAGGCTGGGCGGTAAAGCATGATAGGGGAATGTGGGCAACACAGGGTGAGCGGGTCCCCACTGGCGGAAGTTACAGGGCAGGAGAACAGAAGGCAGGGCAGTGATAGAGGTGTGTGGGCAAGAGGGGTAGTAAAGGTTTTTGACTGTTGCAGAGTAGGGATGGGCATTGGTGTAGTTGGCATTGATGGCGTTTAATGGGTGTATCCATTGAAAAGGCTGGGCGGCAGTTACAGCTGCCAGGGGGGTGCAGCTGACATCACCAAATTTTAGCTGCCCGTCCGGTCCTCGCATGCAAAGCTAAGACACCTGTGCACATCCCGCAGGCTACCAATAGATTTTATGCAAAACATCCATTCACAGTTGTGCATGGGGGGGGGGGGGGGGGGCAGCCGTGCGAGCAGCGTTAAATCCACACGCAACACGGCGAGCTTCGCTGCATTGCGTGTGTATCAGAATAACCTCCAGAGAGCATTTTGTGTAGCCAGGACTCTTTCCCAAAGCATGTACCTTTGGCTAATGTCAATCGTTTTCAAATTGCCTGCAATTAACTTCAAAGCAGCGAACTATGAGGACACAGTGGTGCTGGCCAGTAACAGGGAAGATACTATGAGGACACAGTGCTGCTGGCGAGTAACAGGGGAGATACTATGAGGACACAGTGCTGCTGGCCAGTAACAGGGGAGATACTATGAAAAGTCACTGAGAAGAGATCTGAGCCAGGGCTGTGTGGTGATGTCGTTTAGGGCTATTGGAAAGGAGAGAATTATAGGCCATGCCAAGGGCTGCATTGTCCCTCATTACTCCTGCCTGCATGGACTCCTGTAACTGTCCCTCCGTACTCCTGCCTGCATGGACTCCTGTAACTGTCTCTCATTACTCCTGCCTGCATGGACTCCTGTAACTGTCCCTCATTACTCCTGCCCGCATGGACTCCTGTAACTGTCCCTCATTACTCCTGCCCGCATGGACTCCTGTAACTGTCCCTCATTACTCCTGCCCGCATTGACTCCTGTAACTGTCCCTCATTACTCCTGCCTGCATGGACTCCTGTAACTGTCCCTCCGTACACCTGCCCACATGGACTCCTGTAACTGTCCCTCATTGCTCCTGCCCGCATGGACTCCTGTAACTGTCCCTCATTACTCCTGCCTGCATGGACTCCTGTAACTGTCCCTCCGTACACCTGCCCACATGGACTCCTGTAACTGTCCCTCATTGCTTCGTCCGCATGGACTCCTGTAACTGTCCCTCATTGCTCCTGCCCACATGGACTCCTGTAACTGTCCCTCATTGCTCCTGTCCACATGGACTCCTGTAACTGTCCCTCATTGCTCCTGCCCGCATGGACTCCTGTAACTGTCCCTCATTACTCCTGTCCACATGGACTCCTGTAACTGTCCCTCCGTACTCCTGTCCACATGGACTCCTGTAACTGTCCCTCATTGCTCCTGCCCACATGGACTCCTGTAACTGTCCCTCCGTACTCCTGCCCACATGGACTCCTGTAACTGTCCCTCCGTACTCCTGCCCACATGGACTCCTGTAACTGTCCCTCATTGCTCCTGCCCGCATGGACTCCTGTAACTGTCCCTCATTGCTCCTGTCCGCATGGACTCCTGTAACTGTCCCTCCGTACACCTGCCCACATGGACTCCTGTAACTGTCCCTCATTACTCCTGTCCGCATGGACTCCTGTAACTGTCCCTCCGTACTCCTGTCCGCATGGACTCCTGTAACTGTCCCTCCGTACTCCTGCCCACATGGACTCCTGTAACTGTCCCTCCGTACTCCTGTCCGCATGGACTCCTGTAACTGTCCTTCCGTACTCCTGCCCACATGGACTCCTGTAACTGTCCCTCCGTACTCCTGTCCGCATGGACTCCTGTAACTGTCCCTCCGTACTCCTGCCCACATGGACTCCTGTAACTGTCCCTCCGTACTCCTGTCCGCATGGACTCCTGTAACTGTCCCTCCGTACACCTGCCCGCATGGACTCCTGTAACTGTCCCTCATTACTCCTGCCCACATGGACTCCTGTAACTGTCCCTCCGTACTCCTGCCCACATGGACTCCTGTAACTGTCCCTCATTGCTCCTGTCCACATGGACTCCTGTAACTGTCCCTCAGTGCTCCTGTCCGCATGGACTCCTGTAACTGTCCCTCCGTACTACTGCCCACATGGACTCCTGTAACTGTCCCTCAGTGCTCCTGTCCGCATGGACTCCTGTAACTGTCCCTCCGTACTACTGCCCGCATGGACTCCTGTAACTGTCCCTCAGTGCTCCTGTCCGCATGGACTCCTGTAACTGTCCCTCATTGCTCCTGTCCGCATGGACTCCTGTAACTGTCCCTCATTGCTCCTGTCCGCATGGACTCCTGTAACTGTCCCTCATTGCTCCTGCCCGCATGGACTCCTGTAACTGTCCCTCCGTACTCCTGCCCGCATGGACTCCTGTAACTGTCCCTCAGTACTCCTGTCCGCATGGACTCCTGTAACTGTCCCTCCGTACTCCTGCCCGCATGGACTCCTGTAACTGTCCCTCCGTACTCCTGCCCGCATGGACTCCTGTAACTGTCCCTCAGTACTCCTGCCCGCATGGACTCCTGTAACTGTCCCTCATTACTCCTGCCCGCATGGACTCCTGTAACTGTCCCTCAGTACTCCTGCCTGCATGGACTCCTGTAACTGTCCCTCAGTACTCCTGCCTGCATGGACTCCTGTAACTGTCCCTCAGTACTCCTGCCTGCATGGACTCCTGTAACTGTCCCTCCGTACTCCTGCCTGCATGGACTCCTGTAACTGTCCCTCCGTGCTCCTGCCTGCATGGACTCCTGTAACTGTCCCTCCGTACTCCTGCCCGCATGGACTCCTGTAACTGTCCCTCATTACTCCTGTCCGCATGGACTCCTGTAACTGTCCCTCATTACTCCTGTCCGCATGGACTCCTGTAACTGTCCCTCATTGCTCCTGCTCGCATGGACTCCTGTAACTGTCCCTCATTGCTCCTGTCCGCATGGACTCCTGTAACTGTCCCTCATTGCTCCTGCCCACATGGACTCCTGTAACTGTCCCTCATTACTCCTGTCAATGTTTTCTGTGTTGTGGAGGCTTTTAGTGCTGATACATATGTATTTACTCCTATTCTAGCTTATGTCATTGAAATATAAATATTTTGTCATAGACAGAAACATGTATTGCTTTATTTGCCAGCCGGTAGACTAATGGAAGATCTATCCCGGGTATAATCCACAAATGATTCCTATATTCCCGGCTGGAGTTGTCTGCAGTTTGCTACCACATGGCTGGAAGTATTTACAGAATGCACAGAATGGATTTTGTAGCTGGCACTAACAGAATCTTCATTCATGATCACAGAGGCAGATTTTCTTTTTGTCTTCCTTTTGATTTTCAGACCTTTAGCTTCATATCACATTTCTCAGCCCACCTTTCATCCCCCTACCCCGCATCTAGCGTCCCGGCTATAGTAAGAACAGGATTCTGGGCACTCTGCCAGGCGTTTTAATCAGTTGTCCTCGCTCAAAGTGTAGGATTTCAGGCCACCTGTTGAGACGGTTTCAGCCTTGATTTTCAGATGCATCTCGTGGAGACAGCACACTGTTCTGTGTCCCAAAGTGTTTTCTCTTCAAAATAAAATGCACTTTTGAAGGTTTCTTCAACTCAACTTTCCAGTCTCTAAGTTTATTTTTAAAGCTCGCAGTCCGCATTTCAGGGGAGCCTGCAGAAAGGTCAGCGCTCGCTGGCAAAGTCCGGTGTCTGTGGTGCGTAAGGCAAATCACTGCGTGGAGCTCTGGCCCGCTCCGTTGCTAAGATAACTCGATTGTGCGTTGCCTTGGCACCCGGAGAGGTCACTTTACTGTCACGTGAACTCTTCAGAGGTTCTTTCATTCCGGCCCAATCACACAATGCCTAATTGCACTTCATATGACTTCTGTACTCTTGTTTATAAGGGGGGAATAAATCTCCCATGAGCAGGACCCTCTTCGCTCATTTGTTTTTTCTACTCTGACTTAAACCATCTTCGATGGCACCAAATCCTGCAGTATTTTACCACCCTGACACTTCAGTGGCATCTGCTGATGCAGCAATGGATATTTACCCTGTACTTGTCCTGTATTCTATTCAATTGTAAGTCACTGTTTCCTGTTTTGTTCACTCGTTTATGGTCTCTGTCATTGGGTGCTGCAGATCCCTTGTGGCGCCATAAAGATGAAGGATTATATAATAAATAGATACTTATGTTGGCTTCTGCAATGTACTTTCACTTTAAAGGAACATTACTGCTTTTGCTTTCACCTTGAGCTTTACAAAGGAGTAATTTGGTCCGTCGAGTGGACTCTATTGGTCATTGGCGGTACTTCACCCCATAGAGGTTAGGAATTTTAGGGTTAGCATTTTCACTGTTCAAAAGCCTCATTTTCGGGGCACTAACAGCACGTTCAGTAATAGAATAGTTCCATTTACCTGGGGGATAATTCAGCAGGAATCACTATGTAGAGAGAATGCAGTGGACTGCGAGCTAAAAGCTGTCACCCACAAGGAAAGAAAAGCCCGGTTCAAAATTGCAGATGCATCGGTAATCGCCGTGCATTCGCAAATCCCGGAACATTGAAGAGTACCTGCAAAAGTAAGTCTGAGGCTTCCACTAATCTGCAACTAAGACGGCTGGTAGAGACCCACGGGAGAAACGTCTAGATGCCCAAGCAGAAAACCAGTGGTTACCGCCCCCAAATCCTGATTTTCTGTCAGCCAAATTGCGACTGGATTGCGGAGTATCGCATCTTCGTTTGCAGTTTTGATCTCTTGCCGAAGGGCAATCGCCCTGGTAATTGCTAGATTTTTGCGATCTATGATGAATTAGGCGCATGGTATTTCATGGAATTATCCATGGTCGTTCTTTAAACATATGTCCCAACATTCATGGGCAGGAAGGTCCATCTCCAAGAGAGAGAGAGCAGCCCACAGAGCCCAAGGATAACAATTGAAGCTAAGATGTGGATGAGTAGTAAGAGATTCGTGTGGCTCATAGGTTGACACCAAAGGTTGACATTGGAAGAAAAATGACACAAGTAAAATGTCTTCACGTCAATGGTGGACACATAAAAAGGTCGATATACGTTTTTCAAGTTTTTGTCCTACTTTTTGGACTTTAATACTTTTACCATCCACGTGGACTCTGATTGGGAGCGGTAAAGCATGGCAACACTAATTGGTAGTCCACTTGCCAAGGTGTCACCATTGACATGAAAAACTCATAATGACCTTTTCATCTGTCATCTGTCAACCTTTTTCATGTTGACCTTTTGTCAGTGTCGGCGTGTCAACCTTTTGTTGACATTGTCTGTGAGCTGTACTACACCTGAGTGCTGCCACACCAGAACTGTTGACCTGTGGAAAAGCTGTGTTGCAATTTTCAATGTATGAAATAATACACGAGCAGGTCGCAGATGAATATTGATTGTAACTAGTTTTTTGCATATTATATTCTACTATCCGCCCTATTGTAGGCGATGGGTTAGTCTTGGACTCATGGGAGCAGTGTAAAGAGAGGCTGGTTCCTTGGCCCGTCCTGCAGCTGAATGATAGGATGCTGACCACAGATCCCAGGTGACCAGGTTGGCCGGTGTAATCGGTCCTTGGTGTATAAAATAGCAGCGAAAGATATTCTGTGACCACGACGATTGTGCATCTAGTTACCTGCCATGTGTATAGTTCTCTTCCAAATTGGGAAATGAAAGCTGATTGATTTTTAATGGAAGGAGAGCAAGAAAAACTGAATAAGTTAGAATTTTATTGTAGGTTGTGCTACAGTTCTCTAAATTTTTAATAAACATTTCACAACGCTCAACTGCCAAACCGATATCATAAAAATTAAAATTTTACAAATTGCAGGATGTTTCACAGTGTACGAGATAATGACTTCCAGTCGCTAGGGTCTGGGGTAATGAAGTTTAATTTGCTGCTTCAGAGTTCCACTCAGTGTGAATGTTCAGTGTATTAAATTATTCCACGTCAGCTGCAACTTTCTGCTTGGAACATGCTGCATTTTAAAGCTACAGTCATGGGCTCTCTGCAGACGGGGCTGAGCTTTGCCATCTGGCTCTGAATGTTCTGCTCCCTGAGAGAATGGTTGTGGCAATATATTTATATCGCTGTCTATTTAGGTGTTCATCTAGAGCAGTGGTTCTCAACCTCGGTCCTCAGGGACCCCCAACAGTGCACATTTTTCAGGTCACCTGGCAGGTGAACAGGTGCACTCATTAGGCACTGACACATTTTAAAAGGTCACAGGTCTGTGGAGACCTGGAAAACGTGCACTGTTGGGGGTCGTTGAGGACTGAGGTTGAGAACCTCTGATCTAGAGCATCATACACACTACTGTATGTGATAAAGTCAGCCAACGATGTTGTTTAATTATTTCCATTGAACTCCTGATACTGCAGAATCAGGGGCGCTGGAACGTTTTTAGGTTGGGGGGGGGGGGGGGCAAGATATAATCTCATTTTGGCGCCCCCTAAATTTCTATATGTTACCCCCTGATAGTTAATACATACATATATATTACACATATACTTCTTTAAAATGTATTTATATCATTGCAAGTCAAAACACACCTCTGCTTTTACAATGCTGCTGCCTGAATTTCTGGGTCGACTGTCTGGGACACTGCAACTGCAAGGCAACCTGCCTCCCTCCCTGCTCAGCTTCCCGGGCTCCTCTGTCTGGCCGCGGCGTGGCCTCTCTGGCGTGTGTGTGACGTCATCACGTCACACGCATAGGAGAAGCTGAGGCAGAGTAACCAGCAGTCACTGCTGCTTACCCTGTCACTCAGACTCCCAGGCCACTCCCCCGCCCGCCCTCTCATTCCCCAGCCAATTCCCCAGCCGCGCACGGCGCAACCATCCCTCATTGGACAGCCGCCCGCCCCGCAATGTGACTGACTGACAGCAGCCAGTCTGTCATGGCTGCTCCCGTGCTGCCCACGGCCGACTCGCCTGTGCGGCAGCGGCAGGCGGTGTGCCAGCAGGCGCACGCAGCAGTGCACTGACTGCGGAATGTAAGTTAAAAAAAAAATACTGCCCGTTTTTGACACATAGTGCGCCGGCCGGGAGCAGGTTTAGCGCCTCAGTAATTTGGGGGGGGGGCGGCAAGCTGCCCCCTCGCCCCCCCCGTTCCGGCGCCACTATCAGCAGAATAAATTATAAAGAGCATACACGCTGAATGATTTCTAAAGATAAAGTCTGTTTTACCACTCACCATCTTGTTTTATGAAAAATGTATCTTTATTGTTCATATGCACCGTCATAAGCGACATAGGCAGAATTGGACTGCATGTAAAGACGAGAAAGGAGGTGGGAAAACACCCAAGGGAGTGCTTCATGTTATTGTTCCCACACACTGACTGATTTGCACGATAACATTGTTGATGAAATCGCTATCGTGCCTATCGTCTGCCTTTTATCGCATAGTGTTGTATCGCAATTGCCCATTACATTTATAACCTCTAAAGCTGGTCTTCATACAAAAGGGTATTTAAGCCAAATAGAAGTGCTTACTAACACCAAAGTCTGACAGATGAGGCAAAGAAATGGAGCATTAATCTCATTGCGATGCATAGTACATAGTCCTCCTGCAAACCGTTCTACCATGTAAATGGAGAAGACCAGTTGTCAACCAAACTCCAGACTGATCTGTTGGTGTTTTCACAATATTAAATGCTTCCTTTTATACTAGCCATAGACTTTTTTTTTTTTTTAACGGTTACAGCCCAAAAGCCCTGGTTACATTTGTGCTGTACCTGCGTAGAGTCTGTGTAGAGTCCCCACACTTGGTGTCCCCCCTCCAAGCCCGACACCCCCCCCCCCCCCACCACCTGTTTTACCCTCCGCGACTCTCCTGAAGTCCGTCTTCTTGCGCGACTCCCTCTGTCAGCCAGCAGCGCTGCTTCCCCCCTCCCCACATGGCAGCTGGACTCCCAGTGCCAGCAGTGTGCTTCTCCCTCCCGCTGCCCTCTAAACCCTCCCAAATCCTAACTGCCCTCTGCACCTGATGTGTCTGGATTAAAAGAGGTGGCAGAATATCTGAGTTGTAGATGTACATGAAAACCTTAAACTATGACCAGGACTTTTTATTCATATACCACAATATTGCTATCTACTTATCTGTAAAGGTTTATTATGCTGCAAGAGCTGAATATTGCCATAAGGAAAATGTTGTTGTTTATGTCCTCATGCCCTAAGGCAGGGGTGGGGAACCTTTTTTGTGCCAAGGGCCATTTGTATGGGGAAAAAATCCTTTGGGGGCCATATGTAAAAATTTCTTGTACAAATTATCCTGCTGCAGCCGTCCCACGCTCCGGCGGCTGCTGCTGAATAGGATGGACAGTCTCCGGCTGCTGTTGACTAAGAGGAATCTTGCAAGAACTACTGACCTCTCACGAGAATTCCCCTGTACTTGACTCCCGGCAAAGCCACCAGGCAGGTGGGCGGCCCACCCATACCGGCAACAGGGGCCGCATAAGGCCCCCGGGCCTGAGGTTCCCCACCCCTGCCCTAAGGTATAGAAGTCCTCACTGTTAATACCTCCTATTTGTATTAGTATGGGTGATGCAGATCTCACATTTTTTGTTCTCTCTCTTCAGACAGAGACACTTCAAAGCATTACATATTAGCAAGTGTCAAGACCAAAAAAGACGTTTGCGTAGTATACTTTATTTACTGTTTTTTAACTGAAGATAATATTTGTAGATATTATTGAGATAATTGTTACTCCTTCATAACTGGACATATAAATAGTACATTGTCAGCGTACCTCTGACATAGAAACAGGTTATATCGCCCCACTTAGTCATAAAGAGATTAGCATAATATGGGGCAAATTTGGTCCCCATGGCTGTTCCCTTTTATTGTGTTTTGTAAAAAAAAAAAACTACTTTAATGTAAACTTAATGCTATGAAGCAAAAAGTTCTGCTTGATTAGTGTAATAAGTATTATCCTTTTCCTATGAAATCATTTAATAACAATAATAATATTTATTATATTATATAGCGCTTTTCTCCAGAAGGACTCAAGGCACTTTACAGACATCATGAACATAATACAAAGGTTCAGATGTGCAGAAATTACAGAAAACAATGAACATAATACGTTTTGGATTATAACGTAAAAGTTTGTCTACCCTACTCATAAAAGTACCAAGTGAGGGAGACATGGAGGGGTATGCAATCTGGGATCACGGCTGACGTTCCCCACCGACAGCCGTGATCCTGGCCCGTTTGCGGCCTGATCGACCACAGAACCACAGGTGGGATTCAATGTCCCGTCTGCCGCTTGGCACAAAGGGGGTGTGGCTGCAAAATCGGCCGTGGATTGGCGATCTGCAGCCGGGATCACGACAATCCACGGCCCTTATCGGCAGAACGGGCCCGACTTTTAAAGAAGTTCTGCCGTGATCCCGCTTCAATGCTGTCGCTAAAGACAGCATTGAATAGGGAGCCGCCGCTATTTCCCACATCGGCAATAGCGGTGGCACATTGCATACCCCCCCATGGTCTTTGCACTACATAGGTTTCACTGGTCAGAATGCAGTATATCTTACGGTAATTGACCATCACTAGAAGCAAATTTTAACAAATTATATTCTTGAATACATGATAATTTGTCATCTCTTATATATTTGGCTACATCTGTCACTCAATGTGTGAGTGTGTCTATAACGCTGGGTAGAGCCTCTGACTCCGCCCACACACACTCACATAGTGAAGTGACAGAGAACCAGCCCACAGTGCCAGACACCCTCTGCCTCCCCATACTGCCAGGAAGGTGATTTTTTTTTGTGTCAGAAAGTGAATCACCCTATTCAACATGCACTTTTCGCCTACGGTGAACAGTGAATGAGGGACAATTCACCGTCTGATACTCTCCGCAACTCGCTGTGGTTTTTCAATGGGTTTTTCAATGTGATTCGCCATGAGTGTGTTCAATGAGAAGATGGCGAATTGCTTTCTAAGTGATTTTCGCCGTGTGTCACCGTTTAGCAATCGCCATCTTTTCATGGTGAAGTGGAATGTGAACTTTTAAAATAATGTTGTTGTTTTTTTTATTTTTATTTGGTGTAAAAAAAAAATCAGGATTTTTTTTCTGTGAAGGGGCATGCTATTTTTATTCATATGCTTGCAGCCCCCCCCCCCCCCCCACCACCACCACCACAAATCTTTGTCCCCTTCTGCTCCTCTTTACTTTAACATTACAGAAAGTGGTGGCATGGGTCAGAGGTCATACCAACTGTAATTACTTGCTACAGGATGACATCATTTATCTCGGCGTTTTATGATCTAGATCATTTGGCGGTTTTCACTATAGATTCGGAGAGATTTTCGTCTAGAACTTTATAAAGTGAGTGCTACAATTTAATATTGTTATGGCAAATTCTTTAGGTTTAAAATCTAAAGTTGTTGATTTAACCATCGGGAGGCCGCTGCATAAAGCTTGTACCGAGTTTGATTATGACACAATCCAGATTGATCTACTGGAAAAAAACGAAGGTGGAGGTTACAAGAATAAGTATTTGGTAGTTAAGGTGCAAGTGGGTTATTTCTACAGATACAGTATAGAGAGTGTGAGAACAGGGAATTATTGTCAGTCCTTGGAGTAATGTTCCTCATTATACTACTGTATGTTACACTGCATTATATCCGGATGTGCTAACTTGGTTCGGATTCGGTATGAAATCCCGACGGTCAAAATCCCGACGGTCATAATACCGACAGCAATTGACAGAAAGTCAAAATCCCGACATGGTCAAAATCCCGACATTTAAAATCCCGACATGGTCAAAATACCGACAAGGTCAAAATACCGACATTTAAAATCCCGACAAGTTCAAAATACCGACATATAGAATGTAGACAGGTGAAAAAGTCAACATGACTTTCGGGCGACAGGTCGCGAGGTCGATATGGGCTTTTCACAGTTTTTTTACCTGAATGTCGACACAGTCGACATGGACACAGTTGGAAGTCAACCGCAGCCCCTCGCATAGCTCGCTGCGCTCGCAATGCTTCGGGCACGGTGCCTCGCTACGCTCGGCACACTATTTTATTCTCCCACCACGCCCTAGTGGATGGTAGGGCATGAAATACCGCCTGTCGGCACATGTCGGGTCAAGAACAGTGAAAAACCCATGTCGACCTCGCGACCTGTCGCCCGAAAGTCATGTTGACTTTTTCACCTGTCTACATTCTATATGTCGGTATTTTGAACTTGTCAGGATTTTAAATGTCGGTATTTTGACCTTGTCGGTATTTTGACCATGTCGGGATTTTAAATGTCGGGATTTTGACCATGTCGGGATTTTGACTGTCTGTCAATTGCTGTCGGTATTTTGACCGTCGGGATTTTGACCGTCGGGATTTTGACTGCATCCCCTTGGTTCATTTCAGTGTTATTTATTCTCGCTGCACATTTGCTTCTTTAGCAGTAATTATTTTTATAAAGTTGTGGATCATTTGTCATCAAACAAAAGAAAAATGTTGTAATGAAATTGAAAACTGTTGAGGCATAACCAAACTTTCTGCTTGCGGGGCAGTTCTAGACCTTAAATCCAGTTGTCAGCAGCATACACAAACAGAGATAACTCAGCTGTGACACCACAACATCATATTGTAAGTGTTTTATTGTGTAGGAGGAGATGCGTCTTATACTTATATACACGGTGTAGTGCACACAGGGTTACTGGACATGTCTGTGATGGATGAGGCACCCCAGTACCCCAATGTTTGCAGGAATAGCGAATTGTCACTCCGGATGTTCTATAACGCAGAGTATAAATATACTGTATACTATGTAAAATGTTAAGCAGTTGTTCTTACTGTTGGGCAAGGGGGAGCAATACTTGCCCCTACAGCTGCTGGTTTTTTTTTTTTAAATGCACACCTAACATGAATAAAAAAAAAAGGGTTAGAAATAGGCCTGAATCACGCAGGACAAGGTTCCCGAAATATGGGGGACAAATAGTAGGGGTCCCCCATATTTATGCAACCAGCACAGGGCTCTAGAAGCCAGCGGTATAATGCCACAGCTTGGGGAGACTTCTTACACAAGCTCTCCTGGCCAAACCTTTAGCACCTGACTGATCAGCCCTGGCTAGCGGAGTGGGGACCCCCCAATAAAGAGGTCCCCTCCCCTGGCCAGAGCTGTAGCCTGGGGCTATCCCTGGCACCCCTGGCGGTGAGTGCCGGGTTCATATTGAAAGTGTAAATAGAAGAATCTCAACTAATCCAGTGTAGACCGGGTTCTCTTTGGTCCAAGTAGGCAGTCCAGGTGTTAAAAAGAATGCAAATTACCCGGAACAACGGACTGAGGAGCTGTGTGTGTGTGTACACATGTGGCTCCTCCCTGAGAATGAAGGGAATGGGATTCCCCTCAGTCAATCAGGGCAGAGCTTTGCGTCTGATTGGCTGTTCATAACATGGGCATTTATGGAGTTGTGATTTTCACCGTAGAAGTCCATGTTAATAGTTTAACATGGACACCTATGATGGGAACCCTCAAAATTAATTGGGGTCAACAACAAAAGTGACCCCCCCCCCCCCATATCTACAAAGTTGACAAAAATCGTACATCTGAGATTTGGGGACATTTTTTATGCTACTAATAAATTGCACCCTCGACATTTGGCCCAAAGTTTGTGATATAAAGGGGGGAAATATACTAAGAAGGGAGTTTTATTTCACATGTGATGTTGCTATGGGCAACCAACCAGAATCTACTTTATCTCATTTATTTAGCACCTTCCAGAAGATAATGGATAGCATCTGTTTGCCCAAAGCAACATCCCAGTGAAATAGAACTCAATGTCTTAGTCCATCCCCCCTGTATAGTGCACACGTACTGTACCTAGAAGGCCTTCCCCGTACACGGGATTGTTCCCTCTCATCTATATACTATGTGCACCTTTCCAGGATATCAGTTTGTCTGAGATCTCCACATGGTTCATTCGCTATTATATCCTAGTACTCATAATTTGCATTTATATGGCATGTAAAGTGAAGCATGGATAGACAATTTGAAAGCGTATAGATTACGGAAGACTGAAATTATTGTTGGGAACATTATAGTTCCAGATACGGCATGGTGCTAAAAAAACCAAACCAAAACAAACTTTTGATAGCGCTATAAAACGGAAGTTATTTGAATAATTGAGATGGCTAATGATACAGCCTTGTCTAACAAGGAACGACAACAGCGCCATTATCATATCACATAAACCTATTTCCATGGGAATATATAAATCCCAAAACTGTTGCGTGAAATACAGTAGTGGAATTATTCTGTAAATGTGATGGCTTCATGGTATCCCAGATCTCCTATTGGGACTGATTCAGTGTCGGATGTAAAGCTGATGATTGCGCAGTTGGCCGATGTCTTTCCTACTGCACCTGCCCATGTGCCGCGATGGTCTTGCAAAGGTGCTTGCAGTGTTGGGACGCGGAATGATTGACAGATAGTGATCTTCTGTGAGAGGGGGTGGGGTGACACTAATAAATCATGTTGAGACTGTTTTGGGGATTGTGGCACCCAGCTACTGTGTTCTTGACTTAACTTGTGACGGACATACTGTAGTTGATCTGAGAGGAATACATACATTATTCCAGAGGTTAGGATGCCAGCGTTCATAAGACCGACCCTAGCATCCCGATGTTAAAAATCCTGTTGGGCTTCAAAGGTTCCCTACTCCTCCCTTGCAGCAGCCTAGCCCCCCCCCCCCCCCATGCACACAGCCACCTAAACCATACACACGCACATCCTAACTATAGCTTGTAGGTGCCAGTCCTAACTCCCTCTCCCGGCAACAGCCCCCCCCCCCCCCCCCCCCCCCAGTGCCTAAGCTTAAGTACCCCCCCTTCCCAGGCAAAAGGAAACATCCTCACTGATCGGTATGCTGGATGCAAGATTACGGCATCGGCATCCTAATCTATTCAAGGTTCTGGCGCCGGTCATTTCAAGGAAGTCGGTTATACTAAATGCCACCATCCTGGCTGCTGACTGCATCCCGATTTGAGAAGCTTGCAGAGGGTGTAATTTCAGTAATGAAATGGCAGCTATTACTCATGTCCGCTGCATACAAAGACACAACAGCGACGTGATTAGCTTCCACCCCTGAATCGGGCCCATTGTCACACACTGGAGAGGGAACCAGTCAGGGCATCATCTTAGGTCTGGAGAGTTTCAGCTCCCTCTCTGGGGGAATCCTCCAGATATTCCGCATACAATATAAGCGGCTCAGGATGCATACAGTACAGTTCCAGGTGTCGTGTGACTCTGGGCAATCTGTGTTCCTCCAGATACTCCGCATATAAGCGGCACAGGATGCATACAGTACAGTTCCAGGTGTCGCGTGACTGTGGGCAATCTATGTTTCTCCAGATACTCGGCAGATAAGCGGCTCAGGATGCATACAGTACAGTTCCAGGTGTCACGTGACTGTGGGCAATCTATGTTCCTCCAGATACTCAGCATATAGGCGGCTCAGGATGCATACAGTACAGTTCCAGGTGTCGCGTGACTCTGGGCAATCTGTGTCACTCCAGATACTCAGCATATAGGTGGCTCAGGATGCATACAGTACAGTTCCAGGTGTCGCGTGACTCTGGGCAATCTGTGTTCCTCCAGATACTCCGCATATAAGCGGCTCCGGATGTATACAGTACAGTTCCAGGTGTCGTGTGACTGTGGGCAATCTATATTTCTCCAGATACTCAGCATATAGGCGGCTCGGGATGCATACAGTACAGTTCCAGGTGTAGAGTGACTGTGGGCAATCTATGTTTCTCCAGATATTTAGCATATAAGCAGGTCAGGATGCATACAGTACAGTTCCAGGTGTCGAGTGACTGTGGGCAATCTATGTTCCTCCAGATACTCAGCATATAGGCGGCTCGGGATGCATACAGTACAGTTCCAGGTGTAGAGTGACTGTGGGCAATCTATGTTTCTCCAGATACTCAGCATATAAGCGACTCAGGATGCATACAGTACAGTTCCAGGTGTCGAGTGACTGTGGGCAATCTATGTTCCTCCAGATATTTAGCATATAAGCAGGTCAGGATGCATACAGTACAGTTCCAGGTGTCGAGTGACTGTGGGCAATCTATGTTCCTCCAGATACTCAGCATATAAGCGGCTCAGGATGCATACAGTACAGTTCCAGGTGTCAGGTGACTCTGGGCAATCTGTGTTCCTCCAGATACTCCGCATATAAGCGGCTCCGGATGTATACAGTACAGTTCCAGGTGTCGTGTGACTGTGGGCAATCTATGTTCCTAAAGATACTCAGCATATAAGCTGCTCAGGATGCATACAGTACAGTTCCAGGTGTCGAGTGACTGTGGGCAATCTATATTTCTCCAGATACTCAGCATATAGGCGGCTCGGGATGCATACAGTACAGTTCCAGGTGTAGAGTGACTGTGGGCAATCTATGTTTCTCCAGATACTCAGCATATAAGCGACTCAGGATGCATACAGTACAGTTCCAGGTGTCGAGTGACTGTGGGCAATCTATGTTCCTCCAGATATTTAGCATATAAGCAGGTCAGGATGCATACAGTACAGTTCCAGGTGTCGAGTGACTGTGGGCAATCTATGTTCCTCCAGATACTCAGCATATAGGCGGCTCGGGATGCATACATTACAGTTCCAGGTGTAGAGTGACTGTGGGCAATCTATGTTTCTCCAGATACTCAGCATATAAGCGACTCAGGATGCATACAGTACAGTTCCAGGTGTCGAGTGACTGTGGGCAATCTATGTTCCTCCAGATATTTAGCATATAAGCAGGTCAGGATGCATACAGTACAGTTCCAGGTGTCGAGTGACTGGGCAATCTATGTTCCTCCAGATACTCAGCATATAAGCGGCTCAGGATGCATACAGTACAGTTCCAGGTGTCAGGTGACTGTGAGCAATCTATGTTCCTCCAGATACTCAGCATATAAGCGGCTCAGGATGCATACAGTACAGTTCCAGGTGTCAGGTGACTGTGAGCAATCTATGTTCCTCCAGATACTCAGCATATAAGCGGCTCAGGATGCATACAGTACAGTTCCAGGTGTCAGGTGACTGTGAGCAATCTATGTTCCTCCAGATACTCAGCATATAAGCGGCTCAGGATGCATACAGTACAGTTCCAGGTGTCAGGTGACTGTGAGCAATCTATGTTCCTCCAGATACTCAGCATATAAGCGGCTCAGGATGCATACAGTACAGTTCCAGGTGTCAGGTGACTGTGAGCAATCTATGTTCCTCCAGATACTCAGCATATAAGCGGCTCAGGATGCATACAGTACAGTTCCAGGTGTCAGGTGACTGTGGGCAATCTATGTTTCTCCAGATACTCAGTTATATAAGCAGCTCGGGATGCATACAGTACAGTTCCAGGTGTCACGTGACTGTGGGCAATCTATGTTCCTCCAGATACTCAGCATATAGGCGGCTCGGGATGCATACAGTACAGTTCCAGGTGTCAGGTGACTGTGGGCAATCTATGTTCCTCCAGATACTCAGCATATAAGCGGCTCAGGATGCATACAGTACAGTTCCAGGTGTAGAGTGACTGTGGGCAATCTATGTTCCTCCAGATACTCAGCATATAAGCGGCACAGGATGCATACAGTACAGTTCCAGGTGTAGAGTGACTGTGGGCAATCTATGTTCCTCCAGATACTCAGCATATAAGCGGCACAGGATGCATACAGTACAGTTCCAGGTGTAGAGTGACTGTGGGCAATCTATGTTCCTCCAGATACTCAGCATATAAGCGGCACAGGATGCATACAGTACAGTTCCAGGTGTAGAGTGACTGTGGGCAATCTGTGTTCCTCCAGATACTCCGCATATAAGCGGCTCAGGATGCATACAGTACAGTTCCAGGTGTCACGTGACTGTGGGCAATCTGTGGTCTTCATTTAGGGCTTGGAAGTTTAGTGGCTCTTCCCTGCTGGCTTCAGTTCATGAGGTAGCTCAGGCAACTGTGGCCCTCCTGCTGTTGTGAAACTATCCATCCCAGCATGCCTTGCCATAGTTTTAGCATTCCCTTTCAGTAATACTGTGGCAAGGCATGATGGGACTTGTAGTTTCACAACATCTGGAGGGCAATATTTTGGACATGCTTGATGTAGGTAGTTATGGTATGATCCAGATAATAAGTTGACAGTCAATAGGCCAAAATTCAACATCGACAAAAGTTTTTTTACATGATTTTTTTCCTCCACATGCGCATGGACTCAGATTGGGAATGGTAACGTGTACCAAGCGTAGCAGAGCCAGAAGCAGGGGTACGTGCTAAACAAATTGGGGGTCGAGGTGCTGAGATGTCAACATTGACACGAAAGTTAATAAATTATGTCGACTTTTTGTCATTGTTGACCTTGCTAATGTCAACCTATTGATTTTCAACCTAGATATGGTCTGATCCATACCCAGTTACGGTAAGTTCTCCTGTGCAGACAGTGCCCCAAATAGTATATCGCCTTTGTTGTGACCTAACACTTTCTAACCATGTGGGCACTTGGTAGCCATGTTTCCTGGGGGGGGGCGAGGGTGGTTTCCTGCGCAATGAATTTACATGTTCTTCGCCCGTTGCGCTGCCCTTCCCTTACCACTTCCACCACAGCCGGACTTTCTGATTTGCTGATTCTTATTTTCCTGGAATAACCAGACTTAAGTGCGAGTCCCCCTCAGACGTCCCTCCTCTGTAGACACAAGTCTCTGAGTATAGATGTAGCGCCTGTCTTCTATGCAGGCAGCTCCATGCCGGGGGCGCGCTCACGAAACGCTCGTGGGCCCCAGTGCGATGGAGCTGTCAGCTGCCGCCATCGCTGGTCCCCACCACTGTCACGAACCCCCCCTAACCCTGCCTGTCTCCCTGAATTGGAGAGGGGCAGAGTCCCACCGCCCAACCTCTGAGAGACTGGGACGCGCATCCCGGTCTGATGGAGTCCCTCTCTGCCGGTGCTCTCCAGCTGGGACATTCTGGCGCGCGCTGGGCAAGCATGAGAGGGGCTCCATGTGTATACCTAGCTGGGAACGCAGAGGGAGACCCTCCAGTTACCACAGCCACTGCGTCCTGTATCCAACAGCACATGTTGGTGCTGAGTTGGCTACTGAGCGCCATTTAATAGTGAGAACCTGTTTATAGCCGAATCCCTGTTCCTTCTGTCTGAGCCGAGCACGGACGGGACCCCATTGCTGAACACATTGCCACTAGCAGAGGCGGCAGGAGCACATCCTGCTGAATGCTCACTTTCCTAATGACTGCCAGACATGACCCCTTCTGCCCCGCACAGATCTGCAAATCAGCTGCAAATTTCTACAAAGCCTTCTCTCATTTGCTTCTATTCATTTATTAGCATTCAGCTTTATAGCGTAATCACAGTGGGAAACAAACACGGTAATAGGGCAAGACTGGGTATTATCAGACACAGGGGTCGCGGCTCACAAGCTTACACTCTACAGAATCGCTTCCTGCAGCAAGGAGGATTCAAGTCATGGGGGATGCGCCCTTGTAAGAAGGGGGATAATACAAGTCATGGGGGATGCGCCCTTGTAAGAAGGGGGATAATACAAGTCATGGGGGATGCGCCCTTGTAAGAAGGGGGATAATACAAGTCATGGGGGATGCGCCCTTGTAAGAAGGGGGATAATACAAGTCATGGGGGATGCGCCATTGTAAGAAGGGGGATAATACAAGTCATGGGGGATGTGCCATTGTAAGAAGGGGGATAATACAAGTCATGGGGGATGCGCCCTTGTAAGAAGGGGGATAATACAAGTCATGGGGGATGTGCCATTGTAAGAAGGGGGATAATACAAGTCATGGGGGATGCGCCCTTGTAAGAAGTGGGATAATACAAGTCATGGGGGATGCGCCCTTGTAAGAAGGGGATAATAGAAGTCATGGGGGATGCGCCCTTGTAAGAAGGTGGATAATACAAGTCATGGGGGATGCGCCCTTGTAAGAAGGGGGATAATAGAAGTCATGGGGGATGCGCCCTTGTAAGAAGGGGGATAATACAAGTCATGGGGGATGCGCCCTTGTAAGAAGGGGGATAATACAAGTCATGGGGGATTCGCCCTTGTAAGAAGGGGGATAATACAAGTCATGGGGGATGCGCCATTGTAAGAAGGGGGATAATACAAGTCATGGGGGATGTGCCATTGTAAGAAGGGGGATAATACAAGTCATGGGGGATGCGCCCTTGTAAGAAGGGGGATAATACAAGTCATGGGGGATGTGCCATTGTAAGAAGGGGGATAATACAAGTCATGGGGGATGCGCCCTTGTAAGAAGTGGGATAATACAAGTCATGGGGGATGCGCCCTTGTAAGAAGGGGATAATAGAAGTCATGGGGGATGCGCCCTTGTAAGAAGGGGGATAATACAAGTCATGGGGGATGCGCCCTTGTAAGAAGGGGGATAATACAAGTCATGGGGGATGCGCCCTTGTAAGAAGGGGGATAATACAAGTCATGGGGGATGCGCCCTTGTAAGAAGGGGGATAATACAAGTCATGGGGGATGCCCCCTTGTAAGAAGGGGAATAATACAGGTCATGGGGGACGCGCCCTTGTAAGAAGGGGGATAAAACAAGTCATGGGGGATGCGCCCTTGTAAGAAGGGGGATAATACAAGTCATGGGGGATGCGCCCTTGTAAGAAGGGGGATAATACAAGTCATGGGGGATGCGCCCTTGTAAGAAGGGGGATAATACAAGTCATGGGGGATGTGCCATTGTAAGAAGGGGGATAATACAAGTCATGGGGGATGCGCCCTTGTAAGAAGGGGGATAATACAAGTCATGGGGGATGCGCCATTGTAAGAAGGGGGATAATACAAATCATGGGGGATGCGCCCTTGTAAGAAGGGGGATAATACAAGTCATGGGGGATGCGCCCTTGTAAGAAGGGGGATAATACAAGTCATGGGGGATGCGCCCTTGTAAGAAGGGGGATAATACAAGTCATGGGGGATGCGCCCTTGTAAGAAGGGGGATAATACAAGTCATGGGGGATGCGCCCTTGTAAGAAGGGGGATAGTACAAGTCATGGGGGATGCGCCCTTGTAAGAAGGGGGATAGTACAAGTCATGGGGGATGCGCCCTTGTAAGAAGGGGGATAGTACAAGTCATGGGGGATGCGCCATTGTAAGAAGGGGGATAATAGAAGTCATGGGGGATGCCCCCTTGTAAGAAGGGGGATAATACAAGTCATGGGGGATGCGCCCTTGTAAGAAGGGGGATAGTACAAGTCATGGGGGATGCCCCCTTGTAAGAAGGGGGATAATACAAGTCATGGGGGATGCGCCCTTGTAAGAAGGGGGATAATACAAGTCATGGGGGATGCGCCCTTGTAAGAAGGGGGATAATACAAGTCATGGGGGATGCGCCCTTGTAAGAAGGGGGATAATACAAGTCATGGGGGATGCGCCCTTGTAAGAAGGGGGATAATACAAGTCATGGGGGATGCGCCCTTGTAAGAAGGGGGATAATACAAGTCATGGGGGATGCGCCCTTGTAAGAAGGGGGATAATACAAGTCATGGGGGATGCGCCCTTGTAAGAAGGGGGATAATACAAGTCATGGGGGATGCGCCCTTGTAAGAAGGGGGATAATACAAGTCATGGGGGATGCGCCCTTGTAAGAAGGGGGATAATACAAGTCATGGGGGATGCGCCATTGTAAGAAGGGGGATAATACAAGTCATGGGGGATGCGCCATTGTAAGAAGGGGGATAATACAAGTGATGGGGGATGCGCCATTGTAAGAAGGGGGATAATACAAGTCATGGGGGATGCCCCCTTGTAAGAAGGGGGATAATACAAGTCATGGGGGATGCGCCCTTGTAAGAAGGGGGATAATAGAAGTCATGGGGGATGCGCCCTTGTAAGAAGGGGGATAATAGAAGTCATGGGGGATGCCCCCTTGTAAGAAGGGGGATAGTACAAGTCATGGGGGATGCGCCCTTGTAAGAAGGGGGATAGTACAAGTCATGGGGGATGCCCCCTTGTAAGAAGGGGGATAATACAAGTCATGGGGGATGCGCCCTTGTAAGAAGGGGGATAATACAAGTCATGGGGGATGCGCCCTTGTAAGAAGGGGGATAATAGAAGTCATGGGGGATGCGCCCTTGTAAGAAGGGGGATAATACAAGTCATGGGGGATGCGCCCTTGTAAGAAGGGGGATAATACAAGTCATGGGGGATGTGCCATTGTAAGAAGGGGGATAATACAAGTCATGGGGGATGCGCCCTTGTAAGAAGGGGGATAATACAAGTCATGGGGGATGCGCCATTGTAAGAAGGGGGATAATACAAATCATGGGGGATGCGCCCTTGTAAGAAGGGGGATAATACAAGTCATGGGGGATGCGCCCTTGTAAGAAGGGGGATAATACAAGTCATGGGGGATGCGCCCTTGTAAGAAGGGGGATAATACAAGTCATGGGGGATGCGCCCTTGTAAGAAGGGGGATAATACAAGTCATGGGGGATGCGCCCTTGTAAGAAGGGGGATAATACAAGTCATGGGGGATGCGCCCTTGTAAGAAGGGGGATAATACAAGTCATGGGGGATGCGCCCTTGTAAGAAGGGGGATAATGCAAGTCATGGGGGATGCGCCCTTGTAAGAAGGGGGATAATACAAGTCATGGGGGATGCGCCCTTGTAAGAAGGGGGATAATACAAGTCATGGGGGATGCGCCCTTGTAAGAAGGGGGATAATACAAGTCATGGGGGATGCGCCCTTGTAAGAAGGGGGATAATACAAGTCATGGGGGATGCGCCCTTGTAAGAAGGGGGATAATACAAGTCATGGGGGATGCGCCCTTGTAAGAAGGGGGATAATAGAAGTCATGGGGGATGCGCCCTTGTAAGAAGGGGGATAATACAAGTCATGGGGGATGCGCCCTTGTAAGAAGGGGGATAATACAAGTCATGGGGGATGTGCCATTGTAAGAAGGGGGATAATACAAGTCATGGGGGATGCGCCCTTGTAAGAAGGGGGATAATACAAGTCATGGGGGATGCGCCATTGTAAGAAGGGGGATAATAGAAGTCATGGGGGATGCGCCATTGTAAGAAGGGGGATAATACAAGTCATGCAGTATCTATAGTGATCATATATTAGTCTAGTGCGCTCTTCCCAGCACATGGCAGGTGATGCAGATGATATAGTACCGGTGTGAGCTATAAATGCAGACAGGTATTATATACAAGGGCCTAAATTCCAGGAAGTCAAAAAGTAAAGGTGTGTACACACAGGGGCAATATGCCGTGCTGTGCGAGTCCCGATGTGATCAGATCGCATTGGGACTCGCATCGCACGGCATGCATGTAATGGCACAATTTTGACTATATAGTGCAGATCTGTACTATATAGTCAAGGCAGCCAAGACTATCTGCCTTGTGATACGTGCACGCGCATCGGGATCACAAGCAGATCGGGTTAAAACCCTTGTGATCTGCATGCGATGCAGACACAATGTCCCCGCAGATTACAGGACAGTCCTGATGGGATGCAGAAAACATCTCATATAGAGGTAGGAGGGCCCTGCTCACAGGCTTACAGTCTATAGGGATAATAGGAGGGATAGATAAGGATAGGATTTCATAGCATGGCAGTCCCACCAGATTACAGGACAGTCCTGATGGGATGCAGAAACCATCTCATATAGAGGTAGGAGGGCCCTGCTCGCAGGCTTACAGTCTATAGGGATAATAGGAGGGATACATAAGGATAGGATTCCATAGCATGGCAGTCCCACCAGATTACAGGACAGTCCTGATGGGATGCAGAAACCATCTCATATAGAGGTAGGAGGGCCCTGCTCACAAGCTTACAGTCTATAGGGATAATAGGAGGGATACATAAGGATAGGATTCCATAGCATGGCAGTCCCACCAGATTACAGGACAGTCCTGATGGGATGCAGAAACCATCTCATATAGAGGTAGGAGGGCCCTGCTCACAAGCTTACAGTCTATAGGGATAATAGGAGGGATACATAAGGATAGGATTCCATAGCATCCTGGTGGTTCCACCTAGGACTGGTGGAAATTCCTGCCTGCACGGTTGAAAAAAACACATGGGTCAGTGAATTTGCTGCCGATCCACATGTTCTAACAAATTTGTGGGCATGTTTGCCTAATTTTCAGTCTGTTTTTACCCCCCTCCCAAAAAACAGTAAAACGGTATAGGTGAAAATGCACTAAACAAGATGATTAAATACAGATCGGTGAATGATTCCTTGGTTTTTTTCCTGGTGAAAGGAACGATGATGATTGTATATTTTGTCCTAACTTTTAGTCTTATCTAAGGTAGATTGTGCTAATGTCCAGCCGCGTGATGGACCGATGAGATTAGTTTTACCTGCGATGCTAAAGGGTATTTGGGTGGTGTTATTGCTGAATCCCTCAAATGCTTGTTTTCATTGCTTGGCCTTTGTACTGCGCTTTTCAGATATTTCCAGCTTATAATGCAAATATATAAAGAGCTGAATTTAGATGAGATCTCTGCCAGACAATATTCTAGAACTCTGCGATGCCAACAATATATTGTATCCAGGAATGTCTCTCCAGCATCTCTCTGGCTGGAAGCTCAGCGATGGAGGGCTGTAAAAGAAATGGCGGTGATAACATTAACAGCGCAGCGTTGGCAGCGAGGTCGCAGCGTGCGTCCCAAGGCCAGGCTAGACTAGTGTGAATACATAATGTCACAATGACTGGATCAGGCTCCGACGCTACTAATGGGCTGCTTGTAATTATTGACCCTGCTGCCAGCAGCACAATGAAGCTGATTTTTACAAGGCATTAATGTGCGCTGTACGACCCTTGGCAATCGCAGGACTCCCACGGAAGCGCTCGCATTGTGTTAATCTTATGGAAGAGAAACCATCTATTTGCAAATAAATAGTCAAATTTCATTGGGTTTTCTCTTCTCTGGCCTGTTAGTGGCTTTGACAGATGTGTACACTTGGATCGTGTACCAGCCTCCTTAAAATTTAAATTATCCATGTTACAATTGTAATATCAGTAGGCTTTGTGGCGAAGCTTAAGTTTAATGATCAGATTGAATGTCGTCGTAGGGCAAGACTGTTTTCCAACTGGCGTAATATCAGGCAATTAGAACTGTCAGTATGAAAGCCGCATTTATTCCGTGTGAGAATAATGGATGAAAGTGAATGCAAATTCATCCTGCGATTACCTTCACTTTAAAGATCTAGGACTTTTTGGGGCAGAATCGTCATTACTCCTGCGCTTCAGAGTCGTGAGACTTTACCTGCTAGATGCGCAGCAGCACGTTGCACTAGAGTCGGCCAGTCAGAGATGAATTCAATCGGACCCATCGTTCGCGCAGGGTCAAGAAGGTCAAATAGAAGGTTAAGCTAATGAAGGAACCGTACCTCTTTTTATAGGACACACTTAGGTAATTGCTCAGATAGGGCTTTGGTGTATGAGGGACTCCACAATAGTTTAGTGCAGAGGTTGCCTAATTGTGTGCCTAGCGGTGCTTCTGGTTGGTGGTCCAGGGCCAAAATAAACAATTTATGGTGAAAGCGATAGGCACAGCTAGGGCTGGTGGCTGCCAATCATAAGATATGGGCACAAATAGAACCACAACTGTGTCCACATCACAGAACTGAACCTAAGGGTGGTAGAACTTAATTTGTTTTATATTTATTTATCTATCAATAATACATTATGGACTAAGGGGAGCCTTGAACAAATGCTGATTCTCTAGGGCGCTGTGATTCAGCAAAGTTCGGGAACCACTGGATTAGCGTATTCCCAAACAGTAATTCTATGATGTGGAATTAGGAGGTTCTCAGTGTTCCTGTACTTTTAAGGTACAGTAAGTGTAGAGCAACATAAATGGGCCTAGCTTAAGCCCAGGCCTCAGTCCGCTGAGATGATTGGTGAATTGCTGATCACTTACCGTCCAACCTGACAGAACGCCAACCTGACAGAACGTGTTTGCAGTGCCCAGATGGTGGGTGAGGCTGGGGGTCACAGCCCTAATTGCAGCTACAGTATATATGCTTTTACCACATATTAAATGAAGGGAGGCAGAGGTACTGTACGTTATCAATTATTTCCTATATTCTATGTATGAGTTAGCTCATCTTTCAGAGTTGCCTTTATCTTGGCGTGGGTGAAAATACATTCTACAGGTAGAGCCTTTTATTCTCCTATTCCTGAGTATACAGCTTGTGCAGGGGTTGGTTCACTGTTTGATTGGCTATTATTTTAGAATGGGCGATATTCAATTGTTTTCCATGTCCTTGAGGGCCTATTAGAGGCCGGTTTTGCTCTGACAGCGAGTGTCAGCGATACCGTGTCTGTGTATTCGCGTGTGACTGCAAATGTGTAAAAACCTGACTTATTGTACATTTCTGCTCAGCCCTTAGGAAGGGCCAAGTTGTATGAATAGACCCCGCACTATCTGCCCCCGAGCAGAGCAAGCATTCACTTACTCCAGTGTGCACAGGTTCTGAGCGTTGACACCAGAAAGTTGAAATTTTTAGACAAGAACCATGGGGAAGGTGTGTGAAGAATGAAGACGTGAGCCAGTGGTGAAATTGCCCATGGCAACCAAACAACTTTACAGTAACATTTATCAAGTACATTCTGTAAAATTATCGGTAGCAGCTGATTGGTTGCCATGGGCAACTTCTCCACTGGCTCACTACACTCTTTCCACCTCTTGATACATCTACCCCAGTATATCGACTTTCTGGTTTCAACGTTAAATTTAGAAATTCTGAATGTGTTGACCTTGAAAACCTGTTGACATCCTGGTGCCGACATTTTCAGCATGTACTACCACACTCCTAACAAGTCATGAGAATCCTGAGGAGACTGATGAGTGTCTTTGTGTCATAAAGAAGTGGCAGAATTGTCCTATCCACAGGAATCCTCCTAATATGATGGGGTGTAGTTCAGTCAAATCATTGAAATCTACATGGGGCCAGCACAAGTCTATTGCACAAATAAATCCGCTATTGTACATTAATATAAATAAAACCCCGTTCCTGGGTGAGTTCATTGCTTATTTAGAGAGGATGGTGTTATTTTAGTAAGTTGGTAATTGTATATCTCGTGCCACTGTGGCTAACAACCCCACATAGAATGTCCTCCTTAAAATAGTAAGTTACGTATCTTTCTTGGCATGCATCTGAATGACGGTCACATCACACAGAGCTCAGTATGTCATGTAAATATGAGTGTGTGTGTGGGGGGGGAGTTGGGATAGGAACTTACAGAGCACAAAATGTTTTTTTTTTCCCCTAACCTCTGCTCACTAATCAGATGCCATGTTACTGTGGTTGCCACGGTAGCCCATGACTTCGGAATAATAACTCAACAGTGGCGACCTGTAGAAACAAGCCAAATGGCAAATGCCTTCTCTGTATCGTCTTTATTTTTGTAGAAGCAAATCTATTAAGAGACTTGGGCATATTTCATTTTGGGGCCCTGCCAGTGATATCACTGCTGTGCTATGTTTTATCATTTCATCTTTTTGTCTTTATCATCACAACCCTATATAGTTAAGGCATTTGTCCGATTTAAAAAAAAAAAAATTGTCTTGCGAGCTGCTTTTGCTCGGCATTTTGCTGAATAGGGGTCTGTTACAGATCATAATAACTGGCATTGGAAATCCATTGTCCTTCTCTGGACACCTCTCTCAGCCGCGAGCCGCCTCTTGGCTTTATAAATACATCTCCACTGTGTACCCGAGTCTCTGGCGCTGTCCTGAATACTGATACCCCCGGATGTAATCTTTTCTGGTGTGTGGCAATTCAGCCACCCTCGCCCTCTCCCCAAGTCGGTCCAGACTGAGTGAGTAATAGTGTTAATTTCATATCGTCAGCGCCCCCCTTTTCTGCGTTGTGCAAGCTGAGCACTTGCTACCCCGCTGTCTGTTTTTCCTTGCTAAGGTTCACTTGTAATTATGTTGATTTTCATCAACCCACCCCCTCATGGAAGCTTATTAGTTTGAATATTTTTTATTTATGATCATTTCACCAAACTCCTGCTAGCAATTCCAATTACTCTCACCGCTTCCTTGTAATTGTCTTTCCATAATGGCTCAGAAACAATTGCACTAAATGAGGTGGCTCCAGCAAGATGAGAGTCTCACTTCATTAAAGGCTAATGTATTCTCAGCTCCCGCGCGGTGGGGCCTGGCTTGAAAGTGAGACGTTTAAACAGCTCCGCTTTTTATTCAGCCACAGACTCTGCAATATTTTCTTTATTTTGGTGGCCTTATAGGAGGTGAAGGATTTATTTTTTTTATCTTTAAAGTAGTTTGTGGGATTCTTGTCATCAATCAGTAAATGACCTCTGCTTGTGTTTGAGATCTGCCACATTTTAAAATTCAGCGTGGAACCCTCTAACATTTATACAAATATATTTATGCAATAAACTTTCCGCTGTTTGACGGAACATGCTAGAACTACGTGCCAGGTTTGGCAGATATGCTGCGTTTCAGGCTCGTCTTCTGCTTTCCTAGGGCTAGATGTGGTTCTGAAAGGAAATAATTGGGAGAAAACATAAATGGATACAAGTAAGAAGCGCGCAACCGACGGTGTTGATACTTTTGCTGTCTGTTTTGTGTCTTCTCCCAGAACCGCCTGAAGCACTACTGACACTTGTCCCAGTCCTAGCGATGTCCCTATCAGAGTCGTATTCTGGGATGGGGACAGTACGGTTAAGAGAGAAAATGTCAACATGACATGTTTTTTTTGGGAAGGTTTTCTTTTTTCCGTACGTTAACATCCACGTGGACAAAAAAAATGGTCATGTCAACTTTCTTGTAGAAGTTGACTTTTGCTTGTCATTTATGTAGACTACTCAATTGTACCCGCACAATGCATATCGTGTTACAGCTGATTTCAGGATTTGGGTTGTGGGAGCCTATTATCATTGCTTGTGTTGACTCCACTCCAAGATGGTCATTTGGATGCAAATTTGCAAACAAACCTGTAGCCAATCATAGTGTGAAATGGTCACCGAACCAGCAAGGCCAGCCAATCAGAATTAGAACACAGCAGGGCCAGCTTAGCAAGTGTTGTACGTGCCTTGGTGCTTTATGATTTTATAGTTGTGTTTGGTAATAAATAAAGGTTCTACAAAAAAAAAGGACAGTTATTATTTATATAGCGCACACCTATTCCGCAGCGCTGTACAGAGAATGTTACAACATTCACATCAGTCCCAGCCCCAGTGGAGCTTACAATCTATTTTCCCTACCACGTGAACATGCACACACAGACATTAAAGGGTTAATTATGTTGGGTGCCAGTTAACCTACCAGTATATTTTTGGATTGTGGGAGGAAAACGGAGTACCCGGAGGAAACCCACACAAGCACGGGGAGAATATACAATCTCTGCACAGTTAGGGCCATGGTGGGAATGGAACCCATGACCTAACCATTATTACCTCAGTAATACTAACCATTACACATCCGTACTGCCCCGTATATATAACACATGGTGGGGATAGAACTCATGACCTCAGCGCTGTGAGGCAGTAATGTAACCATTACACCGTCCGTACTGCCCCGTCTATATAACACATGGTGAGGATAGAACCCATGACCTCAGCGCTGTAAGACAGTAATGTAACCATTACACCGTCCGTACTGCCCCGTATATAGAACACATGGTGGGGATAGAACCCATGACCTCAGCGCTGTGAGGCATTAATGCTAACCATTACACCATCTGTACAGCCCCGTAATTATAACACATGGTGGAAATAGAACCCATGACCTCAGCGCTGTGAGGCAGTAATGCTAACCATTACACCATCCGTACTGCCCCGTATATATAACACATGGTGGGGATAGAACCCATGACCTCAGAGCTGTGAGGCAGTAATGCTAACCATTACACCATCCGTACTGCCCTGTATATATAACACATGGTGGGAATAGAACCCATTACCTCAGTGCTGTGAGGCAGTAATACTAACCATTACACCATCCAGTACTGCCCTGTGTATATATAACACATGGTGGGGATAGAACCCATGACCTCAGCGCTGTGAGGCAGTATTGCTAACCATTACACCGTCCGTACTGCCTCGTATATATAACACATGGTGGGGATAGAACCCTTGACCTCAGCGCTGTGAGGCAGTAATGTAGGCAGTAATGCTAACCATTACACCATCCGTACTGCCCCGTATATATAACACATGGTGGGGATAGAACCCATGACCTCAGCTCTGTGAGACAGTAATGCTAACCACTACACCGTCCGTGCTACCCCGTATATATAACACATGGTGGGAATAGAACCCATGACCTCAGCACTGTGAGACAGTAATGCTAACCATTACACCATACGTGCTGCCCCGTATATATAACACATGGTGGGAATAGAACCCATGGCCTCAGCGCTGTGAGGCAGTAATGCTAACCATTACACCGTCCGTACTGCCCTATATATATAACACATGGTGGGAATAGAACCCATGACCTCAGTGCTGTGAGGCAGTAATACTAACCATTACACCATCTGTACTGCCCCGTATATATAACACATGGTGGGAATAGAACCCATGACCTCAGTGCTGTGAGGCAGTAATGTAACCATTACACCGTCCGTACTGCCCCGTATATATAACACATGGTGGGGATAGAACCCATGACCTCAGTGCTGTGAGGCAGTAATGCTAACCATTACACCGTCCGTACTGCCCCGTATATATAACACATGGTGGGAATAGAACCCATGACCTCAGTGCTGTGAGGCAGTAATATAACCATTACACCGTCCGTACTGCCCCGTATATATAACACATGGTGGGGATAGAACCCATGACCTCAGTGCTGTGAGGCAGTAATACTAACCATTACACCATCCGTACTGCCCAAACTTATCATATGTTTCTTCTGTGCGCTTGATATTAGGTCTCACCGTCTGCAACAAGTTGGTCTTCAGCTCTGGGCGAAATGCTTAGATTAATTCCTTACGTCTTTGACCACTTTTAATGTGCTGGAAATAGGAGACCCTTCGATAAACCTGCGGGAGCAGACTACTACACTTACAGTATAATATTATATACTGCAAAAACTCTCCCCGCACCCCGTCCAGGAAGGATCAGATTGGTCAGAGATCGCTTTTCAGAGCAATTTAGCTGGAATGCGGCGCGCGCTGCTTCTGTGACCATCCTGCTGTGTGCGGCTGGAGGCAAACACATGTCTAGTGTGCCTGAATCTTGTGTATCATTAGCACCTTCCTGCACGCCATTCCGCACCCGCGCCTTCATCCAGGCTGTGCCCTCAGTGTCTGTTACAATGGAATTGCCCCAGTAAATGCAGTAATTGGGAGGCCGTGCACAAGGTGGCTTATCTGTAGGCAGGAATGTCTAACTGGAAGGAGAGTTAGTCTCCCATGTAAACATGGATTGTAGCCAGGATATGTGCTTTTCTCATAGACGGAGGATCCGTTACAGCCCCAGACCACATGTCCATGGGGAACAGTTACATGTTGGTTAATTGCAGACAATTCCATTCCTATCCTGGTTATCAGACCTAGTGGTTGCGGGTGGGTCACTTTCTCCTGCGCTATCTTTCTAATTGGCCAGAAAGAGTGTAACCTAAAACTGTGAAAGGCTGAAGTCTGTTCCCTTTGAGGCCCAAGGAAAACAGGCTCGCTTAGACGGTCGGGGCTCCCAGGCTTAGCGTTGTTATGTGCCTGGTCTCAGTTTTCTAGGTCTTGTTATCCTTACCCCACACTTAGCTTTCAGACCTGACAGGGGTTTAACACTGCAGACAGCAGATATCAGTGCAGCAGGTATGGGGGCACTTATACACGGGCACGCTGAGATCGCCCGTATGGTGCACACCACCCGCTATTCCCATCATTCCCTCACTCACAGAAACACGTACAAACGGCACACAGATAATGTATAGCAGGTGCACCCCAGAAATAATGCACAAGGTCGATACTGGGAAAAGGTTGACACATGAAAAGGTTGCGTTTATCAAATTTTTATGGTTGTCATTGTCAACACCTGAATACGTGTACTGCGTCCCTGCGCATGGTGAGCGGGCCTGGTGCGCTCAACACACTTAACCTTTCCCAACAGGAATCCACGTGTATGGTAAAGTGTGAAAAAGTCCCCCCAAAAATGGTAAAAAAGGTCCCATTCACACTAGATGAGATAGTAAAACGTCTCGCTCAGAAGGGCCCCTCGTAGGGATATGTCACTATCTCGTCTAGTGTGTACACGCAATGTTGTTAACGATGTGCACTCCCGCGCCCCTCTCTCTCGTCCCGCATGTACAGACAGGGGAGGTCCTTGTTAACGACGGCCTTCTGCAGCATGGCCCTTAGTGTTTCTGCATCTGCCAATACCAACACCTGCTGGGACCCCGCTGCTGCCAATATCGGTGTCGGCTGGGATCGCCATGTGTGTACGGGGCGTAACCATTGTGCCACCGCTGCTGCCATGACCTGCGGTATTGTTTGACCTGTTGGTTGATGAAATAAGGTTGAGGTTACCAATATGTAAAAATGGGGCAGACTCAATAGGCCAAGTGGTTCTTATCCGCGTCACATTCTGGGTTCTGCAGATCTTTATTTTCATAGGGAACTGAAATAACTAAAGGTGCAGCTGCTACAAATAAGGACAAGAATGTAGTATTTCATGGAAGTATTGCCATACTGTTCTCTCCTGTCCCCAGACCAGCAGGATAATGATGACGGCTGTTCCCTGCATGTGATGTGTCTTCCGGTGTCACACATGTGTTTGGCACTAGGTGACAGAGTTGTTTAACGTGGAGTCATTGTTAGGTAAACGAGTCAGTGTGCTAATGGGTTTATTTCTCCAAATGAATTCATCTTTTTGGGGGCTTACACATAAAAGGATTGTAAATCAGCTGAAATGTAAAGATATTCGGTGTAACGCATGTAATACTAACGAGTAACATTACAGCTGTGAGCTCCCTGCGTCTCCATGAAGCCAATGGAAGTGTTTCCCCGGTCAGGCGGACCTCGGTGCTGCCGTCAGTCCCCCATTGTGCTGTGTGTTGGCTTCTCCCTGTCTCTCCCGCATTGTGCGTACGAGTCACTTTATTCCCGTCCTCTCCCATCCCGCTCTCCTTGTGCCACGAGTGAAGCGTTTGCTCACTCTGCAAATGTGTTGGGGAAATGTCGACATCTGTTACTGCACAGCTCAATTAACTCCCAGAAATGTGATTACCACAGATCAGGAGTCACTTATGTTCCCCTCATCTCTTTGACAATATTCGCTGGTGATAAAGTGAGTTGTCACGTTATAGACTGAGCGTTTGGGCGAAGCTTCATGTGCGCCCCCCTCCTGCCACCGAGATGCAACCGCTTCTGCTTTTCACCCTTGTTCTCCGGTTGCAGTCACCTGTGCCGAGTGCATGCCAAAAACGCAGAAACTAGGAATTATTTCACTGTGGAAAATATCCTGGCAGTCCCCGGAATATTGCTGTCGCCAATAGCAACCTCTCAATGATACCCCTGGTAGGGGTGCTTTAATATTACACCAAGTATTCATTTATCGGTTATGGCATAAATATCCTGATGGTAAATGACACTTTGCTGCAATGCCATCCCTGTCTGAGTACCTTAATCAGCGGTAATACAGGACAGAATACAGTCTCACCCCAGGGCACTTACATTCTAACATTTGCGAAATATCATAGTAATCTGCGAATCCATATTATAGGTGCGTTTGGTTCCACAATGGGTAAGAACTAAGTGCTCTCTGACTGGTGCATGGCGCTATCCTCTCTATTTACCGCTCTGTAGAGAATGAACCTTCACGTCATTGTCAGCACGAGGCTGGATAACGGACGTCCCTAATGGTCACAGTGTATGTTATGTTAATAAACCTAACTCCAGTGTACAAACGTTGTTCTCACTATAGTGTCTCCTGCTTCTGATACTGTGGAGCCCCCTCTCCTCCTCCTGCAAATCCTCCACTCCCTTAATCTGCGTGCCCTCTCCTGACTGTCCTCCTACCTCACTGACCAGGCCTTCTGTCTCCTCTCTTGGCTCCACCCCTTCCCTGTCCCCCCAAGGTTCTCTTCTTGGTCCTCTCCTTTTTCTCTCTCTATACATCCTCCTTTAGGTAAGATCATTAGGAATCTTGACTTCCAATAACATCTCTATGCTGATGATACTGAGGTCTACTGTACCTTTCCTCCCCGTACCTTTCCCCGACTCTCCTCACTCGGGTCTCCAACTGTCTCTCTGCTGTCTCTTCTTGTATGTCCCAGCGCTTTCTTACATGCATCATCTCAGACTGAGCTGTCCATCTTCCCACCATCCCACATAACCTCACCTCTCTTACTATCTAGTGATGGCACTACTATCTCCTCTACCACCCAAGTGCGCTGTCCTGTGTTATCCTTGGTTCCTCTCTCTCCTTCACACCACACATGCAGCATCTCACAGTCCTACCGCTTCCATCTCAGAGAGATCTGCAGACCATTTATCACCCAGGATGCTACGAATACTCTCTTCCACTCACTGGTCATCTCCAGACTGGACTACTGTAATCTCTTCCTATGTGACCTCCCTGACATCCACCTCTCCACTCCAATCTATCCTCAATGCTGCTGCCCGGCTCATCGTCCTCTCCACGTGACCCCCCCTTTCTACATCCCTCCCCTACAAGCCCTACGCTGGTTCTCCTTCCATAATACAATTCAAGCTCCTCACACTTTCTTACAAAGCCGTCACCCACACCTCTCGCTCTTACATCTCTGACCCTTCTCTCCATTTACACTCCCATCCACCCACTCCGCTCCACAAATTCACACCATCTCACCTGCCAACCGATTACTTCATCCCACTCCTACCTCTAAGCTTTCCCCTATCCCTGGAATTTTCTTCCTCTCTCCCTCAGACTTTCCACCTCTCTACAAACTTCAAATGGGCTCTCAAGATCCACTTCTCCAAACCCAACCAAAGCTCATCCGAACCCTGTTACATCCTCTGCCCCACCTGTGTCACTCCTGTGTGTCTGACCCTTCTTCCCTTCATAATGTAAGCACTTATGAGAAGCAACACCCCCCCCCCCCCCCCCCAATTTGTGCTTTCCCTCTATTAAACAATTGTCTACTACTCCATACTCCCTACAGTGGCATCTACACTAGATCTTGATTTCTGACACCCTGATGACTATGTAAATGCTCTGTCCTCTGTTGCTGCAATGTTTATATACCATTGTACCTGTCCTACATTGTGTTGTACTGTAAGTTGATTTCTTGTCTTGCTCATTTGTGTTTGTACTTTGTTAGGTGCCGCGGAACTCATGTGGCACCATATACGTAATAGAATAATGACACGAATTGATCTCCTGTCACATTAGCCAGAAGCTGGGATCTACATAATTAGCAGCTGTACTTATTTACAAAAACTTTTATCATTACATGAACCCCAGATCGTTAACAGCTGGAACATTTTTTTATTTAATTTTTTTGCTCAGGGAAAGCGAATGAGGCATTATTGTGTCCACATGTAACCCTGTATTCAGACCGCGTATTCCTTGGGTGCTGTGTGCTGAGTTTTCTGCTGAGAAGGAGTCTTCTGCAACGTTGAGTTATATTTAGAGAAACTCGTTAGGAGCAGCAGCCCCCATTCCCGATATTAGAGTTAAGTGATTGAAATCATGCTTGGTTTCCGTGGACCATAAAAGCATTTGGGGGCCCTGGGAGAGAGCGGATATGTGTTTTGTTTACTGGTTTGCAGGCTAATTGCTATTCTGGGGATGCTAATTTGCTTTCTTGCGCTGCATATTTTTTAGATGCTGCTTTTATGCTTTGCTATGAGATTTTGTTTTATTATCATTCCATACTCTCGGCTGGTTTGTGTGTTGTGTATGAGCTGGACACAGTACAGTCCTGGTAATGAGCTACAAGTAACACATCCTACCACTTGTCTGTCTTCATCGCCATCTTCATCACTGGAGAACTTGTGAGTGTGCTGTTGTGACCTACTCATTGTGTCCTCCTATGTTCTTGTAGATTCTGTATACCAGTATAGTCCACGTAAAAACGCAAAGGTCTCCTAAATGTGCATAAAGGAAGTGTAGGTGAAATATAGATCAATAGTTAAAGTATGACTTCATGTAAAATAAAAATCAAACATTGTGAATCAGAATCTACACTTTGTAGATGTGAGTCTGTGTAACATTCACAAAAAAATGGTCAGCGGAGTAAGGAACAACTACCAATGTTGACTGGGTCCCCAAATTCTCCCATCTCTGGTGTTGGCCCTTGGCTAGATGTTAGGTTTGTGCCTCGTTGTTTGCTGCAGTCTGTGCACCTTCCACCCGAAAATAGGTCACAACGGTTAAGCTTTGGCCAGCTTGTGGGGCCAAATAGTCGTGTTCATTCTAGCACCCTGAATCTTTCAAAACCGGTGCAGTTACTCTTCCCTGCCTGGGGTGTCGCTCTCTTCTAGCACATGTCTGGTTTGCATATCAGTGTTGAAATACAGACCACACTGTGCTATAAAAACCACAGCAGAAAGCGACACCCCATATAGAGAAGAGGAACGGCACTGGTTTTGTAAGATGCAGGATGGTAAAAAGAACACTGCAATAGGGCGGTGGATTCCCTTTCTCTGATCATTGCTACTTTGTTCCCATAAGCTACAAACGCGTTTCGCCTGTAGTAATATTAACTTGTGCCTGTGGGCGGATGTACATTGCAGTGTCTTGGCATTTGACTACTAAATGTACAATCAGTCTGAGATTTTATAATTATTGGCGTATTGCCATAAAGCGGCTAGATGCAGAGGACACGCGCCTTTGCCTTGTGCTTGCCTAAGAGTCGGCCATTTCTGCCTCTTCACTGGGAGGCGTCCCTAGCACGCGCCAGCCAATCATGTGGTTCTAGTGTAGTGTTCTATTCGCTCCTTTTGATAAACATTACCAGGGGATGGTGTAAAAGGTGCAGCGCTCACTTGCTTCTGTGGACTATACCCATTGGGTCCTTTAGGGCTGAGTTCTGTGCATTCTCCCCAGCCTGTACAGTAGAGTTTATCACACGTCCTCCTTCACTTGCAGATTGTTCCGTTTTTAATAACGTTCCATTTTGCTTCTTTCCATGCGCTTAGCCCACCTCAGGGGGTCCCAACAATGGCTGTGATATCATTAGGAGGGCAGCGGAGTGCGGAGAGAGGCATTTTACATATTTTAGCCATAATGGCTTAATAGCGGCTATGAGTTCACCTGCCAGACACATGAGACCAGGAGATAGATGACCCACAGTCGCTTCTAATACCTCCGGACAATTTCTTGTCTGGTTTGAAGCTCTTCCTTCTCGCCAGGCCACGTAGACTAATATACAGAGGAATATATAGAATTTCAGCAAATTGGATGACTGGAAAATGTGTATTATTGGATCAAGGTGTACCGGAAAATCTTTCACAAGCGTTTTAAATGCATTTAAAAGGATTGGATATTTTCCAGTCAGTTGTACAGTTTTGGGTTGAGGTGGACATTATAGGCAGATTGTCAGGGGCTCCGTAAGTACTGTGTTACCCGTGCGTTCCAATAGCTGCTCTCTCCGGGGGCAACTGAAGCTGCTGCATGATACAGTGATGTACTTATATCTCGCATTCGCAGGCATATCGCTGGTACACGCTGGCCGATGGTCCATTGATATATCGGCCGTTTATTCTAAACAATAGTCTAGTCACCTATATTGGAGAGGAATAACCAACCTGCTAATATTAGTGACGCTGTCCCTAGGCTGAAACTAATTCTCAAATAACCAATGTTCATGTCCCAAACCAGAAACGAAAGACCTGTTATTTATCCCAGTAACTGGACCTTATTGCTGGTGTAGAGCCCGTACTGTGGCTAACACTGCTACTTATTATGGGCCTCGCACCCAGCTGATACAGCGGTCTGACCCGGCAATGACGCGATTCCGGCACTTTCACACTAAACCCGGGTCGCCCATTATACAGAGGGTGACTCTGGTTTTACCCTTCTTATAACCCGGGTGGAATTGCCAGGTTGGCCGATCTGGGTTATTAGGTGTGGTGCTTTCACATTGTACCTCGTCACGGCAGTAACCCGGCAATTACCCGACTATAAATGCGATGTTAAAGGGTTGACCCAGTGACCCATAGCCGACAGAGCATTGCCCTGTCATTATACACGTGTCCTGTATTACCCATGTGCGTCAGTGCACACCCCAGTCCTCATACACATGTCCTGGCGGAGAGCGAGTCCTGCCTGTAGAGAGCGCGCCGTGTGACCGTGTGTATAGAGCAGTACATCTGAGCAGCGGGTGTAACTTATATGCAGTGTACAGGTCCTGGCCTGGCGGAGAGTCCTGCCTGTAGAGAGTGTGACCGTGCGTATAGAGCAGTACATCTGAGCAGCGGGTGTAACTTATGTGCAGTGTATACAGGTCCTGGCCTGGTGGAGAGTCCTGCCTGTAGAGAGTGTGACTGTGTGTATAGAGCAGTACATCTGAGCAGCGGGTGTAACTTATGTGCAGTGTACAGGTCCTGCCTGTAGAGAGTGTGACCGTGCGTGTAGAGCAGTACATCTGAGCAGCGGGTGTAACTTATGTGCAGTGTACAGGTCCTGGCCTGGCGGAGAGTCCTGCCTGTAGAGCGTGTGACCGTGCGTATAGAGCAGTACATATGTGCAGCGGGTGTAACTTATATGCAGTGTACAGGTCCTGGCCCGGCGGAGAGTCCTGCCTGTAGAGAGTGTGACCGTGTGTATAGAGCAGTACATCTGAGCAGCGGGTGTAACTTATGTGCAGTGTACAGGTCCTGGCCTGGCGGAGAGTCCTGCCTGTAGAGAGTGTGACCGTGTGTATAGAGCAGTACATCTGAGCAGCGGGTGTAACTTATGTGCAGTGTACAGGTCCTGGCCTGGCGGAGAGTCCTGCCTGTAGAGAGTGTGACTGTGCGTATAGAGCAGTACATCTGAGCAGCGGGTGTCACTTATGTGCAGTGTACAGGTCCTGGCCTGGCGGAGAGTCCTGCCTGTAGAGAGTGTGACCGTGTGTATAGAGCAGTACATCTGAGCAGTGGGTGTAACTTATGTGCAGTGTACAGGTCCTGCCTGTAGAGAGTGTGACCGTGTGTATAGAGCAGTACATCTGAGCAGCGGGTGTAACTTATATGCAGTGTACAGGTCCTGGCCCGGCGGAGAGTCCTGCCTGTAGAGAGTGTGACCGTGTGTATAGAGCAGTACATCTGAGCAGCGGGTGTAACTTATATGCAGTGTACAGGTCCTGGCCTGGCGGAGAGTCCTGCCTGTAGAGAGTGTGACCATGTGTATAAAGCAGTACATCTGAGCAGCGGGTGTAACTTATGTGCAGTGTACAGGTCCTGGCCTTGCGGAGAGTCCTGCCTGTAGAGAGTGTGACTGTGCGTATAGAGCAGTACATCTGAGCAGCGGGTGTCACTTATGTGCAGCGTACAGGTCCTGGCCTGGCGGAGAGTCCTGCCTGTAGAGAGTGTGACCGTGTGTATAGAGCAGTACATCTGAGCAGCGGGTGTAACTTATATGCAGTGTACAGGCCTGGCCCGGCGGAGAGTCCTGCCTGTAGAGAGTGTGACCGTGTGTATAGAGCAGTACATCTGAGCAGCGGGTGTAACTTATGTGCAGTGTACAGGTCCTGGCCTGGCGGAGAGTCCTGCCTGTAGAGAGTGTGACTGTGTGTATAGAGCAGTACATCTGAGCAGCGGGTGTAACTTATGTGCAGTGTACAGGTCCTGGCCTGGCGGAGAGTCCTGCCTGTAGAGAGTGTGACTGTGTGTATAGAGCAGTACATCTGAGCAGCGGGTGTAACTTATGTGCAGTGTACAGGCCTGGCCTGGCGGAGAGTCCTGCCTGTAGAGAGTGTGACCGTGCGTATAGAGCAGTACATCTGAGCAGCGGGTGTAACTTATGTGCAGTGTACAGGTCCTGGCCTGGTGGAGAGTCCTGCCTGTAGAGAGTGTGACTGTCTGTATAGAGCAGTACATCTGAGCAGCGGGTGTAACTTGTGTGCAGTGTACAGGTCCTGGCCCGGCGGAGAGTCCTGCCTGTAGAGAGTGTGACTGTGCGTATAGAGCAGTACATCTGAGCAGCGGGTGTCACTTATGTGCAGTGTACATGTGCTGCCTGCATGGAGGCAGTGTCCTTGATGTTGGTTCGCCAGGATTAATGTTTATTTTGCAGAGTAAGTGGCCGGGATTCCTGCTTTTGTGCTGGCCTGCTAACAGCTGCGGTCCAGCTGCTGGCATCCCTGCTGAGGGAGAGTGTTAAAACCTCTCAGGGGTCAGAGCTGTGGTATGTCGGTTACTATAGCAACCATCCAAAGGGCCACTTTCTCCGAACAATCCCCCTACTCAGCCCTGTCCTGCAGTTAGCTCAGCTAAAGGGTATGCAGCTCAGGGGGGGAGGCAAAGCTTGGAGGAGGGGGGAAGGAGACACTAAGGACATGCCTTAAAGAAATAAGACCGGAGCTATATTTATTTAACCGTTGTCATGGCAATGTGCATTATATATTATTGGAAATAGATATATGTATATATGTGTGTGTGTGTGTGTGTGTGTGTGTGTGTGTAAACATGGCAGCGCTAAGGATTTTGTACTGAAGGACCATCCTTGACATTTTTAATTACAAGATATAGATACATTTAAATTATTTTCTTACATTTCTTTAATGGTGCCACGAGGATTCCGCTGTGCCTAACAAATAATGTAAACAGATGAGCAAAACAAGTATATGTATATATGTATATGTGTGTGTGTGTGTATGTATATGTGTATATATATATGTGTGTATATATATATATATATATATATATATATATATATATATTGCATAAAGTTGCATGCAGCAGTCCATGTCTTCCATTGTGACCCATGATTTCTGCAGTGACCCCATATAATTCATGCTGAGCCCAAGTAGTGAATTGTGTCTGGATGTACAAGCCCAGTGTTTGGCTTTGCTTGTGCATGTGAGGCTCATCCTACAACCCACCAGTGAGAACTGCTAGGATGTAGTGCACTGCCTTGTGGTTATTATCCTTTATTAATATGGCGCCACAAGGGATCCGCAGCGCCCAATTACAGAGTGCATAAACAAATAGGCAAAACAAGAACAGTGACTTACAGTTCATGACAATGTAGGACAGGGTGTATAAACGTATCAGCAGACGACACTGACGTAAGTATCAGGGTGGCAGAAAACCAAGAGATGAGATGCTATCAAAGGGAGTATGATCAGATCTAGGGGCGCATTTATCACTATAAAGCGATGCCAGCGTGATGACATCGCCGGGCATCATGTGATACCGCCAGGATTTATCAAATTGAGGGCGCAGGGACAGGGCTCCGAAAGGAGCCCGTCCCTGCGAAGCCCTGACCCGGAAGTCAGGGAGGGCTGCGCATGCGCGGTTATGCGCCGACCCCTGTGACCGCACTTCCCCGCTCGGGCAGTGCGATGTGCAGCCATAGGCTACAATGGGCTATTGCCATATCAGAATGGCGATAGCCCAGGGGTGCGAAGCCGGGCTGCCTGATGTTAATAAATCGGGCAGCTTTGCATCGCCCATAGAAACCTATGGGGGATGCGGCCGACACCGGGATCAGAGATTCCTGTTGCGGTCCCCCTTTAATACATTTGGGGATACTAAATATTTGCAGTTAACCCCCGAAAACGGGTGTTTTCGGGAATTTAGCCGCAAATATTGCTTGATAAATGCGGCCCATAGTTTAAATAAGCGTATTAAAAGCACGTGAGAAAAGAGGGCCCTGCTTGTGAGATCTTACATTATACCCTCCAACATCTGAAGGGCAGAAACCGGTACGGTACGATATCTGGTACCAGAGGCTCTGTATGTCATTGTTAGTGTGTGGAAGCCAGGCGATGTCCCCTAATATGCTCTAGCTCCCTGATATCTGGTAACAGAGGCGCTATATGTCATTGTTAGTGTGTGGAAGCCAGGTGATGTCCCCTAATATGCTCTAGCACCCCGATATCTGGTACCAGAGGCTCTGTATGTCATTGTTAGTGTGTGGAAGCCAGGCGATGTCCCCTAGTATGCTCTAGCTCCCCGATATCTGGTACCAGAGACGCTATATGTCATTGTTAGTGTGTGGAAGCCAGGCGATGTCCCCTAATATGCTCTAGCTCCCTGATATCTGGTAACAGAGGCGCTGTATGTCATTGTTAGTGTGTGGAAGCCAGACGATGTCCCCTAGTATGCTCTAGCACCCCGATATCTGGTAACAGAGGCGCTGTATGTCATTGTTAGTGTGTGGAAGCCAGGTGATGTCCCCTAATATGCTCTAGCACCCCGATATCTGGTAACAGAGGCTCTGTATGTCATTGTTAGTGTGTGGAAGCCAGGCGATGTCCCCTAATATACTCTAGCACCCCGATATCTGGTAACAGAGGCGCTATATGTCATTGTTAGTGTGTGGAAGCCAGGTGATGTCCCCTAATATGCTCTAGCACCCCGATATCTGGTACCAGAGGCTCTGTATGTCATTGTTAGTGTGTGGAAGCCAGGCGATGTCCCCTAATATACTCTAGCACCCCGATATCTGGTAACAGAGGCGCTATATGTCATTGTTAGTGTGTGGAAGCCAGGCGATGTCCCCTAATATGCTCTAGCACCCCGATATCTGGTAACAGAGGCTCTGTATGTCATTGTTAGTGTGTGGAAGCCAGGCGATGTCCCCTAGTATGCTCTAGCACCCCGATATCCGGTACCAGAGGCTCTGTATGTCATTGTTAGTGTGTGGAAGCCAGGCGATGTCCCCTAGTATGCTCTAGCACCCCGATATCTGGTAACAGAGGCGCTGTATGTCATTGTTAGTGTGTGGAAGCCAGGTGATGTCCCCTAATATGCTCTAGCACCCCGATATCTGGTACCAGAGGCTCTGTATGTCATTGTTAGTGTGTGGAAGCCAGGCGATGTCCCCTAATATACTCTAGCACCCCGATATCTGGTAACAGAGGCGCTATATGTCATTGTTAGTGTGTGGAAGCCAGGTGATGTCCCCTAATATGCTCTAGCACCCCGATATCTGGTACCAGAGGCTCTGTATGTCATTGTTAGTGTGTGGAAGCCAGGCGATGTCCCCTAATATACTCTAGCACCCCGATATCTGGTAACAGAGGCGCTATATGTCATTGTTAGTGTGTGGAAGCCAGGCGATGTCCCCTAATATGCTCTAGCACCCCGATATCTGGTAACAGAGGCTCTGTATGTCATTGTTAGTGTGTGGAAGCCAGGCGATGTCCCCTAGTATGCTTTAGCACCCCGATATCCGGTACCAGAGGCTCTGTATGTCATTGTTAGTGTGTGGAAGCCAGGCGATGTCCCCTAGTATGCTCTAGCACCCCGATATCTGGTACCAGAGGCTCTGTATGTCATTGTTAGTGTGTGGAAGCCAGACTATGTCCCCTAATATGCTCTAGCACCCCGATATCCGGTACCAGAGGCTCTGTATGTCATTGTTAGTGTGTGGAAGCCAGACTATGTCCCCTAATATGCTCTAGCACCCCGATATCTGGTACCAGAGGCACTGTATGTCATTGTTAGTGTGTGGAAGCCAGGCAATGTCCCCTAGTATGCTATAGCACCCCGATATCTGGTACCAGAGGCGCTGTATGTCATTGTTAGTGTGTGGAAGCCAGGCGATGTCCCCTAATATGCTCTAGCACCCCGATATCCGGTACCAGAGGCGCTGTATGTCATTGTTAGTGTGTGGAAGCCAGGCGATGTCCCCTAGTATGCTATAGCACCCCGATATCTGGTACCAGAGGCGCTGTATGTCATTGTTAGTGTGTGGAAGCCAGGCGATGTCCCCTAATATGCTCTAGCACCCCGATATCCGGTACCAGAGGCGCTGTATGTCATTGTTAGTGTGTGGAAGCCAGGCGATGTCCCCTAGTATGCTCTAGCACCCCGATATCTGGTAACAGAAGCATTGTATGTCATTGTTAGTGTGTGGAAGCCAGGCGATGTCCCCTAATATGCTCTAGCACCCCGATATCTGGTACCAGAGGCTCTGTATGTCATTGTTAGTGTGTGGAGGCCAGGCGATGTCCCCTAGTATGCTCTAGCACCCTGATATCTGGTACCAGAGGCTCTGTATGTCATTGTTAGTGTGTGGAAGCCAGACGATGTCCCCTAGTATGCTCTAGCACCCCGATATCCGGTACCAGTGACGCTGTATGTCATTGTTAGTGTGTGGAAGCCAGACGATGTCCCCTAGTATGCTCTAGCACCCCGATATCCGGTACCAGAGGCGCTGTATGTCATTGTTAGTGTGTGGAAGCCAGGCGATGTCCCCTAATATGCTCTAGCACCCTGATATCTGGTACCAGAGGCTCTGTATGTCATTGTTAGTGTGTGGAGGCCAGGCGATGTCCCCTAGTATGCTCTAGCACCCCGATATCTGGTACCAGAGGCTCTGTATGTCATTGTTAGTGTGTGGAAGCCAGGCGATGTCCCCTAGTATGCTCTAGCACCCCCGATATCCGGTACCAGTGGCGCTGTATGTCATTGTTATTGTGTGGAAGCCAGGCGATGTCCCCTAGTATGCTCTAGCACCCCGATATCTGGTACCAGAGGCTCTGTATGTCATTGTTAGTGTGTGGAAGCCAGGTGATGTCCCCTAGTATGCTCTAGCACCCCGATATCTGGTACCAGAGGCTCTGTATGTCATTGTTAGTGTGTGGAAGCCAGGCGATGTCCCCTAATATGCTCTAGCACCCCGATATCCGGTACCAGAGGCGCTGTATGTCATTGTTAGTGTGTGGAAGCCAGGCGATGTCCCCTAGTATGCTCTAGCACCCCGATATCCGGTACCAGAGGCGCTGTATGTCATTGTTAGTGTGTGGAAGCCAGGCGATGTCCCCTAGTATGCTCTAGCACCCCGATATCTGGTAACAGAGGCGCTGTATGTCATTGTTAGTGTGTGGAAGCCAGGCGATGTCCCCTAGTATGCTCTAGCACCCCGATATCTGGTACCAGAGGCTCTGTATGTCATTGTTAGTGTGTGGAAGCCAGGCGATGTCCCCTAATATGCTCTAGCACCCCGATATCCGGTACCAGAGGCGCTGTATGTCATTGTTAGTGTGTGGAAGCCAGGCGATGTCCCCTAGTATGCTCTAGCACCCCGATATCCGGTACCAGAGGCGCTGTATGTCATTGTTAGTGTGTGGAAGCCAGGCGATGTCCCCTAGTATGCTCTAGCACCCCGATATCCGGTACCAGAGGCGCTGTATGTCATTTGTTAGTGTGTGGAAGCCAGGCGATGTCCCCTAGTATGCTCTAGCACCCCGATATCCGGTACCAGAGGCACTGTATGTCATTGTTAGTGTGTGGAAGCCAGGCAATGTCCCCTAGTATGCTATAGCACCCCGATATCTGGTACCAGAGGCGCTGTATGTCATTGTTAGTGTGTGGAAGCCAGGCGATGTCCCCTAATATGCTCTAGCACCCCGATATCCGGTACCAGAGGCGCTGTATGTCATTGTTAGTGTGTGGAAGCCAGGCGATGTCCCCTAGTATGCTATAGCACCCCGATATCTGGTACCAGAGGCGCTGTATGTCATTGTTAGTGTGTGGAAGCCAGGCGATGTCCCCTAATATGCTCTAGCACCCCGATATCCGGTACCAGAGGCGCTGTATGTCATTGTTAGTGTGTGGAAGCCAGGCGATGTCCCCTAGTATGCTCTAGCACCCCGATATCTGGTAACAGAAGCATTGTATGTCATTGTTAGTGTGTGGAAGCCAGGCGATGTCCCCTAATATGCTCTAGCACCCCGATATCTGGTACCAGAGGCTCTGTATGTCATTGTTAGTGTGTGGAGGCCAGGCGATGTCCCCTAGTATGCTCTAGCACCCTGATATCTGGTACCAGAGGCTCTGTATGTCATTGTTAGTGTGTGGAAGCCAGACGATGTCCCCTAGTATGCTCTAGCACCCCGATATCTGGTACCAGAGGCACTGTATGTCATTGTTAGTGTGTGGAAGCCAGGTGATGTCCCCTAATATGCTCTAGCTCCCCGATATCCGGTACCAGTGACGCTGTATGTCATTGTTAGTGTGTGGAAGCCAGACGATGTCCCCTAGTATGCTCTAGCACCCCGATATCCGGTACCAGAGGCGCTGTATGTCATTGTTAGTGTGTGGAAGCCAGGCGATGTCCCCTAATATGCTCTAGCACCCTGATATCTGGTACCAGAGGCTCTGTATGTCATTGTTAGTGTGTGGAGGCCAGGCGATGTCCCCTAGTATGCTCTAGCACCCCGATATCTGGTACCAGAGGCTCTGTATGTCATTGTTAGTGTGTGGAAGCCAGGCGATGTCCCCTAGTATGCTCTAGCACCCCCGATATCCGGTACCAGTGGCGCTGTATGTCATTGTTATTGTGTGGAAGCCAGGCGATGTCCCCTAGTATGCTCTAGCACCCCGATATCTGGTACCAGAGGCTCTGTATGTCATTGTTAGTGTGTGGAAGCCAGGTGATGTCCCCTAGTATGCTCTAGCACCCCGATATCTGGTACCAGAGGCTCTGTATGTCATTGTTAGTGTGTGGAAGCCAGGCGATGTCCCCTAATATGCTCTAGCACCCCGATATCCGGTACCAGAGGCGCTGTATGTCATTGTTAGTGTGTGGAAGCCAGGCGATGTCCCCTAGTATGCTCTAGCACCCCGATATCCGGTACCAGAGGCGCTGTATGTCATTGTTAGTGTGTGGAAGCCAGGCGATGTCCCCTAGTATGCTCTAGCACCCCGATATCTGGTAACAGAGGCGCTGTATGTCATTGTTAGTGTGTGGAAGCCAGGCGATGTCCCCTAGTATGCTCTAGCACCCCGATATCTGGTACCAGAGGCTCTGTATGTCATTGTTAGTGTGTGGAAGCCAGGCGATGTCCCCTAATATGCTCTAGCACCCCGATATCCGGTACCAGAGGCGCTGTATGTCATTGTTAGTGTGTGGAAGCCAGGCGATGTCCCCTAGTATGCTCTAGCACCCCGATATCCGGTACCAGAGGCGCTGTATGTCATTGTTAGTGTGTGGAAGCCAGGCGATGTCCCCTAGTATGCTCTAGCACCCCGATATCCGGTACCAGAGGCGCTGTATGTCATTTGTTAGTGTGTGGAAGCCAGGCGATGTCCCCTAGTATGCTCTAGCACCCCGATATCCGGTACCAGAGGCGCTGTATGTCATTGTTAGTGTGTGGAAGCCAGGCGATGTGCTGCCAATAACTTGCACGTCTTCTCTCCTTCATGTTTTTATTCCAGTTTCTGAGAAAATCAGAGATTATCTTCCCCGAGAGGTGAGACTCCTGGCTGTGACCTTGTCATGTCATGCCTCTTATTGCATAGATCTTTCTTAATGAACGTGGGGTGAATATCAAGTTCCTTAACACTTTGCCGTCAGGGAACAAACGCTGGTCCAAAAACCAGGCCCGCCCAGGAGCAAGTATTTAACACGGGGGAGATTATCCCGGAGAACGTGGCTCTGATTCCATAGAACGGAGACAGCATCTGCTGTGCAATCTGGGATCACACACAAACCATTTATTTATTGTCAATTAGATATTTGCTTGTGTTGTATTTACATAAAACAATGAAACAATTATAATTATTACAGCATTTGTGATCCTGATCTCCTGGCACGGTATTGTGCTGCTACACAATCATTGTCATTTCATTAGTTCTCTTCTGAGGGGATTGTCTGCTATGAGAGAATGTACGATTACACCGAAAAATAAAATCCATTGAGCCTGAAGTGCAAAGGCCTCATTGTGTTACCATAAACGTACTGTATATTGTGTTTGTATGGAAATATTTCCTGTGATTTACATGACAATGGTTACCCCAGCGCCGTATCTTCCTCTGCTGACTGACTGGTGCACAACCTGCGCCATTAATCCTATTGTTCCGTTGTTATGTTATTTTCTAGAATTGTTTACAAGTTTATCTTAATATTGTTTGTTTTTTTTGTCATATTTAATGTCAGCTGACACCGTTATGCAGGTCAGGGCTTATTGGCTGAAGGAGTTTTATCCTCCCCCATGTTTATATTTTATTCACACAAATTGTACGCCGGAGTAGAGAATGTCCCTTTTGGTGTATCGGCATGGTCAAATGGCTGACATGACAACTTGCTTAGTCTTGTTATCTCCTCTTCAGGCGATGACCGGTGTGGAGACACAGAGGCTGCGCATCGGGGAGCGGGGATAAAGGCTGATGTCATGAAGCCCCACCCACATTCCATCCATATACTACTATTTGTGGGTCTATGAAGAGAGGGGTGGGGCAAATAGAATTCAATATTCACACAGCTGCAGAATTTGCATAGTTTTGCAGATCTGCTGCATATAATCATATAGAATGTATTTCAGGTGCAGCAGCTGCTTTTATCGTTACTGATTCCAGCAGAACTGGACATAAAGTCTCCCGTAAGCCAAATAGATGAGTCTAGTGCTTCCACTGTCCAGATTTAGTGCTCGCAGCCCCCCTCATATCAATGATGCAACACTATTCATATTACCAGCCTGTTAATTGCCAGCAGTAAGGACATCCCATGTCAACATTTTTATTTTTGTCTCAGAACATGCTGCTTATTGAGAGCGGAGGCTGCCAGCTCAGACAACAGACGCCTTTCTCTTCTCACTGGAGGAGTGAGGGGGGGGGGGGGGGGGGGTGTTCCCGGCTGACACTAATTCTTCATCCACTCACCTGGCAAATTAGTCATCCAGGATAAGAATTGGTCTGAAATCCATCTATTACCAAATAGTTACATCGCTCTATGAAACTGATTGGACCAATAACAGAGGGGTATTGATCATAGGGATGACAGTAATAATCGCCAGTGTCACGGTTGGTCAGAAAAGGTCGACATAGGAAAAAAAATTAACATTGAAACGGTGAGCTTATAAAAAAAATAGACATGGGTTTTTCATATTTGGGGGGGGGGGGGGGGGGGGGTGTCAATTTGTAGATTTGAGCACTTGGACCCCCAGTCGGTGTTTTGTGTCCCACGCTTCACTAGCCATGGTGCCGGCACAGTTTACCTACAGTATGTAGGATTTTGGAAACATGTTGTATGTGTGTTTTCCGTTCCATCTCCGATGCCATCCATCACCAGTGAGCCATGGTGCCAGCACAGTTTACCTATGTAGGATTTTGGAAACCTGTTGTATGTCTGTTTTCCGTTCCATCTCCGATGCCATCCATCACCAGTGAGCCATGGTGCCGGCACAGTTTACCTATGTAGGATTTTGGAAACCTGTTGTATGTGTGTTCTTCGTTCCTGCTCTTTATATGATGCCATCCATCACCAGTGAGCCATGCCTCCAGAATATCCTGCTTGGAGAACATGATTGCACATTAATAAGATGGACAGGAGGGACCTAGGTATTAGAAAAAGGATTAAGGTGACTAGAAGAAAAGCTTTGGCGTTTCCGTAGGCAGAGGTATCGGACCAATGAGAGGAATTGAAGGATACTTTGATAATACGACATCTCACAATGGCCCTTATTCTGGTTGGTGCGGCCGGAGCCGCATATGCGGCTCCGACCGTGCAGGCGAATCCCCGCCTTCCATACGGATCGCCACCTGCCGTCCGTACGCGGATATGTGGCGATCCGCATGAAATTGGACGGGGATACGCCTCCTCCATGGTGGGAGCAGCCCCTGCATTCGATGGTCGCCGAACATCGAATGCAGGGCCGCACGCTCCACCAGGTCCCGCAACACAAGACCACACGGACACTTGTCCGTGTGAAATCTTGTATGGGGGCGGGCAGCTGACATCCGGCGATGTCAGATGCCCGCCCCGTACCCACGCGTCACGGCCTCATTAACATGCATACGCCCCGCGTTTGCATGGGAACGCCCATGAAACGCGGGGCGTATGCATAGGGTAATGAGGATAAGTAGCCCCTCACGCCCCTCTACGCCCCCTGTGCGGCGTATAGAGAATCCTTGCGGCGAAATCGCCTGCACATGCGCAGAGTGACCTCTGCACATGCGCAGAAGATAAACATCGGCGGCCCGTACGCAAGCGGGAAAAACCGCATCGATCAGAATAAGGGCCAATGTACACAACCAATATTAAGCGCTGTCATCACCACTGATGTCTATAGAATGTTAGGGATGATTGTCTGATCTACATGTACTGCCTCCATTCCTGTGTCACGCGATGTCCATGCACTATCCCCGGCTCCAGAATAAAAGACCTGGGTCAGAATGACATGACGTATAGGACTGTACTTCTATAGCATGACTATTAATCTGATGAATACAGTGATTCCTCACCAGGGCTAATTCAGGAAGGCTGGCTTGGCCTGTGCACCGCTCACTGGCCCAGCAAGATGTCAGCAGGGGCAGGTGTATGACAATTATTAAGATTTGGTTCTGTCAGTAATGAGCAGTTATTTAAACGAAAATCTTAATGAATTTACATAATGAAAGTTCCATTTCAGAAGTGTTCAGAGATTTGTTATGTAAGACCCCATACACACGACACTACGACGGACCCTTCTGTGTGATGTGTAGTGTGTACGCACTATATCGTCCATTATCGGCGGTCCCTCAGGTCTGTAGCGTGTACGGGGATTAATGGTTGCCAAGTGAACGCAGTTCGGCTGTAATTGCTCTCTATTGCGTGCATAGAACTAAAGGCCTGAATCTGGTGTGCCGGGAACTCAGAGGTGGATTTATTTAGCTTGGTGTAGTGATAAAGTGTCTGGTTTTTATCACCGGCCAATCAGCTCCTACCTGTCATTTTTGAAACCAAGCCTGTAACTTCACAGGTAGGAGCTGATTGGCCGGTGATAAAAACCAGACACTTTATCACTTATAACTGACCTTTATAAATCTGCCCCTAAATGGCTAATACTGTAGGAGACGTCTGTAGGAAAATGACAGCGTCCACGCTTGACGCAGCATGGACTCCATGATGGTCCGCAGTGGCATCTCACCCCCACAGAGCCGATTCCCGGTCATCATCATCTTCTATGGCTCTGAGATGAAGCTACACAATGAATTCACTGTATAGCCAGTGACGTGCCTGGGTAACTTGGCCACAGTTAGACGTGCCGCGGTTAGACGTGCCACCGTTTCACTAACTGGCACTAGGGTAAGGTCTGGTGGCAGCTTTCATTCTACAGTATCTAAGGTTTTGGATCATTAGGTTCCTCACAGGGACCTTTTTAGATGATCTATTGTAAAACAGGAACTTTAATAGGAATAGCCGCTAAACTGGTCAGACAAATGCCGTGGGTCCTCAGCATATACATTATTTATGTTCCTATGGAGAACATCATTTTAACAGCCTTTGGGATTTGTTATTTGTGTGTATATATCTGGATAAGTGGCTATAAGGAGGTATGCCCCGTACCCACGCTATTCTAAGCGATCGGACTAGAATACACATTTACCCCATGTGTGCTGAGCGATCTGTGCTGCAGTACATCGCTCAGCACAGCGCTCCCGTCGCCCCATGTGTGTCAGCGATGTGTACTGAGTGATCTGTGCTGCAGTACATCGCTCAGCACAGCGCTCCCGTCGCCCCATGTGTGTCAGCGATGTATACGGAGTGATCTCTGCTGTAGTACATTGCTCAGCACAGCGCTCCCGTCGCCCCATGTGTGTCAGCGATGTGTGCTGAGCGATCTGTGCTGCAGTACATCGCTCAGCACAGCGCTCCCGTCGCCCCATGTGTGTCAGCGATGTGTGCTGAGCGATCTGTGCTGAGGTACATCGCTCAGCACAGCGCTCCCGTCGCCCCATGTGTGTCAGCGATGTGTGCTGAGCGATCTGTGCTGCAGTACATCGCTCAGCACAGAGCTCCCGTCGCCCCATGTGTTAAGAGCTGGAGAAGTTTCCCATAGACACAAATCCGCTTCTAGCGGTCACATTATAGAATGCACAACTAGATATACAGAAATACCCATTGTATTGTCGGCAGTAACAGGACCAGGCCACACTAGGCGATAGATGAGGGATGTATCTAAATGATACCGTACTACTAATAGCAGCAGGAATTGTTTGCCTACATTATGTACAGCGATGGTGACGTTTCCCATAATTTGTACCTCAGACAACTTTATTTCGTTATCTGGACCCGAGAATGAATATCCTTAACACCTGGTCTGTAATGGCGGAGTTGGGAAGCCCGATACTGAATAATGGGGGAGAAAGCTTGCAGAGAAATATTACCAACCGACCAGCTCCGGGCTGTCATTTTCTGCATACAGTATATGACCGCAGCGGATTGGTGTGTAGTTTGTCTCTCTCTAAGCTTTCATACATCTCTCCCTCCCCAATATCTTTTATAAAGCAGGTGACCAACCACTAAAGAGACCCCCCCCCCCCCCTCAACAGCCATCAGAGAACAGGGGGTCGGCAGCTTCAGTGCAGACACCTCTGTTGTGTCCGTTGCCTTCCAGTTCCATGACTTCGCTGAGTGATACATGGGCTTTCATGTGATCACGTGTGGCGTTATTCCAGTGATACGTACACTGAGGGAGCGCGGCTGAATGTGTCTCCCTCACGTTGTTCCATTTGGCACCTTTTCTACACTGATCTCCATCTGCACCTACTTTACTGGCTCTTCTCTGGGAGAACTTGTGGCTAATAAAGCAGAGAAGCGTCGGAGGTGTTGGTGGGGAGCGGCTGCCAACTTTCCAGCTGAAGAGGTGTTGGCAGCGCGCTGGAGTCATTTAATACCTGTCTTCAGCTGCTATCTACAGGCACATAGCTCAGTGATGTTAGGAGTTTATCCCGTACAATCTGCGTCACCCAGAGTGTCGTCTTACCTTAGCCTGGGCAGCACCCGCTACCCCCATCATCCTCTCACCATCCACTGCAAGACTGTCCTCATCTCCTGTCTTACTGCTAGTATGTCATTCTGCCTAGGAATAGGGACAGTGTATCCGGTACCTGGATCTCCAGAATTATATATCGCGCACACATATCCGCAGCGCTGTACGATGACTGCGCATGCGTATGGCTTGCATGGCACATGTGCACGGCAAGCCTGCAATACAATCCAGCATCTTTTTTTCAATCTCTAGACGTATTGACGCAAGTTTATTGCCAGGAGGCCTCAGTTTGTGGGGTGGTAATCAGCTGTTTTCTGGGAGCATCAGGAATAACGCAGGCGTGCCCAGGCGTTTTCAGGGAGGGCGTGTGGCGTCTGCCCCGGTCTGTTTCTGTCGCAGCCGCTGAGTAAGTCCTGGGCTACGCACAGACAGCGAATGGATCTGCAGCTTTTCACAGGCTTGCAAAGGACTGGTGGGGATTATTTGGTACTTGTTTCCTAGCACGGCCACAACGATCTTGATCTGGGGCATCGCAGGTAAAAAAATCGCGTCGGTCGCATCGCATGCGGGCTAAAAAATCGCATGCGATGCGACTGACGCAATGCCCGCGATTTCCCATAGGGAACAATGTAAAATGCCTCAATTTAACCAAATCAACATAGGGAACAATGTTAAATGGGCCAGAGACCCCCAAAAAAAACCCTGACCAGTGAAATGGCCCCCCAAAAATAGTTAATGCCACCCCACGATCAACGTGAACCCGAAGCGTGGCGAGTGCAGCGAGCCCGCGAGGGGCGGCGGTACGCGTCCTCCGACCTTTTCATACCCCCACTATCCACGTCGGCGTGGAGTTGAGAATAGATTAGTGTGGCGAGCGCAGCGAGCCCGAAGCATGGCGAGGGGACGCGGATACCTTCACAGGTAAACGCGTCCCTTCGCGGGTTTCACAGGTATCCGCATCCCCTCGCGGGGCTCGCTGCGCTCGCCACGCTTCGGGCTCAGTGGCTCGCTGCGCTCGGCACACTAATCTATTCTCAACTCCACGCCGACGTGGATAGTGGGGGTATGAAAAGGTCGGAGGACGCGTACCGCCGCCCCTCGCGGGCTCGCTGCACTCGCCACGCTTCGGGTTCACGTTGATCGTGGGGTGGCATTAACTATTTTTGGGGGGCCATTTCACTGGTCAGGCCTGAATAACCCACATTGTCAGGATGGTTTCAATAGCTGCTATTGCCGGTACACAGGATGGCTGCTATTGCCGGTACACAGGATGGCTGCTATTGCCGGTACACAGGATGGCTGCTATTGCCGGTACACAGGATGGCTGCTATTGCCGGTACACAGGATGGCTGCTATTGCCGGTACACAGGATGGCTGCTATTGCCGGTACACAGGATGGCTGCTATTGCCGGTACACAGGATGGCTGCTATTGCTGGTACACACACACACGTACAAACTGTGAGCCTCCAGCTGTTGTGAAACCAAACATCCCAGCATGCCTTGCAATAGTTTTAGCATCCCCTACTAGAAAAACTGTGGCAGGGCATCATGGGACTTGTAGTTTTACAACAGCTGGAGGGCCATAGTTTGGACATGCCTGCACTAGACAATGTGCCTTATATGTCGGTCCAATCTGCTGATTCGGCCAACATATTGCCTTAGTGCAGTGGTTCCAAAACTGTGTGTCGTGGCTCCCTGGGGGTGCCTTAGGTTTGGGGTCCAGAACCAATGCAAATTATTAATGGTCATTGTAATAGGCAAAACCACTGCTGGTAGCTGCCAATCATAAACTATGTGGACAAGCACAAGTGAATAACGTCCCTTTCCTCATAATTAAACCTAAAGATGACAAATAACACCATTTACTTCCCCTAAATCCCTAAAAAATTCTGGTAATTACAGGGTGCCGTGATTCCAAAAAGTTTGGGAACCACTGCCTTAGTGTGTTCCCATCTTTAGCAGCGTAATGATTACTGGAGTGGGGACACTGCCATGTGCTACAGTACATTAACATCCCGCTGCTAGTCCTGAATAGTCTGAATTGAGGGATGGATGTACCCTGATAGAGGCAGCTAAAATTAATTGTGGCAATCATCTCCATATCTGAAAATTGTCACAATTAATTGCTGATGTATGGGGCCCTTAAGCCTTGGTGAGTGATAAAAATGGAGAGCGAGAAACTACCAACCAGTTTGCCCCTAACTGCCATTTTATAACACACAACCTGTAAAATGACAGGAGCTGATTAGCTGCTTCTTTAATCTCTATCCACTTTACCTCTCTAGTGCATCTCCTCCGAAGCCTGGCGATTTTACCCAACAATAACTTTATATTTCTTTCGATCACTTTGCTTCCGCAGTGTAAAATGTCACTGTGTTACTATGTTTAACCCTGAATAATGAGGCACTGACTTCAGACATGGCAAGAGCCCTAAACAGCCTCAATCAGCAACGTAACCGAGGATAGTTAAATTAAAGAGCGTGAATTTACCCTTAAACCTGACAACACGTTAGCAGAATTAAACGCTCTTCTACCGAGCGCTGTTTTTTCCTCTTTCCCTCTTTTATTGGCTGATTCCAACAGTCCAGTTGTCATAGAAACAGCCTGTTCTGAAAAAAGGTCACCGGCAGGCAAGCCTGTTTTAGGAACAACTGGCGGAGATTAGAAGATTAGCTAATATTTCTCTCCTTTTATGCGGCAAAAAGGAAAATAAAATCAGACTGAACTTTCGTCATCGCCTGCTAACCAGGAGTGAGGAATAAAAGTAGTAATCAAGGCTTCCCCTTTCCCTCGCCGGCATGTGGCCGGCCGGCTAATGTGCCAAACAGCAACTCTCCCCTCTGTGACTTTAGATGACTTTAATTAATCCACACCTAGGGCTAGGAAATGTGCTGGGAGCAGATAATTGAATCATTTCCCAACGTACTGCTAAAACCTGCAGCTTGAGCTAATGAGATTCTGGAGACTAGAGGCCTGGAAGTTTGCTTGGGTTACTTTCTGCAACCTCCAGCCCTGAGTTCTGGTTGTTGTGAAACTACAAGTCCCAGCATGTCTTGCCACAGCTTTGCTATTAGGCAGGGTTGCCGACCCTCCCGGAATTCCCGGGAGTTACCCGAAAATCGGGTCTCCCTCCCGGAAGGGTGGACAACCCTCCCGGAATCTGGGGGCTCCACCTGAGCCCCCTGAATCGCGGCATGTAAATGCCGCAATCCGCGGGTCTCAGAGGAGGGGGCGGTGCTAAAATGGCACAATCGTGTCATTTTAGCCCCGCCCCCTCCATGGAGATCAGTCATTTCTCCTATTTCCCCCTCACCCCCCGATCGGGTAAGGAAAGTCTCCTCTCCGGGCTTCTCCCGGAGAGGAGCATTTAAAAGTCGGCAACCCTGCTATTAGGGAATGCTAAAACTATGGCAAGGCATGCTGGGTTTGTGTAGTTTCACAACAGTCTGTCCATGCCTGCGCTACACTGTAATCCAGCACACAGGAAAGTGTTTTATGTTTTCTTGTGTGTTCCGTATCCACTGTTGGGCAATAATTGCGAGTATACTACTATCATTACGCATTGCCCGGTTTCATCTGTCAAATACTGTAGTGAAGATGTGCCGCACCAATAATGCATGAAAGGGTATCTAGGTGTTAATGAACTGTATACAGTATATGCTGGAGATCCAAGTATTGTCCACAAGGGGGAGTAAGAGCACAGTTGTGGTTGGTCCTGAACGCATTTGTTTAAGTTGTGAACAAGTCTATGATGTGATCTTGACTCTTTGCATAGACTTGTGTGTTTGTCATTGGCCAGCGTGCCTTCTGTGTGGTGTCGTTACTTACCGCAGCCAGGGTTGCTGACGCTTGGCAGATTTTTGGATCAGACTTTTCAGACCTTTCCCTTTTCTGGACATTGTGCCTGATTCAGACCTGATCGCTTCTGTGGGAATTTGTAGAGGGGGCCGGCACTGTCATCACTGGAAACACCCGGGCACACCTGAGTTTTTCCTGACACACTCAGATAACGGCCGATCACCACCCACAAACGCCAAGTTGCCAGGGGATTGCAATTTAAAAATTGCGGTTCGGCCTTGCACATGTGTACTGCGATAATCGATTGTGTTGTGAATCCACGCTGCCGTGATCCGGCCTGAATAACTCCCATTGATCTTTGCCCTACTGGCAACATTGACCGTGACTATATTTTATTATTGGAACCTTATCTAATAGCTTTTGTGTGACCGTCTCCTTCTGCAGATGTGACTTTGGCATGTTGGGGACACTGCTTCAATGTTTGGTTACTTGTTGGCATTTTCACCATTGCTTATGACACCAACAATTACTAACTAAGCGAAATGTTTTGTTTTTGTCCCGACTTGTTCTCACAGTTACTTCTGTGTGATTATTGTCACTTATAGCCTGATCCTCGCCCCCTAGGAGTTGAGTCTGAATGACACATACAGTGCACATTGGTCCAGCCAGACTGCAATAGAAAAGCACCATTTGCAGCACTTCATCTCATTGGTTGGAATTTAATAAAGACAGATGCTGCACGGGCAGCTTAGGGGGTACTCTCCGGCCTACACTGCTAATACCGTGTGTATAGCACATAAATAATCAGCGCCATAGCAGCGGTCACAGTACTGTGTAATAGGGACAGTGCCTCTGGCTGCGTGAGCTCACCACACCGTCCCCGCTGCCCTGACTCCTCATGAAAGTTTCCTCTTCATGCAGATGATGGATGGGGACATGACGGCTTTACAGGTTTCTTGCTGGGTAGTTTTTCGTGTTCATTTGTCAACAACGTGTGATGAACAATGATTGCTCTCCAATCCAAATGGAGTAGCTCCATTACATGCTTTCATACAACCGGAAGATAATAACCCTTCCCTCCGCCACCAGCCTGCAGCTCTGTAAAGTGATAGACTGTTAGTAAAATGTATTTGTGAAGTGTGCGCGTATCATAGGCTGGCGACCGCTCTGGCAGACACTATGGTAAATACGTAGATGTTACATGTGATTAACAGAATCTCTTACGCCGTATAAACTACATTTTATTTCTGGATGATACATTTTCTTGTGTTCGAACCTGTGTAGACTTTTGTAGATCATCAGCAACGGTGCAACTTTTCTATCTCCGAACAGACCTTTTGGATGCACTAAACCAGCGGTTCCCAAACTCCGTCCCCACTAACATCAGTGCTACTTTGGAACCGCTGGTCTAGGCCATGCTTTATTTTATTGCAGATTTTATAGATTAATATAATTAAAGATCGAATATCTTGCTCTATAATTGTAGTATTTCAAATTTGTTAAATATGGGCCGGTTAATAGAGAGGAAATTAATGTTTGTGCGCCCAACTTGCTATATACGGTTTATATGGGGGTTTAGAATGATCAGGGCGCACGTGTAGACCTGCAGCTCCAATATATACCGTACTTGTACAACCGAGCAGGAAAGAAAAATCAATTCTGGTATATAAAAATAAAGGAATATTGTCAGAGCCCCCTCTGTGAGAGCCTCTTCTAAATGAGTACTTCTTTTCTCATTTCTTTCTGTGTTCCTCAAAATTTTCCTCATAATTTTTATGCAAAAAGGAGGGGAAAAAACACACGTGTGGAATTGTGTAACTAAGATATTGGGTGAATATTTGCAACCTTCATCGGGTCCACCCAGTGTGATAAAAGGGTAGACTCACTTGGAGGAAAAAAGAAAAAAAAAACACATAAAGGTTTCTTTTGATGGGCGTACCCAAAACTCAGAGTTTGTCATGAAACAGGGCAGTGATGCTGGTAGTGCAGAACCATAACGCAATTTAAAAAAGAACTTCCAGATCAATCCATTTAAGAACAGTTCTGAATCCAGTACCTTGAATAGGTTTCAACCTCCAGTTAGTCCCCTATGGTGTAACTCCAATAGAACCAACGCGTTTGATACCCTCATGATTGGATTTTACCCTGTTTTATTTTATTGTGTGAAGTTTTTGTATGTGAATTAAATCATTTTATAAAGACATCTCTTTGATGTTGTAAAATATATATTGTAGTAGAAGTTTAAAAGAAACCTTGATAGGCTTCTAACCACACACACACTGTCGGTACGTTCCATTGGCTTTAAAAAAACACTTTCCACCTATATAATACCTTTCTGTTTTTCACCCAATATCTTCGTTACAATTCCACACGTGGGATTCCCCCCCCCCCCCCCCCTCCCCCTTCTTTTCTTTTTTTATTTGTATATAAAACGACAAGGAAAATTTTGAGGAACACAGAAAGAAAGGAGTAAAGAAGTACTCATTTAGAAGAAGCTCTCACAGATGACGGGCTGACAATATTCCTTCATTATTATATTATTGCTATATATAGTTGTTATGCTGATGGGGAGGAGCTGCTGCTGGCGACCATTGTGTAATTTGCATGTCGTGTCCATATTTATGTACTTCTGTACAATTTGTTTATTTTATTGTGTACTATTTATTTATGTACTTGAGTACTATGGATTTGTGTACTAGTTATGTACTATTTATGTACTTGTGTACTATTTATGTATGTACTTGTGTACTATGGATTTGTGTACTATTTATGTACTTGTGTACTATTTATGTATGTACTTGTGTACTATTTATTTGTGTACTATTTATGTACTATTTTTGTATGTACTTGTGTACTATTTATTTGTGTACTATTTATGTATGTACTTGTGTACAATCCCATATACAAATATCAGCATGTGTGTTAATGTATACCAATTGCTGGTAATATTGGTTTTAGTGCTCCTATTACTGTCACTATAGACACTGCTATGTAGAGGGAACCCATTTGTGTGCATGAGAATCAGGCTGTTATCGCTGCTCACAGAAGCAGAACTATACAATTTGTCTGCAACTTCACCTGCAATAATTCTCCATTGGTTGTAAGGGGCATCTCTCTTCCCCACCTCCTGGGCAGGCAACAAGTTGGGCAAAATCCAGATTTTAATGTAAAAAATGTTGAGATTTGGAACCTTATTTTGATCCACCGGCAACACTGTGAAATTCGCAGTGTTGAGTGTGGTTGTAACACCGCCGCCCCCCGCCCCCCCCCCCCCCCTTTAGCATAAACATCCATTCGCAGCCTTGGGTGCGGGGCCAAAATCATTCGATGGTTGCCGACCATCAAATGCTTTCTCCAGCAGTGTGCCGTGCCCACTCGCACCCAGCAGATAAATGCACACGCGCAGACGCTCAACAGCGCAATGACACCATGGTGTCATGTGAAAGGGGGTGCATTGGGTGATTGAGTGGTGGGTGTGTACCCTTTCCCTTTCACTTTTAAATAGCAGATAAGCCCCTGCCAAAAAAAAATTCTGCCCTAAATTCTTTTTATATGATTCTTTGTAACAATTTTGGGAAACCTTATACTAGTTTAGATGTTGGGACACAAAATAGAAAATAAAAAAAGTTTTTGCTCGATTTTGAGCAATGCAGTTGACCAGTTATTAATATTTGTCCAATGGCATGTCCTCTTTAAACAAAAAAAAAAAAAATGCAGAAATTTGGGATACAAGTTTTGGGACGATTATACTTTTATGAGTGGGGCAAAATGTTTTTAGACTTTATTGTGGAAGTTATTGTTTTCTTTTTTTATTTAAAAATAGCTGAAAATGATCCAAATATATACTGTAACCAATTTATATACCCTATTTTCAGTACAGCATTTATTTTGCATAAATGACATTTTGTCAATGTTTTAGAACAATTAATATGAAGAAAGCCAAATCTTTTGATTCTGTAACGATATGAGCAAAGAATCAAACCGTATACAATGCCATAATAATATGGTTATATAGAAACAGAAATGTACAACAGATCTATATGAAACAGAGAATAATTACATACGTCACCCATCGGGACAGCAAATACATAAAGGTCATTAAAGAACACTTCAAAACATAAACTGAGAAGAACGCTCGAGCCATGTGGACTAGAACTGCTGGAACACGTTTACAAGTAATCATTTTCGGATGAATATTCCCTGTTGAATTGTACAATGAGCTCAAATATTGCACGATTGGTGCGTCACGCTGATGCATTATCACGGATAATTGTGTCATCGTCCCCAAAATGTAATACCTGCTACGGTTGTTAATCTCCTTGTAAACGTCAGGCTTTTCATATGTGCTATATTCATTTCCTTTCCTTTTGTATGTGTAGTTTTTTTATTTTTCTTAATCTATCCTTATTGGAGTTTGTGCCTCTCTTTTTGAATTGTACGTGTTCCTGTACTGCTTACAATACACCGGGGGGATTTAATAGGATGAGACATTGAGAAAGTGAGAGATTTGGTGAGATTATTTACACTGCAGAACCAGTTTGATTTTGCAGTGTAAATGATTGCTGCTGTAAAAAAACTCGAGATTTCTTACCAAATCTCTCACTTTTTGAATCTCTCATCGTATTAAATTTCACCCCGGGGATGAAAAACTTCAGTTTTTCGCAATTTTCCCAATGTCTTGATTAACAATAACAAAAAAAAAAATGTCCTATCCAAATAGGAATGCCCGATAAAACAGATACGTTCTCCCAAGACACACCCAAATCCTATATTTTGCTGCCGTAGCCTGGATTTCACTGGATAATAGGGCTGCTTTTGGGAATTTAGCCTCACCTGTCTGCAGGCGCTGACTTATCAGGGCTAATTAGATTGTCCCCGGGGAGCTATTACCCTTGATCCGCCATCGTGGGTAGTAGGATACCGCCCAATGGGGCTGCTTTATTAAGCCTGGTAAAGTGCGGATAAAGTAGAAGGTTATAATGCACCAGCCAATCAACTCCTAACTGAGGCAATCTTGCCAAATGCTTGCTCCATGCACCCACATACCCCACCTATAGTGTGACTCAGATGGTGGCGGTGCACGTGCTGGGTTGCAGGAAGGGAATGCATAGCACGTGGCGTGCTCTACTGCAAGTGTAATATAGGACTTACACCAGCATCTATCCTCGGGAGTATTCCTTGCATTCCGTATATAGCCGCTATCCGGCTTTCTGCTGCCCTGAGCTGGTAAAAGCCCATTACTTGTACGAGGGCATGTCTGGCGAGTTCTCATGTTTCTACATCACATCAATTACTGAGTGTGGCATTTTCTGCTTGCCCAGGGCTTGCTATAGGATGACATTTGTAAGTTAATTATCTCTTAAATCCCCCCGACCGTTTAATTTTCTACAGCTGCTGGTGCTTATCCTCCTTTTTTTTTTTTTAAAGTTCTACTATGGAAAGTTATATTTTTATTTTATTTTACATAATTGCTTTAACTTAGCAGAAAAGATAATTTTGGATAAACAGCTTGCTTTGTATGTTTGTCCACGAAAAGCGCCGAATGAAATGTGCTTTCCCGTTGCTTGCGCTGAGTAAATGACCGAGACAGGAAACGGAGTCTGAATCTGTGGAAATTTCAGCACAGCAGGGCCCGTTTAATAGCAAGGTCATTGTGATCCCAGCTACAATCGCCGTGTCTCGTACCCCTGGTTTCGGGCAAGTTCTTTTATTTTCCTTATTCATTAGATGCAAAAATTAGAGTGTCAGCTCTGCAGGGGAGTAATTGGTTTCTGTAAAAACCATATGTAGTGTCCTGTTCAACCATTGATATTACATTCCTCACTCCCCAACTGAGAGATTTGTCTGCATCACAGACAGCGCTGAGGCGCAGAGAATAATCCCCTGGTTGCGCCGGTTCTAAACATCGACAAAAAACATGTACATTATATACTGTATGTGTATTCAATCGCTGACACAGTTTAAAAAGTAAAAGAAGTTTATATAGAGAGATCTGCAGCTGCAAACTCATGGGACTCACAATAACCCTTCTGCTGTACTGAAATAACCCAAACATCTCTCAGAGAGCAGCCATTTGTGGGGAACGCTCTCTCAGACTGCGAGGGGGGGGTGTGTGAATAGTAATTATAATAACACAACGCGCAGAGTGACTGCAGTAGTGACCGTGTAATAACACAACGCGCAGAGTGACTGCAGTAGTGACCCTGTAATAACACAACGCACAGAGTGACTGCAGTAGTGACTGTGTAATAACACAACGCGCAGAGTAACTGCAGTAGTGACCGTGTAATAACACAACGCGCAGAGTGACTGCAGTAGTGACCCTGTAATAACACAACGCGCAGAGTGACTGCAGTAGTGACCGTGTAATAACACAACGTGCAGAGTGACTGCAGTAGTGACCGTGTAATAACACAACGCGCAGAGTGACTGCAGTAGTGACCGTTAATAACACAACGCGCAGAGTGACTGCAGTAGTGACCCTGTAATAACACAACGCGCAGAGTAACTGCAGTAGTGACTGTGTAATAACACAACGCGCAGAGTGACTGCAGTAGTGACCGTGTAATAACACAACGCGCAGAGTGACTGCAGTAGTGACCGTGTAATAACACAACGCGCAGAGTGACTGCAGTAGTGACCGTGTAATAACACAACGCGCAGAGTGACTGCAGTAGTGACCGTGTAATAACACAACGCGCAGAGTAACTGCAGTAGTGACCGTGTAATAACACAACGCGCAGAGTGACTGCAGTAGTGACCGTGTAATAACACAACGCGCAGAGTGACTGCAGTAGTGACCGTGTAATAACACAACGCGCAGAGTGACTGCAGTAGTGACCGTGTAATAACACAACGCGCAGAGTAACTGCAGTAGTGACCGTGTAATAACACAACGTGCAGTAGTGACCGTGTAATAACACAACGCGCAGAGTGACTGCAGTAGTGACCGTGTAATAACACAACGCACAGAGTGACTGCAGTGGTGACTGTGTAATAACACAACGCGCAGAGTAACTGCAGTAGTGACCCTGTAATAACACAATGCGCAGAGTGACTGCAGTAGTGACCCTGTAATAACACAACGCGCAGAGTGACTGCAGTAGTGACCGTGTAATAACACAACGCGCAGAGTGACTGCAGTAGTGACCGTGTAATAACACAACGCGCAGAGTGACTGCAGTAGTGACCGTGTAATAACACAACGCGCAGAGTGACTGCAGTAGTGACCGTGTAATAACACAACGCGCAGAGTAACTGCAGTAGTGACCCTGTAATAACACAACGCGCAGAGTAACTGCAGTAGTGACCGTGTAATAACACAACGCGCAGAGTGACTGCAGTAGTGACCGTGTAATAACACAACGCACAGAGTGACTGCAGTTGTGACCCTGTAATAACACAACGCGCAGAGTAACTGCAGTGGTGACCCTGTAATAACACAACGCGCAGAGTAACTGCAGTAGTGACCGTGAAATAACACAACGCGCAGAGTGACTGCAGTAGTGACCGTGTAATAACACAACGCGCAGAGTGACTGCAGTAGTGACCCTGAAATAACACAACGCGCAGAGTAACTGCAGTAGTGACCGTGTAATAACACAACGTGCAGTAGTGACCGTGTAATAACACAACGCGCAGAGTGACTGCAGTAGTGACCGTGTAATAACACAACGTGCAGAGTAACTGCAGTAGTGACCCTGTAATAACACAACGCGCAGAGTGACTGCAGTAGTGACCGTGTAATAACACAACGCGCAGAGTAACTGCAGTAGTGACCGTGTAATAACACAACGTGCAGTAGTGACCGTGTAATAACACAACGCGCAGAGTGACTGCAGTAGTGACCGTGTAATAACACAACGCACAGAGTGACTGCAGTGGTGACTGTGTAATAACACAACGCGCAGAGTAACTGCAGTAGTGACCCTGTAATAACACAATGCGCAGAGTGACTGCAGTAGTGACCCTGTAATAACACAACGCGCAGAGTGACTGCAGTAGTGACCGTGTAATAACACAACGTGCAGAGTGACTGCAGTAGTGACCGTGTAATAACACAACGCGCAGAGTAACTGCAGTAGTGACCGTGTAATAACACAACGCGCAGAGTGACTGCAGTAGTGACCGTGTAATAACACAATGCGCAGAGTGACTGCAGTGGTGACTGTGTAATAACACAACGCGCAGAGTAACTGCAGTGGTGACCCTGTAATAACACAACGCGCAGAGTAACTGCAGTAGTGACCCTGTAATAACACAACGCGCAGAGTAACTGCAGTAGTGACCGTGTAATAACACAACGCGCAGAGTGACTGCAGTAGTGACCGTGTAATAACACAACGCACAAAGTGACTGCAGTTGTGACCCTGTAATAACACAACGCGCAGAGTAACTGCAGTGGTGACCCTGTAATAACACAACGCGCAGAGTGACTGCAGTAGTGACCGTGTAATAACACAACGCGCAGAGTGACTGCAGTTGTGACCCTGTAATAACACAACGCGCAGAGTAACTGCAGTGGTGACCCTGTAATAACACAACGCGCAGAGTGACTGCAGTAGTGACCGTGTAATAACACAACGCGCAGAGTGACTGCAGTAGTGACCGTGTAATAACACAACGCGCAGAGTGACTGCAGTAGTGACCGTGTAATAACACAACGCGCAGAGTGACTGCAGTAGTGACCGTGTAATAACACAACGCGCAGAGTGACTGCAGTAGTGACCGTGTAATAACACAACGCGCAGAGTGACTGCAGTAGTGACCGTGTAATAACACAACGCGCAGAGTAACTGCAGTAGTGACCGTGTAATAACACAACGCGCAGAGTGACTGCAGTAGTGACCGTGTAATAACACAACGCGCAGAGTGACTGCAGTAGTGACCCTGTAATAACACAACGCGCAGAGTGACTGCAGTAGTGACCCTGTAATAACACAACGCGCAGAGTAACTGCAGTAGTGACCGTGTAATAACACAACGTGCAGTAGTGACCGTGTAATAACACAACGCGCAGAGTGACTGCAGTAGTGACCGTGTAATAACACAACGCGCAGAGTGACTGCAGTAGTGACCGTGTAATAACACAACGCGCAGAGTGACTGCAGTAGTGACCCTGTAATAACACAACGCGCAGAGTGACTGCAGTAGTGACCCTGTAATAACACAACGCGCAGAGTGACTGCAGTAGTGACCCTGTAATAACACAACGCGCAGAGTGACTGCAGTAGTGACCCTGTAATAACACAACGCGCAGAGTGACTGCAGTAGTGACCCTGTAATAACACAACGCGCAGAGTGACTGCAGTAGTGACCGTGTAATAACACAACGCGGAGAGTGACTGCAGTGGTGACCGTGTAATAACACAACGCGCAGAGTGACTGCAGTGGTGACCGTGTAATAACACAACGTGCACAGTGACTGCAGTAGTGACCGTGTAATAACACAACGCGCAGAGTAACTGCAGTAGTGACCGTGTAATAACACAACGCGCAGAGTGACTGCAGTAGTGACCGTGTAATAACACAACGCGCAGAGTAACTGCAGTAGTGACCGTGTAATAACACAACGTGCAGTAGTGACCGTGTAATAACACAATGCGCAGAGTGACTGCAGTAGTGACCGTGTAATAACACAACGCGCAGAGTGACTGCAGTAGTGACCGTGTAATAACACAACGCGCAGAGTGACTGCAGTAGTGACCGTGTAATAACACAACGCGCAGAGTAACTGCAGTAGTGACCGTGTAATAACACAACGCGCAGAGTGACTGCAGTAGTGACCGTGTAATAACACAACGCGCAGAGTGACTGCAGTAGTGACCCTGTAATAACACAACGCGCAGAGTGACTGCAGTAGTGACCCTGTAATAACACAACGCGCAGAGTAACTGCAGTAGTGACCCTGAAATAACACAACGTGCAGTAGTGACCGTGTAATAACACAACGCGCAGAGTAACTGCAGTAGTGACCGTGTAATAACACAACGCGCAGAGTAACTGCAGTAGTGACCGTGTAATAACACAACGCGCAGAGTGACTGCAGTAGTGACCGTGTAATAACACAACGCGCAGAGTGACTGCAGTAGTGACCCTGTAATAACGCAACGCGCAGAGTGACTGCAGTAGTGACCCTGTAATAACGCAACGCGCAGAGTGACTGCAGTAGTGACCCTGTAATAACACAACGCGCAGAGTGACTGCAGTAGTGACCGTGTAATAACACAACGCGCAGAGTAACTGCAGTAGTGACCGTGTAATAACACAACGCGCAGAGTAACTGCAGTAGTGACCGTGTAATAACACAACGCGCAGAGTGACTGCAGTAGTGACCGTGTAATAACACAACGCGCAGAGTGACTGCAGTTGTGACCCTGTAATAACACAACGCGCAGAGTGACTGCAGTGGTGACCCTGTAATAACACAACGCGCAGAGTGACTGCAGTAGTGACCCTGTAATAACACAACGCGCAGAGTGACTGCAGTAGTGACCGTGTAATAACACAACGCGCAGAGTGACTGCAGTAGTGACCGTGTAATAACACAACGCGCAGAGTGACTGCAGTAGTGACCCTGTAATAACACAACGCGCAGAGTGACTGCAGTAGTGACCGTGTAATAACACAACGCGCAGAGTGACTGCAGTAGTGACCGTGTAATAACACAACGCGCAGAGTAACTGCAGTAGTGACCCTGTAATAACACAACGCGCAGAGTAACTGCAGTAGTGACCGTGTAATAACACAACGCGCAGAGTGACTGCAGTAGTGACCGTGTAATAACACAACGCGCAGAGTAACTGCAGTAGTGACCCTGTAATAACACAACGCGCAGAGTGACTGCAGTAGTGACCGTGTAATAACACAACGCGCAGAGTGACTGCAGTAGTGACCGTGTAATAACACAACGCGCAGAGTAACTGCAGTAGTGACCGTGTAATAACACAACGCGCAGAGTGACTGCAGTAGTGACCGTGTAATAACACAACGCGCAGAGTAACTGCAGTAGTGACCCTGTAATAACACAACGTGCAGTAGTGACCGTGTAATAACACAACGCGCAGAGTAACTGCAGTAGTGACCGTGTAATAACACAACGCGCAGAGTAACTGCAGTAGTGACCGTGTAATAACACAACGCGCAGAGTGACTGCAGTAGTGACCGTGTAATAACACAACGCGCAGAGTGACTGCAGTAGTGACCCTGTAATAACACAACGCGCAGAGTGACTGCAGTAGTGACCCTGTAATAACACAACGCGCAGAGTGACTGCAGTAGTGACCCTGTAATAACGCAACGCGCAGAGTGACTGCAGTAGTGACCCTGTAATAACACAACGCGCAGAGTGACTGCAGTAGTGACCCTGTAATAACACAACGCGCAGAGTGACTGCAGTAGTGACCGTGTAATAACACAACGCGCAGAGTGACTGCAGTAGTGACCGTGTAATAACACAACGCGCAGAGTGACTGCAGTAGTGACCCTGTAATAACACAACGCGCAGAGTGACTGCAGTAGTGACCGTGTAATAACACAACGCGCAGAGTGACTGCAGTAGTGACCGTGTAATAACACAACGCGCAGAGTAACTGCAGTAGTGACCCTGTAATAACACAACGCGCAGAGTAACTGCAGTAGTGACCGTGTAATAACACAACGCGCAGAGTGACTGCAGTAGTGACCGTGTAATAACACAACGCGCAGAGTAACTGCAGTAGTGACCCTGTAATAACACAACGCGCAGAGTGACTGCAGTAGTGACCGTGTAATAACACAACGCGCAGAGTGACTGCAGTAGTGACCGTGTAATAACACAACGCGCAGAGTAACTGCAGTAGTGACCGTGTAATAACACAACGCGCAGAGTGACTGCAGTAGTAACCCTGTAATAACACAACGCGCAGAGTGACTGCAGTAGTGACCCTGTAATAACACAACGCGCAGAGTAACTGCAGTAGTGACCGTGTAATAACACAACGTGCAGTAGTGACCGTGTAATAACACAACGCGCAGAGTGACTGCAGTAGTGACCGTGTAATAACACAACGCGCAGAGTGACTGCAGTAGTGACCGTGTAATAACACAACGCGCAGAGTGACTGCAGTAGTGACCCTGTAATAACACAACGCGCAGAGTGACTGCAGTAGTGACCCTGTAATAACACAACGCGGAGAGTGACTGCAGTAGTGACCCTGTAATAACACAACGCGGAGAGTGACTGCAGTAGTGACCGTGTAATAACACAACGCGCAGAGTGACTGCAGTAGTGACCGTGTAATAACACAACGCGCAGAGTGACTGCAGTAGTGACCGTGTAATAACACAACGCGCAGAGTGACTGCAGTAGTGACCGTGTAATAACACAACGCGCAGAGTGACTGCAGTGGTGACCGTGTAATAACACAACGCGCAGAGTGACTGCAGTAGTGACCCTGTAATAACACAACGCGCAGGGTGACTGCAGTAGTGACCGTGTAATAACACAACGCGCAGAGTGACTGCAGTAGTGACCGTGTAATAACACAACGTGCACAGTGACTGCAGTAGTGACCGTGTAATAACACAACGCGCAGGGTGACTGCAGTAGTGACCGTGTAATAACACAACGCGCAGAGTGACTGCAGTAGTGACCGTGTAATAACACAACGCGCAGAGTGACTGCAGTAGTGACCGTGTAATAACACAACGCGCAGAGTGACTGCAGTGGTGACCGTGTAATAACACAACGCGCAGAGTGACTGCAGTGGTGACCGTGTAATAACACAACGCGCAGAGTGACTGCAGTGGTGACCCTGTAATAACACAACGCGCAGAGTGACTGCAGTAGTGACCGTGTAATAACACAACGTGCACAGTGACTGCAGTAGTGACCCTGTAATAACACAACGCGCAGAGTAACTGCAGTAGTGACCCTGTAATAACACAATGCGCACAGTAACTGCAGTAGTGACCGTGTAATAACACAACGCGCAGAGTGACTGCAGTGGTGACCGTGTAATAACACAACGCGCAGAGTGACTGCAGTGGTGACCGTGTAATAACACAACGCGCAGAGTGACTGCAGTAGTGACCGTGTAATAACACAACGCGCAGAGTGACTGCAGTAGTGACCCTGTAATAACACAACGCGCAGAGTGACTGCAGTGGTGACCGTGTAATAACACAACGCGCAGAGTGACTGCAGTAGTGACCGTGTAATAACACAACGCGCAGAGTGACTGCAGTAGTGACCCTGTAATAACACAACGCGCAGAGTGACTGCAGTAGTGACCCTGTAATAACACAACGCGCAGAGTGACTGCAGTAGTGACCCTGTAATAACACAACGTGCAGAGTGACTGCAGTAGTGACCCTGTAATAACACAACGTGCAGAGTGACTGCAGTATTGACCCTGTAATAACACAACGCGCAGAGTGACTGCAGTAGTGACCCTGTAATAACACAACGCGCAGAGTGACTGCAGTAGTGACCCTGTAATAACACAACGTGCAGAGTGACTGCAGTAGTGACCCTGTAATAACACAACGTGCAGAGTGACTGCAGTAGTGACCCTGTAATAACACAACGCGCAGAGTAACTGCAGTAGTGACCGTGTAATAACACAACGCGCAGAGTGACTACAGTAGTGACCGTGTAATAACACAACGTGCAGAGTGACTGCAGTGGTGACCCTGTAATAACACAACGCGCACAGTAGCTGCAATAGTGACCCTGTAATAACACAAATCCCAGAGTGGCTGCATTAGGGAATCTGATCCCCATGCACATAAATATGATGTATCTATCTCACACAATATAGAGGCAGCCTAATCATTCTCCCAAGGACCAGTGACATCACTGACCTCACTCAATGATGTCACTAGTCTCTGGTGAAATGCTAAATATCAGCTGCGGAGTATGACTGGCTACCAAACATGAGGGCACACTCACATGTCAGCCAAACCTGACGCTGACTTATGTCAGAACACAAATCCAAGATCAGCTACTTACTGGAAGTGTAACTTGTGGGAATGTCTTGCTGATAATGTGAGTGTAGTTTGGGCAGAACACGGTACAGTTATCCGCTTCCAATTTTATCCAACAGATCGAATTGTTCTGACAAATATAGGAGTAGACGTTTGATGAGAGCTGGAAGACGTGCTGGGTTGTCGTACCAACGTCCTGTCCGTTATGCTCAGAAGTTGCTAATTCTGGGTAACCTGAAGCAAATGTGAACATATCAAAAGTAAGCACCAAACAGGGAAATTGGGTTCCTAAAACTCGGTGAACTGCACTCCAAAACCTGTGTCTTAGCAGGTGTAGGTAGTGCGCTGTGTCTGTATCTGTGTGTATCTGTCTGTATCTGTCTGTATCTGTCTGTATCTGTGTGTGTCTATCTGTGTGTGTCTGTGTCTGTATCTGTCTGTGTCTGTATCTGTCTGTGTCTGTATCTGTCTGTGTCTGTATCTGTCTGTGTCTGTATCTGTCTGTGTGTCTGTATCTGTCTGTGTCTGTATCTGTCTGTATCTGTCTGTGTCTGTATCTGTCTGTGTGTATCTGTCTGTATCTGTCTGTGTCTGTATCTGTCTGTGTGTATCTGTCTGTCTGTGTCTGTATCTGTCTGTATCTGTCTGTGTCTGTATCTGTCTGTATCTGTCTGTGTCTGTATCTGTCTGTGTCTGTATCTGTCTGTGTCTGAATCTGTCTGTGTCTGTCTGTATCTGTCTGTCTGTGTCTGTATCTGTCTGTATCTGTCTGTCTGTGTCTGTATCTGTCTGTATCTGTCTGTCTGTGTCTGTATCTGTCTGTATCTGTCTGTCTGTGTCTGTATCTGTCTGTATCTGTCTGTGTCTGTATCTGTCTGTATCTGTCTGTGTCTGTATCTGTCTGTGTCTGTATGTGTCTGTATGTGTCTGTATCTGTCTGTGTCTGTACCTGTCTGTGTGTGTCTGTACCTCTGTGCATGTTGGATGACTGATTACATCGGCCCAGTTACCTTGGTGAATGCACTTTTCTCCTCTGCGGTGTAGATGTTTGTAGTTGTGTTAGATGCACAGTAGCACTTGTATATTAAGCACACACAACAATGTAAGGAGTTCTATGGATTTCATCTATTAGCGACAGATTGATAGATGTGTCCTCTACATAAAATCATACTCAGTCAGTCAAGTCCACAGACTTCCATCAAATGGTGATTTGGAGCCATTGTGCGGTTGTGTAATTAGAGCACACATGGTTGGCCTATCAGTGTGAGTGTAATATTAGAAGTACACGTCTTATTGTTAATGTCAAGTGGTAATATGATGGCTTCTGTGCTGTGTGCTATTCACTAATGTCATTGCCAGCATACCAGGAACAGGGAATTCTCTGCGTCTCAGTGTTATCACAAGCTCGGCTACTACCCTATGACACAACGCCATTGTGTCTCTTATACATAGGTTGTGTCAGCTGGGAGGATGATTGGCTTCATTTGTAAAATTACCTTTACTTCATCTACATCATCTCTGATATGTCTGCATATTTCATCACCTGCTTCATCTTAGTGCCCTGTATATGCCATTCTCTCCTGCCCTGCCCCACTCCTCTGCCCAGCCCCGCACCTGCGCCTCTCACCCTCCAGGCCCCGCTCCTGTCCCTCTCTGCTTCTGGCCCCGCACCTGTCCCTCTCCGCTTCTGGCCCCGCACCTGTCCCTCTCCGCTTCTGGCCCCGCACCTGTCCCTCTCCGCTTCTGGCCTCACACCCACAAGGCTGTCCTGCCCCCCTCCCCCACCGGGCTCCACACCTGCCTCTTTCCCTGGGCCCTGCCCAGTACCATTTCAGCCACACTTCGTTATATTTGCTGGAAATGTATCTTTTCCGTCAGTGCCATGATATTTCCTGGTAGTGAAGAAAACATCAGAATTATCTTTTATATGTTGAAATTATTATTTTATCAGCCTCCAGTCTTAGTATTTTGCAATGGTTGGTATTATTATTATTATTATTATTATTATTATTATAGTAATAATAATAAAAATAATAATATAAAAGGGGTCTCTACACATGCTTCGATTTTGACAGTTTTTGCATTCAATGTTACTTATAGAAGCAAAATCGAATCGAGATCGAACGGTGACACTTTCGATCTGCATTCGATTTGATGTTCGCTCCCATTTCCTCTATATAGAAGAGACAAATAGACAGTTCAGGCAGGGAAATGTCAAATTTGATCCAGTAAATCCAATGTGTACACTGCGCCTTGAATGCACATTAAAATCAATATCAAATGGAAAAGTGTGGATCGAATGTGAAATGGAAAGCAAAGGCCAAATCGAAAGGGGGTGGAATTGGAGAAATCGAATGCAAATCGAATCTAAAGTAAATCGATTTGTGTGTACACACCTTAATGATAATACATGTATAGAATTGTTTTATTTTTTTCTGTTTATCTTTCATAATTGTAATATGTAGCTCATTTGCCCCACAGATCTGCGAAGAATAATTCCGATGCTGTGGTAACGCGGGGGGAGGACACATTGCTCTGCAGAAAGGTGCAGTAACCAGTATTTTTTTGTTTGTTTTTTTTCCAATTCTTTGTTTTGACCCTGGAGACCCAGTGACACCCGGCCAGATCTTGTCGCGGAAATGATTCCATCGCAAAACACTATTGAGATGTAAAAGAAAATAAGCAATGTGTAGTGGCTTATTTGGGGGACGCACAGTTGTGTAGCTCGCTGGTACACTATAGATGGTAGTGGTTTATTCTGTGAAGAGCCCGCTGCAAACTACACAATGTCCACTGCACCATCTCCCCCTCGTGGCACCTCTGCTGTCTCTGGCCCTGCCACAGTTATTCCCATATCTGCGGAAGTATTGTATTTAATGTGTATAGCCAGGGCTGGTCTGCGGTGTATAGTGTGTGTGTGTACACTGACAGAGTATGCTATAGATACAGCACTGGTTATTAACTTATGAAATGATTCTATTTAGACAATAATGTTTTGTGATTTGATGCAGTGACTGTAATGTACATGATCAGGTGACAGGGGCCACCCGTGTGCTATGGTGGGGTCATTACACAACACTTAGTGCATCATTGGGAAGTCATCACATAATCGCCTAATCCCAACCCTGCTGTCCACATGTTGGGCACGGATATTGTGATTGTACATTGGAAGTGCTGGGCAAAAGCCCATACTGATAACTTGGCACAGCAGGGCCTATCTGTCGGACCTACTTATCATGCGATATTGGACTATCACCCCCCATAACATAGACAGTGTGTGGGGGGGGGGGGGGTTTGTTGTATCACCCCCCCATAACATAGACAGTGTTTGGGGTTTGTATCGCCCTGCTTCCGGTGAGAGATTATTATCCAGAATGTAATGTATTTTATTGCATTTACTATAACATGATGGGTGTAATCATGTGAATTGCTGAAGAGTCCGGTTCTGTCTCCTCGCTCTCAGAACCGCCATACACTTGTAATAGAACTATGCTACTAGTTTAGTTTTGTATTTCTCCTTCTTCCTGTGTCCTTTTCTCCCTGTAGCTCAGTCAGGATACGGTCACTAGGTCGACAAGCTTTAAGTTGACATGCATGAATGTCGACGCGAGTTAGGTCGACATGGGGCTTTTTACTTTTTTGAGCCGACATACGCCGACAGGCGGTATTTCATACCATCCACTAGGGCGAGGTAGGGCAGCATGCCACGCTTCAGCGCCCATGTCGACATTCGTGACCAAAAAAGAAAACCCCCATGTCAACCTTTTTTACTGTTGACCTTCCCCATGTCGATCTAATGCTTGTGTTGACATGATGACATGTTGACCTAGTTGCTTTCTATCCTATGATTCATAGCCGCTCAGTCACACACATCAGTCCGTGTCCATACACTATCGCTCACCAGTACTGCCCACTGTGCTGTGTATAGTAGTGAGCGTTAATGAGGAACAGGGTAGTTTATGTTCTAATGATACAGAGCGATGGTGTGATTGGCCCCGTTACCGCTGATTTGTCTGCCGGTGTTTCCAGTGCAGTCTCCGTGTGGCTGTTGGTGTGTGTGAAGCATTACTAGCGGATAGGTAGCTGTGACCAAGCCCTAAAGGGGCGCTGGAAGCTTGTGAGCTCGGAGTCGGAGATGTGCCAGACTATTTGCATGCAGGATGGAGCATTAATATTGATGTTCTGCCAGGTAATGTCTCTCAGCATCGGCGGCATATAAATACCATTACAGTGTAATTAGGCTGAGTCCTGATTGAAGAAAACTTTCTTCTCATTTTATACTGTCAGTCAAAGCAGTAGCCGCGCTCAAAGCGGGAGATTGTTCACTATCTGTGTGATCTGTGTCTCCCCAGTATGACGGCCGTGTTACACCTACAGCCTGCGTCACACAGTGTACATATGTGACTTCTGGGTGTGGTATAGGGTTCCGACGTCAGGATCCTGACTGGCCAGACTCAGACAGCATGGCGAGCGCAACAAAGCCCCTTATGGGCTCGCTACGCTCACCGCCTATTCTATTCTCACTCTATGGGGACCCCCACGAGGGAGAATAGCTGGTGGCCGTCGGAAACCCGGCTGCCGTTGTTTTAACAGTCGGGATCCCGACATGGGGTAAATAACTGTCGGGACCCCGTCCGGCACACGTGACTCCTTCTCCTATACAGCTATACCCCAGAGGAACTCTGCTGGAACTACAGCCACAATCTGTAGCCCATAGATCAGACTGGCAGCATCGCGTCCCCTCATAGGCTCCTACAATGGATGCTGCTGTGGGAAGGGAGGGAACGCAGCTGGTATTGGTGATATCTGCACAATTCCTCCTTCATACATTAAAAGGATACTTAATATTTGCAGCTCTCACCTGAAAACATCGGGGGATATCCAATTATCAGGGATCATTGGCCACCTGTAATTGCTTCACCGGGGACTATCCAGTTTTCCTTGTTAAGCTGCCGCTGGTTTATCTGGGATTTTGTTTCACCTGTCTCCGGCAGGGAGAACCCGAATCCCTGACAGCAGTCCTGTTTTCCGGTGTCGAACAAAAACACACAGATCAACCACAAAAACAAAACACATTTGTCCCAAAAACACACAGGTTCAGTGACACCTAACTGAAAAAAAAAAAAAAACACTGGAGAAACATCAGGAAAAATATCAACTGAACTTTTAAAACCGTGGCCTTAGTTACTAATTCCTGCAGGCTGTTACATTGACCCCACAATGCAGCTGTGCGTTATTGTATCGTTTTCAGCTGCTGAGCCCACCATACCATCCCCTTGAACCATAGCTTCCCAGGCGGTGGCACCTGAAAAATCTTCTCAGGTGCAGCACTTGTGATCTCCGGCTCTGATCCGATGCAGACGGGAACTTGTATCAGATTGGAAACTGAGATAGAACAAATACGATTTGCCACTTATCACCTGATGTCTCAGCCCGATCCATGTTCACTACATCAGCGCGGGGCATGCGGGTTAATGGTCATAATAACCGGAGGAGGGGCACATAGCAAGCTTTATATAGGGCTTAATCGGACCAGTCGCTGGGATCTTGGTCATGATGCTCTAGTTTAGCGGATGCAGTTGGTGTTCCATCTGTTTCCATTCGTCTGTTACCTGTGTGATTAGAATGGTATAACTAACAGCCGTGCTTAGCAATGGATTAGCTAGGACACCTAGATACATTTGTGTCCGTAAATATGACTAAAGTAACTGAACCCCGGGACGCCGCTGCCTGTACAGACCTAGTATCCCGCTGTCCTTTCCAAAGCAATTTTCTTCTTAAGCAGTGAAGGCGCGTTCTGCGGAAAGCCTCCCCCTGCAGCTGTCGAAAGGATTTCATTCCTTTAGCCGTTTACTATTTTTGATAGGGCTGTTAACGGCTTGATTTAGGGATCAGCTGCGTAATAAATCGTTTCATATTTTGGGCCTTTTCTTTTTTCAGATCTTACCCCTGAGGTTTAGAGCAGTGTTAGAGACATGTCAGCACTGCGTCCCTCAGCTCTCCGTCATGTCAAAGCTTTGCCTAATCCCTCGCCCACCCAGAGCCGGCTGCTACCAGCGCAACCAAGTACCTGTTTGTGATATGAAACACACCCGCCGTAATAATACATTCCAGATGTGTAGGATTCCTGCAACCAGAACTACAGTCTTACCCCAATATCGTCTCCACTTTACACTTGCAAGTATTTCCCCGAATAATATATTCTGGGTTTAATTTACTCCGAAACGTTTTCTTATTTTTATTAAAGCTGGAATTTACTACTTTTTCCATGAAACACAAATTGGTCTGCAGAGAGCTGGGAAGCAGAAAGAGCCTTATGTTCTGTAGGTGTACAGAGTATTATGGAGGTGCTCACAGATTACCGGCCTGAATTGTTGGGATTTTGAGCAGATTATTCTTAGATTTTCTATGTGTACTTTGTAAATGACGTTCTCTTGGCCATATCGGGTTATTTTGGGGTTGGGCTAAGCTGCTGGGCCACAAGTGGCTAGGCTTCACATGAGGATCCATGCTTCTGGGGCAGATCATTGAAGACATGATCCTGATGTCCTGACAAGGTTCTGATAATAAGGAGTGTGTGGTAATTTATGTTTAGCCTGTAGACTTGGTGGAGAGACCAGAAGCACCTTTGGAGATTTTATTATTTTTTTCCGGATGAATGACCTTTGTCCATCTTCTAGGTATAATCATTAATTCCATAAGAGAGGAGGTCAACCGGAATATTTGACCTACCAATATTTTAGGCATCACATTGCCAATTTTTTATAAAATACACGATAGGATATATTAGTTGAATAGGACATATCACGCCTCGAACTAAATGAGGTTTTGGAGACGTCACTAATAAGAAGTTGATAACTTCAATAAAAGCGCTTTAATCACACACCGAAAGATTATTGTATTCCCTGATGAAGTCTCTTTGAGACGAAACGCGTTGGTATTATCTACATGCGGTTTTACCCTAACAATCCTGTGAAGACAAATAAATATTGGAAGATATCTCCTATGTGCTTCATTGGATGTCGATCTATTGTATTTGGACATTTATATTCTGTATACTGGCGCCATACCACTATTGGGTTAAAAAAAAAAAATATATATATATAGATCAGATGAGGGCACTCCAGAAGAACTTCACAATAGGTGCCGGGGTGTAGCAGGCAGTGGGGATAAACAAAAGGGCAGAAACAGAGGCACTCCACGGACTTGCAAAATAACGGGCACAGGGACACACAGAGTGCCTCTGTTTCTGCCCATATATATATATATATATATATATATATACACAACAAAGATATAGCGTGCGCCTTATCGTGTGTCACCACCACCACCTTTTGATTTAGATGGCAATTAATCACATGTTTCAATATCACAAGATGATTATACAATTTATTAAAAATCAGTAAAACAAATTGACAGCGTTTTCATTCAGTAATTCATAAGGAGTCAAATATTGCAGTCATCACAATAAACCGACGCGTTTTGTCACTCGGACTTCATCAGGGGTGAAATAGAAAAGACTCAATAAAAAGAAGTGTCAAAATAAAAGCAACGACTAGACTGGTTCTTCTATGGTCTTGAACAAACCAGAATTTAGATTCAACTCCAGTGTGGAATGGGGCAAAAAAGGCGATAAATTGAGAGGTTTGTCTGTCAATCCTCTCACAGCTATGAGCAATCTCTTGTACCAGTGCCACTCCAGTAACTGCAGGAGAGGAGGTTAGGGTTAGGCAGCAGGAGAGGAGATTAGGGTTAAAGGTGCCCATACACGCATACACCTGATGATTGGGCTGGATCGCATTGCAACGCATGAGTTTTGCCTGCGATTTGCGTGCGATGTGATGCGATCAGAAGGTGGTACAAAAAGTATGTGCAGCACATACTATTTGTACAGTGCGATGAGATGCCCGCGGGAGCGCACATCGAATTGCACAGTGCAAACGCACCATGTATGGGCACCTTAAGCGACATTAATAGGGTAATGGTGTGCACACACGGTGTGAGTACCGTGCGATGTGATCCCAATGCGATTGGTGTATACGTATTTTTGGTATTCTTAATGATGGGACTATGACTATATAGTGTAGATCTGCACTCTATAGTCAATGCAGCCAAGATTTTCTGCTTGCGATACGTGAACGCGCATCGGGATCGCAAGGGTTAAAAACCCATGCGATACCGATGAGATTTTGACTGCATAGTCAAAATCTCATACTGATTGTACCCGTGTGTACACCCCAATAAGATTTAGGCAGTGGTGGTAGTGAGTATGTTAGGCTGTAGAATGCTTACCAGAGACCTGTCGGGCTCAGGAATCCCATATTCAACCAACAGATGGTTTTCTACATGAGGTGGTATGTAATGTGTAAATATAGGTTATAATAAAACCTGGTTGGAGACTACTAGAGATGTACTGTAGGTTGGAGCTCTATTGGAGTGACATCACTGACACTAGTGTGAGCGGTCAGAGTTCATTCCAACTGCCAACGTGAAAGCGTCATGTTAATCATATACAGTACATATAGAACCTGGATAAATCCTAATAGTGACACTTGTGCAGGATGGGTGTTGGAATACATGCTGATAATTCCAGTCTCTGAGCAGTGCAGTATGTACAGTACAAGCAATGGGCTTTCCAGGAATTACCCCCTCCTCAGCTCATGCAGCTGTGTGATCATGTGCACAGAGCTCTGTATTGGCTCAGGGTCAGATTGCTTTAGCAGGATCGGATCACACAGTTCCAAAGATCAGTGTTATGTGAAATACAGAGTATAATAACCATATTCTCTGTGATAATTATTATCAGTGCCATCGCTGCGTTTCATCTCCGTATGGAGTTAAAGGAATTCTATCAAATGCATGTTAAGTCTTGTGTCGGCTACTGGTCATGTCGGCAAATCATGTATGAGTAGATGTTTTACAACATTTGGGCTATAGCTAACCATTTCCATGAACATAATGGGGGAAATTTAAAAAAAAAAAATTTGTGGAAAAAAACATCGAAAATACGAATGTCTACACAATCAATAGAACAGGAATCACCATTCAAAAGAATGGTGATTCCTGATTTACTAAGCGGCCGTATTAAAAATACTGCTAATTGGCGTGAAACTGCCACGAATATACGGCAGGAAAATACACTTTATTTTCCTGTCGTATTTGGCTTTAGCCTGCACGGATCAGTCAGATCCGTGCAGGCTTTTATTGATTAAAAAAATTGTAAAATAAATAATAATAAAAAAACAGCGTGGGGTCCCCCCCACAGCTGTAACCAGCACCAGGCTGAAAGAGCCGATGCTGGTAAATAAAAATCAGGGAACCCGACAAATAGGGGTTCCCCGATTTTTAACAACCAGCCCCAGGCTCCAGGTCCGGGTCTGGTTCCCAAAATACGGGGGACAAAATGAGTAGGGGTTCCCCGTATTTCGTATTTTAAGAACCAGCCCCAGGCCAAACCAGCCAGCAGGGTAATGCCACAACAGAGGGGAGACTTTTTATACAAGTCCCCCCGGCCAAAGCATTTAGCCCTCTGACCGGTCAGCCTGATCTTTATCACAAAATTTTGAAATTGAAACGAAGGGAAGTAGATCTCATGCTACATGGGCAATTCCTATCGGATTATCATAGAAACAAAAAGAACCCTAGGGGGTTTCGCGTAAGCAATATCCCTACACTAGGGAGAGGGAATCTGAGCTTTTGCACCCGCTGGTGCGGGGTCTTGAACAAGTGTTCGTTTGACCTACTCCTCCTAGTGAGTGAGGAGGTTGGGAATAAGTTGGTCAAAATAAGACAAGAGATAGTGAATTCAATACTCTTTATTGAAATTCACTGTCTAAAGAAAGCTCTGAGAATTGGATTGAGAAGCTGTCACACCAAATTTCCTCTTACCAGAGAGATTTGGTGGCCTTTAAACGCAAAAAAAAATTGGCTACAGTTAATGCTGACTACGCAAACCACCAGGTTTATCGGTGGTTAAAAGGCGATAACCGAAATACACATTCAGGGGGTCCTAGACAGTTCTTCTCAATCCAACTCTGAATCTGAGAATTCTCCAGAAGGCAACACACAGGGTACTGCCATCCCTTTTTTAGAGACGGCCCCGCAGAATATCGCAGATCTCCCCCCCCCCTGTCCCCCGCGGCCGACGAAGAGGGGCGGGAAGAAGAAGGGGAAGAGGAAGGGTGATATAGGTGTTGTATTTAACTTATCATCAAGTACTCTCACTCAATCTGAATTGGAACTTCTTAGTCTCGGCTTTTCATTTGTACCAACGGTGAACTATGACCACTTTGATTGGTCAATAGATAATTATAAATTTAGTAGAAAGCTGAGACTGAGAGAATTTTTCAGTGACGGTGAATCCAACAGAGAAACCATGGCTGGCTTGTCCAAACCCAGCACCTTTGATCCACAAACACACAACCCTATCATTAAGACCTTTTTACACCAGATTGAGGCCCTTATTCTGGATGGTGCGGTAATATCCGCGTGCGTTTGTACCGCCGATGTTTTGTGTCTGCGCATGTGCAGAGGCGTCTCTGCGCATGTGCGAGCAGGGCGTACGGCCAAATCCTGCATGAAATGTGAACACTCCGAACAGGGGGTGGAGAGGGGCGTGAAGGGCTATTTGGGCTCATTACCATATGCATACGCCCCGCGTTTCATGGGCGTTCCCATGCAAACGCTGGGCGTACGTATGGTAATGCAGCCGTGACGCACGTGTAGGGGGCGGACATATGACATCGCCGGATGTCAGCTGCCCGCCCAGATCCCTGCTTTTGCACGGAAAAATGTCCGTGTGGTCTGAGGTTGCGGGAGCTGGTGGACCACTCGGTCCTGCATTCGATGGTTTGCGACCATCGAATGATGGGGGAGGATCCCTGAGATGGAGGAGGCATATTCCATGAAAAATACACGTGCGGTCCGTTCGGCCAGCTTCTTACCGCGTACGGACGGAGTTGGCGATCCGTATGGAAGGCGGGGTTTCGCACGCACGGCCGCACCGATCAGAATAAGGGCCTGAGTCTGATATGTCGACAGCTAAATCTAGTAGACGATTTGACAATCTCACGAGATCACAGACAGAAGCCCTTGGTGGTCTCGTGAAGAATGATCAAATTGTCATTCGCCAGGCGGACAAGGGCGGTTCAATCGTTGTACAAGAGTGGACCGCATACCATGCTGAGATATTGTCCCAACTGTCTGATGCCACCACTTATGTTAAACTTAACAGAAATCCCATGTATGACATAAAAAAGACCATTGATATGTCACTTGCATGTGCTTTGTCCAATCGTTGGATTGATGAAAAAATCTTTGGCTATCTTACCATCAAATTCACGGTCTGTCCCATTCTCTACACGCTCCCGAAGGTGCACAAATCTTTGAGTGCACCTCCGGGACTCCCAATAATTTCAGCCATGGGTTCAGTCCTACAACTCTTGGCTGTGTTTGTCGACTAATTCCTGCAAACATGTGTTAAGAAAATGACAAGCTATGTATGAGATACTCCTGATTTTTTGTCTAAAATTCGAGCTTTGGGACCTATTCCACAAGACTCTTGGTTGGTGTCCCTTGATGTCTCGTCATTATACACTGTGATACCCCACAATTGTGGGATCGAATCTCTTAGGAAGGCGTTGGCTTCTGAACCCCATGGCAGCCCCCCAATGGAATTTTTGTTAGAACTAGCTTCTTTGGTTCTTACCCAAAACCATTTTAGTTATGGTTGTGATTTTTATTTACAAAAACGTGGGACCGCCATGGGGTCAAATCTGGCACCTTCTTATGCAAAACTTTACATGCGAGACTACGAGGATGCGCACATCTTTCCTGAATTTGGCAGATATATCGCCAGTTATATGCGTTACATTGATGATATTTTTTTGTGTGGGTTGGCAGTATGGTGGCACTTACAGGTATGATTCAGTGCCTCAACGTACTTGATTCTCCTATAAGATTCACGTTGCATATTGACCATGATGAACTCAACTTTTTGGACGTAATAGTCTTCAGAGAAAGTTGTGGCCTGGGGTACAGACTCTTCAGAAATCAGACAGACAGGAATACCTTGCTTTTCAGAACCAGCCACCATCCAGAGAGATTAAAAGAAGGCCTACCAATTTCACAGTTTTTACGGGTCCTCTGTAACAACTCTGACACTGATACTGCAGAGCAACAGATTCAAGAAATGGCAGCACGTTTTATTGAACGCGGATATTGGTGATGTCACTAGGGGCAGCCGCTTTTAGCGCACTCTGCCATCCAGTAATGGCATTGTGCGGCTTGGCTGACTGATACATTATCAGATGATTGCTAGGCAACTGCCGATACAAAGCCGGCGGCTGCAGTGTGCTGATTTGCCGGATGTTGTACGCACGAGTGGAGGAATGGCGGTGCATTCCATTGCAATGGAACGCACGCCACTTCCGGGTGCGCGGCCTGTTTGTTTATTTTGGACATTTTTCTCTTCCCCTTTTATATGCAAACTAATGGCATTATTATGATGTTGTTAGGTACATTGTGGGGCACGGAGAGAGATTGATTGAAGGCTATTTAAACCGCAATTAGCACTGTTTTACCAGTGGCGTTTTTTTCTGCATTCTAATTGGTCTATATGTGACCTTCCTGTCTATCTGGGTATATAAGTCAGACCCTGGGCCATTTGGAGTTAGGTCTCTGATGGAGTAGGATCTCATGTATCTATGGCCTGATGTCTTGACAAAGGTCTGCAAGACAGACCGAAACGTTGACGCCTGATTTTTTTTTTTATATTACAAATAAAGATGTAAGCAACTCTTAAAGGACTTTGCTGTGAATTGGTGAGTGCTCTCCTGCTCTCCCTATTTCTCTTATTTCAATGGGCCACTGCTGTACCTTCGATTGGAGCACAACCGTGTTGATTTCTACCTAATTTGTGTGCGGATAACCTGCTGCTCTCTCTCTCTCTCTCTATCTATCTATCTATCGATCTATATATATATATATATATATATATATATATATATATATATATATACACACACACACACACACACACACACACACACACACACACACACACACACACACACACACACACACACACACACACACACACACACACACACACACACACACACATAGGGGCGTCAACAGCAGTGTAGACCACTGGGCATAGCAATGTATTGGGGCCCCTACCAATCCTCCAGCGTTGATGTCCCGCGGGTGGTAGGGGGTATTATATCAACCGCTCAGCATGTAGGGCCTGGATCAGTAATTTCCACTAATTATCCCTTTACTGCACAGATGGTGGGACAAGGGGGCATTGGGCTGAATGAAGGGGTCCTGATACATAACTTCCAGGGTGGTAGAGGATGTTTAATACGCAGAGGAGGGGTGTATAGTGGAGACAGCTTGCTTGACTGCAGATATCTCCAGTTCCTGGAAATAGATTTCTTAGATTAAAAACTAGAGAATCCCACCTACCAAATGGTATTGGGGACTAGGGGATCAGAGTTCAGAAGGCAGAGCAATCTGCTAACGAGTATATAGAACTACATACCAGGTGTGTGGAGCTGGAGCAGTAACCAGCTGCTGGAAGGCCGATATCTCTGGTTCTGGGCACAGTAGAGACAAGCTACTAGTTTCCATCAAATGGGGAGAGTCCCAGCTTTTGGAATATAACTTAGAAAAACTCTAAGTCAGACAGAACCTGAAATATCTGACTGGAAAGAGCAATTAACAGGCTTGAATGGGGACCACTGCTTTGAAGTCAGATATCTCCGGTTCCCAAGGGCCGATTTTTTTGAAATTCTTGTACCCATGGAAAGAGGGGACCCTCCTCTTTCAGCCTTGCACCCTTAGATTTCTGGGGGGGGGGGGGGGTTCTGAGTGCGCCACTGATCTGACAGACCTTAATTTGAACGGTTTCTGTTATCGAACGTGTTAGTGTGGATGTGGTTTCAGACCAATCATGGGAGGGGCTTGTTTCACAATAGTGAGGTGTCCTTTTGCTAAGCACAGTAATGCCGGAGTAGTAGAGAGCGTACTAATACTGCTCTCATACCGCAGCATGTCGCAACCATATTGGGGCCAGGTCTCAGAGGGGGTTGCAATCTCACATGGGTCATTCCATTACATTACATTTAGTGTTCCTTTTTAGAAGTGTAAATGCACACACAAATTAAGCTAAAATGCTATGACCATTTTATATATATATATATATATATATATATATATATGGGGTAGCCAAAAATTAATGCATTTGAGCTGAAAAAAAAGGCCACTATTATTATATTAATATAATAATAATATTAGTTATATGTTACTGTTTATAGGCGTGAATCATGTTGCTTTACAATGGACGAACTGTGGGAACTGAAGAGACTTTATATATTTATTTAAACCTGCACTCCTAATTATTTCTACAATATCCTACCTCTGAAATGTCCCTATTTACAGCGGGTCAGTCCTGCTAATTGGACACTTTTCCACCCGCGGGTCCACCAGATGCACATTTCTGAGATGCAATTGCGGGACCTTTTTTGCATGTGACCAGGTCAGTGGTTCATATTGCGGACAAGAGTATTTGTTTATCTGTACTTTTGTTTTTTAATTATTATTCGATGTGTTTTTATGTTTCCACGTTTTCCTTGAACTTTCCTGAGATAACATTGGTGGCAATTAAATCTCTCTTTAAAAATAAAATAAAAAGAACAATATGTACGGGAATTAAAAGCGCTGTCAAATACGGGAAAACAGCAGATTGCTGCGATGTGACTGCGCCCTGATCCAACAAGGGGATGAGCAGCTGCCGCTTAGATGTATCTGCTGGACACAGAGGCGAATGTTCTCCCATATAACCCCGGGACACTTTATAAGGAAACATTTGTTTATTTCCCGTAATGACTTGCTATAAATGTTCCTTGTGAGGCTTTGTTAGATGGCGGCAATCTCGGAGCACAGCACTCCATAACACTCTCCAAACTTAATAACTTGCATAAAACATTTCCACTCAATCCCGTAATCTTTTCTTTTTTTTTAGCTGCCATTAAGAAGTGGGGAAGGCTGCTGGCTGGCGGATAAGCTCGGCTCTCTGTACTGAGCAGATGTGCCACAGCAGGGGTACAAGATCCACTGTAGGGGCAGTGAGCTCACGCCTCACTTGCATTTCCAGCGCTGCCAAAGCTGGCTCTGTTTATTCAGCAATACGTTCTGGAAAAGTCCTGAAGGATGCAATTGCCGGCGTGATATTTGTTTCATGGTGGTTTGAACATTATTGCTTTAAAGACGCCAAAAAAAAAGTTCTTTTACACCTAATCAAATTCTCTTCCATAACTGTTTTTTTTTCTTTTCTTTTTATTTCTCTTTGTTACGGTTTTAAAGTTCATTGCAAAGTTTTATTATTTTACAAAAAAAAAAAAAAAAATCCAGTGGAAGGATTAGACTTTTAGCAGATAATACTCAGAGCAGCGGCCTACAGTGGATGTGAATTCTGTCCCCTTCTATCAGCTTCCTGTTTGCCACGGAGGTTTCTGCACTGAGTATTTCCCCTGAGCGACACCCCCCCGCCCCAAGGTGGTGCAGCCAAGCGGTCTACAATTAATTCCTTCATCATTATATCAGATCACATACTGTATATTGTGACACCGGCCCAGAGTTCAGTGGGATGCACCATGCAATCCCTGAGTCTATGATGTCATCACCTTACATCACAAACTGGGAGGTAGTTTCTGGGTAATATGTGTCCGCAACCAGTGTAATATTTTTATTACAACCCTAGAAAGTCTGTGTGTGCGTGTACATGTGGTAGGGAATCTAGATTGTAAGCTCCTCTGGGGCAGGGACTGATATATTCTCTGTAAAGCGCTGCGGAATATGTGTGTGCTATATAAGAAACTGTTAATAATTATAGTTATAATAATATATATCCCCAGCACTCCACACATCTCATATGTAAGTGTCACTTCCTGCAGGCGATATTCAGACTCCTCAAAGCAGCCTGCAGAATTACGGATGGAGTTGGGGCTAATGCAGCACGGAACGCTAAATTAAGAATTTAAAATTTGAGCAATTATTGAATGACTGGGCGAGTAGAAATAGCAATAAATCCACTCTCCCCCTCCCTCTAGCCCAGGCATGTCCAACGTTGGCCCTCCAGATGTTTTGAAACTACGCTTTGCAATAGTTTTAGAATTCTCTAATAGCAAAACTGTGGCAAAGCATGCTGGGATGTGTAGTTTCACAACATCTGGAGGGCCAACGTTGGACATGCCTGCTCTAGACTGTAAGCTCTACTGTAGAGCAGGGCCCTCTTCCCTCCGGTTCTCGCAGCACCCTTCTTGCATTTCAATTACAGCTCTCTAACTCACCTACAATCTATACCCAAATCTCTTCTCACTCACTTCCCTACATCTCAGCTCTCTTACTCACCTACCATCTATACCCGCATCTATTCTCACTCACTTCCCTACATCTCAGCTCTCTTACTCACCTACAATCTATACCCGCATCTCTTCTCACTCACTTCCCTATATCTCAGCTCTCTTACTCACCTACCATCTATACCCGCATCTCTTCTCACTCACTTCCCTATATCTCAGCTCTCTTACTCACCTACAATCTATACCCGCATCTCTTCTCACTCACTTCCCTATATCTCAGCTCTCTTACTCACCTACAATCTATACCCGCATCTCTTCTCACTCACTTCCCTACATCTCAGCTCTCTTACTCACCTACCATCTATACCTGCATCTCTTCTCACTCACTTCCCTACATCTCAGCTCTCTTACTCACCTACCATCTATACCCGCATCTCTTCTCACTCACTTCCCTACATCTCAGCTCTCTTACTCACCTACCATCTATACCCGCATCTCTTCTCACTCACTTCCCTATATCTCAGCTCTCTTACTCACCTACAATCTATACCCGCATCTCTTCTCTCTCACTTCCCTACATCTCAGCTCTCTTACTCACCTACCATCTATACCCGCATCTATTTCCTTCATCTCAGCTGTATTGTGTACTAAGATTTGTACGGTTACTTGTGCTCTGTTTTTGTTCTTCTGTTGCTGTTATGTCTAGTTCTGTGTACCCTGTACTGTTCTGATGTGTTCTATATGTACGGCGCTGCGTTCCACTTGTGGTGCCTTATTAAATAAAATTATAATAATAATCCACGCGCAGTTTGACTGATAGGAAGCCGGCCATTTGGGGGTGGAAACCTGACGTTTTCTAAGAGTGGCGTGACCAGGGTCTGTGGCAGCAGCGATAACAACTCCCACTCTGTCTCACTCGCAGATTAGTGGAAGCCTCAGAATTACTCAAATTTGAATAGATGTCAAAACACACATCAAAGGTTCGGGATTCCTATGGATTTGTGAATGGATAGTGACTAGCGCCCATTTGCAATCCTCTCGCAATTTAGCAAGACTGTTTTCTCCTTGCAGTCACTGCTGCTGTTCTTAATCCTGGACATTACCCTCATGTGAAGGTATGCTGTCCATGCCACCAGAAGCAAAAGCTCTGAACACTAGTCTGCTACCTTGTGATTGTATCTGTACTTGTGCATATGTGAGAGAGAAGGAGCTGTAGTTTCACTAACTGCCATCTTGTCGGAAAGACTTCAGTTTCCGCCTGAATTAGGTCGGAAGTGGTTCTGACCTATTCAGTTAGGGCTGCTTTTTGCTCCGACCTTTCGGAAACCACGTGGATTGGCAGAATAGCCGTATATCCATGTGCTTTCGATGGAAACGCAGCCAAATCCAACAGGTTTTGGCCTGTTTCCGGCAATCTCAATCCGACAGGATTTAACCCTTGACATTAAAACCGCGAGTGACGATAGGTGACCCGCTGCTAAATATGCTGCAGTTTTCTGATGTATTAGTCCTGTAATTGCGCTGAGGTTCATTAGTGGCTCTCTCCTTTATAGTCCCCAATCACTATCGCCCAGTGACACATTGGAGTTTCACATTTATTTCATGCTGATAATTCTCCAGGTGCTTGGTAACTAGATAAGCTGTTTGGTGTTATTTCCAACAAAGACGTTTCTGCTGTGACACTCGCCGTGCTCCAGTTATGTGAGAGATTGGAATGAAACCGAGGGAGAAAAAAAAGTGTCGCTGGAGCTTTTCTCGACAACCCGATGAAAAATCAGCAGCTCCTGAAAGTGCGACCGCAGACTGGGGAAATGCAATAAAACGGAACAACTTATCCAGAGCTTTGCAGGTCGGGTGTGATGTACTAGACAGAAAATGTGTTTAGCTTGGATTACGGAGGCCAGGGTGGCGCTTAGCACAATGGCGGAGCAGTGCGAGCCTTCTCTGTCCTATTATATCCGCATCTAATAACTGCAGGTGAATTGCAAATCTCTCGTAGAGGTGTAACTTTGGGAGGCAACGGAGTCATCTACCGCTGGACTGCTGCTCCCAACGGGGCACCTCTCCTCCCCTGCAAGTCGGAATCAGTTAATTGAAAGCTGTCAATATTGCTAAAAAATCAGTGCAGTTCCTCTTTCCTGCCTGGGCTGTCACTCTCTGCTGTGGTGAGTATCTCTCTGCTGAAATACAGATCTGACTGTGCTAGAAGCCCACAGCAGAGAGAATGAACACTAGATCATATGTACATGACTGTCGGCTGTAGGTGAAGCTAGTTACTTGTCCGGGTGTTTAGCTATGTGACCGAGATATTCCGGTGCTTGTTTCACCATCCAGTGGGGTATAATTACTAAACTGGGAGTCCTGATAAGAAATGCTTGGGAGATCCAGTTTGGATCACATGCCCCCACCATTAACTGTATACATTGATAGCCCGCTGTTCTCTCCCTATATATTACAGATCCCATTCATACACACAAGTTCCACTCGGCACAAACTCTATGGGAGTTCTATAGAGAATGGTATGTTGCTACGGGCAACCAATCAGAATCTACTTATTTATTTAGCACCTTCTAGGACAGTGGCTCTCAACCGAGGTCCTCAGGACCCCACAAGTGTGCACGTTTTCCAGGTCACCCGGCAGGTGCACAGGTGCACTCATTATTCGCTGACACATTTTGTGTTTACTAAGATGCCATAGCAACATGGCATCTTAGTAAATGATCCCCTACCAGTCACGCCTGCTATTTGCAATATTCGGCAAGGGCCAGGCACCTGCAGTCGGCTGTGGTTGTGCGATCTGACGCACTGGAAATGGTACCCGTCTGTTTATTGGACCGCTGTAAGCCCGCCCCGCTGAAGTGGAATTACCGGTGCTCCTAGCAACACCGTTATGTGGGCAATGAACCTTTCTGCCTCGTACAAGACATTTCAGTATGGTCTCTGCTGATCAGGGGAATCATAGCAGGAGGAATGGCCGATTATTAGGCCGAGGTCTTTGCATATTTTAGCAGCTTCCTCGATTATGACAATTTGTAGAAAAGGTCACAAGTAAACGATGTCCTTTATTCCAGCATAGAGGGCGACACCGGCAGCAGAATATCCTCTTCTGCGGCATATACAGGATTTCCCTACCTCCCACAGATATTTACTAACCTTAGTGGGTTTGTAATTGCCAGGACTGGTAGGATGTTCTGATACTTGTAGTTCACAGTAGCTGGAGTGGTTGATCTTGCCTTCGCCTTACAACCATCTTTAGTACTGACTGAATAAATACTGTAGTGAAATGAATTGTTCAGAGTAATCTTAGGAATCATTACACTCTTCTCTGTATACTGTTCATATGTCTCTGATAGAACCTGTTACATTCTTTTTACTTGTGTGTTTCCTCCTCTGTCTCTATTCAGCACAGGCACCTCGCCACCTCTACCACCCCAGCTGCTATAAATTTGTCCAGATTGCATTTCCCATTCTAAGTATGGAAAATGTGATCTGGTTACTAAAAAATAGTGAAGTAAAAAAAAAAAAACTTTTGGGTGATACTAAAATAATGTGAAAACAGTGGGAAAATCCCACTTTCCTGTTATTTACTAAAAAATAACGACCTGATCGTATGCAGATCGTGGTGCGGTCGAACGAGCGATCGTATGTGCCTAAACGATGACTCGTTCAACCGTAATGAGAGTCGACGGTTGTAAATCGTCTCATCTGAGGGCCGACCTCCATACCCGTGGGTGTGCCCATCATGAGATTGTGTGCGCTATGTGCCCACAGTCCATCGCACTGGTAGTAGAGATTGTGGACGGTGGGGTCCGGTCTGGTTCTGGTGTACGGGGGCCTTCAGCTATACAGTAATATGAGTGATAGTATATAAATGAATCCTGGCCTGTCAGGCGCTGACCACTCTGCCCGGTCTGGTTCTGGTGTACGGGGGCCTTCAGCTATACAGTAATATGAGTGATAGTATATAAATGAATCCTGGCCTGTCAGGCGCTGACCACTCTGCCCGGTCTGGTTCTGGTGTACGGGGGCCTTCAGCTATACAGTAATATGAGTGATAGTATATAAATGAATCCTGGCCTGTCAGGCGCTGACCACTCTGCCCGGTCTTGTTCTGGTGTACGGGGGCCTTCAGCTATACAGTAATATGAGTGATAGTATATAAATGAATCCTGGCCTGTCAGGCGCTGACCACTCTGCCCGGTCTGGTTCTGGTGTACGGGGGCCTTCAGCTATACAGTAATATGAGTGATAGTATATAAATGAATCCTGGCCTGTCAGGCGCTGACCACTCTGCCCGGTCTTGTTCTGGTGTACGGGGGCCTTCAGCTATACAGTAATATGAGTGATAGTATATAAATGAATCCTGGCCTGTCAGGCGCTGACCACTCTGCCCGGTCTGGTTCTGGTGTACGGGGGCCTTCAGCTATACAGTAATATGAGTGATAGTATATAAATGAATCCTGGCCTGTCAGGCGCTGACCACTCTGCCCGGTCTTGTTCTGGTGTACGGGGGCCTTCAGCTATACAGTAATATGAGTGATAGTATATAAATGAATCCTGGCCTGTCAGGCGCTGACCACTCTGCCCGGTCTGGTTCTGGTGTACGGGGGCCTTCAGCTATACAGTAATATGAGTGATAGTATATAAATGAATCCTGGCCTGTCAGGCGCTGACCACTCTGCCCGGTCTGGTTCTGGTGTACGGGGGCCTTCAGCTATACAGTAATATGAGTGATAGTATATAAATGAATCCTGGCCTGTCAGGCGCTGACCACTCTGCCCGGTCTTGCATTCTGCGACAGGCTTTGTCTGCACATTTATATTCAGTAGCCGTCATTTTACACTGCCGTCTGTAGTGTACCTGTGTAACACACTGGTTCTGGGGTCTCAGGAACCCTCCTGCCTTCGTTCTCTCCCCTCCTATGCACCATTATTATGCGCTGTGGGTTCACCTGCCCGGCTGCCTTCATCAGACTATCACAATTGTGAGTTTAGTTTCAGACGCAACTTAGAGGAAATAATTAGGACCCAGCTGATTAATTAAGCCCAATCAGTGGATGAGGACGAGTCTCTTGGCAGACGCACCTCGCTCAGCCTCCCAGCAGCCATGTTTTGCATGCTAGTAATTTTGCTTAAAGAGTGCATCAATTTATTAACCCCGTAGTTATTCATTGGCTGGGTCTAACACCCCCCAGAGGAAGCCTGGCGTTACAGGGTTACGCTCTGTGAGTAACACGACCTATGCAGTCTGCTGATGAGACGTGTGTGGTGTAGCACACCTCACCTCCACGTCATGGTTTACAGATCTGACCGTTCTATAATACCTGCATTTAGGGGGATGGGGAGGTGAGCAGCATTTATTGCGTAATTTCACACTGCACATGCTCAGAAGCCAATTCGAACAATAACCCAATGTATCTCCACTTGCTACTCAAGACAACAAAGTTGCCTACCTTCCAACATGCCCCTCTCCAGGAGGATACAATGCTATTCTGGACTTCCCTGGTAATGTAGGATTGCCAGCACCTGTGGGGAGCTAGGTAACTGATAAGAAAGGTGTCACCACAGGTGCTGGCAGTCATACATTACCAGGGAAGCCCAGGAACAGAGCATTGTGTCCTCCTGGAGAGGGGCATGCTGGGAGGTATGGATAATGTATGATTGCCAGCACCTGTGGGGAGCTAGGTAACTGATAAGAAAGGTGTCACCACAGGTGCTGGCAATCCTACATTACCAGGGAAGCCCAGGAACAGAGCATTGTGTCCTCCTGGAGAGGGGCATGCTGGGAGGTATGGATAATGTAGGATTGCCAGCACCTGTGGGGAGCTAGGTAACTGATAAGAAAGGTGTCACCACAGGTGCTGGCAATCCTACATTACCAGGGAAGCCCAGGAACAGAGCATTGTATCCTCCTGGAGAGGGGCATGCTGGGAGGTATGGATAATGTAGGATTGCCAGCACCTGTGGGGAGCTAGATAACTGATAAGAAAGGTGTCACCACAGGTGCTGGCAATCCTACATTACCAGGGAAGTCCAGGAACAGAGCATTGTGTCCTCCTGGAGAGGGGCATGCTGGGAGGTATGGATAATGTATGATTGCCAGCACCTGTGGGGAGCTAGGTAACTGATAAGAAAGGTGTCACCACAGGTGCTGGCAATCATACATTACCAGGGAAGCCCAGGAACAGAGCATTGTGTCCCCCTGGAGAGGGACATGCTGGGAGGTATGGATAATGTATGATTGCCAGCACCTGTGGGGAGCTAGGTAACAGATAAGAAAGGTGTCACCACAGGTGCTGGCAATCATACATTACCAGGGAAGCCTAGGAGCAGAGCATTGTGTCCTCCTGGAGAGGGGCATGCTGGGAGGTATGGATAATGTAGGATTGCCAGCACCTGTGGGGAGCTAGGTAACTGATAAGAAAGGTGTCACCACAGGTGCTGGCAGTCATACATTACCAGGGAAGCCCAGGTACAGAGCATTGTGTCCTCCTGGAGAGGGGCATGCTGGGAGGTATGGATAATGTATGATTGCCAGCACCTGTGGGGAGCTAGGTAACTGATAAGAAAGGTGTCACCACAGGTGCTGGCAATCATACATTACCAGGGAAGCCCAGGAGCAGAGCATTGTGTCCTCCTGGAGAGGGGCATGCTGGGAGGTATGGATAATGTATGATTGCCAGCACCTGTGGGGAGCTAGGTAACTGATAAGAAAGGTGTCACCACAGGTGCTGGCAATCATACATTACCAGGGAAGCCCAGGAACAGAGCATTGTGTCCTCCTGGAGAGGGGCATGCTGGGAGGTATGGATAATGTATGACTGCCAGCACCTGTGGGGAGCTAGGTAACTGATAAGAAAGGTGTCACCACAGGTGCTGGCAATCCTACATTACCAGGGAAGTCCAGGAACAGAGCATTGTGTCCTCCTGGAGAGGGGCATGCTGGGAGGTATGGATAATGTATGATTGCCAGCACCTGTGGGGAGCTAGGTAACTGATAAGAAAGGTGTCACCACAGGTGCTGGCAATCGTACATTACCAGGGAAGCCCAGGAACAGAGCATTGTGTCCTCCTGGAGAGGGGCATGCTGGGAGGTATGGATAATGTATGATTGCCAGCACCTGTGGGGAGCTAGGTAACTGATAAGAAAGGTGTCACCACAGGTGCTGGCAATCATACATTACCAGGGAAGCCCAGGAACAGAGCATTGTGTCCTCCTGGAGAGGGGCATGCTGGGAGGTATGGATAATGTATGATTGCCAGCGCCTGTGGGGAGCTAGGTAACTGAGAAAGGTGTCACCACAGGTATATATACACACCACAGATTCCTGTGATCTGTACATATCACAGGAATCTCCCCGTAGTATATAGCACAGGAATCTCCCCGTAGTATATAGCACAGAAATCTCCCCGTAGTATGTGGCGCAGGACTCTCCCCGTAGTATGTGGCGCAGGACTCTACCCGTAGTATGTGGCGCAGGACTCTCCCCGTAGTATGTGGCGCAGGACTCTCCCCGTAGTATGTGGCGCAGGACTCTCCCCGTAGTATGTGGCGCAGGACTCTCCCCGTAGTATGTGGCGCAGGACTCTCCCCGTAGTATGTGGCGCAGGACTCTCCCCGTAGTATGTGGCGCAGGACTCTCCCCGTAGTATGTAGCGCAGGACTCTCCCCGTAGTATGTGGCGCAGGACTCTCCCCGTAGTATGTGGCGCAGGACTCTCCCCGTAGTATGTGGCGCAGGACTCTCCCCGTAGTATGTGGCGCAGGACTCTCCCCGTAGTATGTGGCGCAGGACTCTCCCCGTAGTATGTGGCGCAGGACTCTCCCCGTAGTATGTGGCGCAGGACTCTCCCCGTAGTATGTGGCGCAGGACTCTCCCCGTAGTATGTGGCGCAGGACTCTCCCCGTAGTATGTGGCGCAGGACTCTCCCCGTAGTATGTGGCGCAGGACTCTCCCCGTAGTATGTGGCGCAGGACTCTCCCCGTAGTATGTGGCGCAGGACTCTCCCCGTAGTATGTGGCGCAGGACTCTCCCCGTAGTATGTGGCGCAGGACTCTCCCCGTAGTATGTGGCGCAGGACTCTCCCCGTAGTATGTGGCGCAGGACTCTCCCCGTAGTATGTGGCGCAGGACTCTCCCCGTAGTATGTGGCGCAGGACTCTCCCCGTCGTATGTGGCGCAGGACTCTCCCCGTCGTATGTGGCGCAGGACTCTCCCCGTCGTATGTGGCGCAGGACTCTCCCCGTCGTATGTGGCGCAGGACTCTCCCCGTCGTATGTGGCGCAGGACTCTCCCCGTAGTATGTGGCGCAGGACTCTCCCAGTAGTATGTGGCGCAGGACTCTCCCCGTAGTATGTGGCGCAGGACTCTCCCCGTAGTATGTAGCGCAGGACTCTCCCCGTAGTATGTAGCGCAGGACTCTCCCCGTCGTATGTAGCGCAGGGCTCTCCCCGTCGTATGTAGCGCAGGGCTCTCCCCGTCGTATGTAGCGCAGGGCTCTCCCCGTAGTATGTAGCGCAGGGCTCTCCCCGTAGTATGTAGCGCAGGACTCTCCCCGTAGTATGTAGCGCAGGACTCTCCCCGTAGTATGTAGCGCAGGACTCTCCCCGTAGTATGTAGCGCAGGACTCTCCCCGTAGTATGTAGCGCAGGACTCTCCCCGTAGTATGTAGCGCAGGACTCTCCCCGTAGTATGTAGCGCAGGACTCTCCCCGTAGTATGTAGCGCAGGACTCGCCCCGTAGTATGTAGCGCAGGACTCGCCCCGTAGTATGTAGCGCAGGACTCGCCCCGTAGTATGTAGCGCAGGAATCTTCCCTTGGCCGGTCTTTCTCCTGTGAATGTGACGGGTGTTTTGCATCTCTACCAGCTGATACAGAGGATTTCTGTCTACATCGTATTAATGTCCGACCTGCCACGGGCGAGGATACTGATTTTCCTGTGATAAGGACTACAATTACTGTCCCTTCGCCTCAGCCCCTGGATGGGTTCTACACATCCTGCTCATTGTGTAATTGAAGAATAGGAACTCTGAAAGTCAATGTAAGCTTTAATAAAAGTTCCAGCGTGGCAAATGGCCGTGGAATTACAATGTGAGATATATCTAAGCGCGTGTGGCAGCAGCCGCTCCTCCTGCTGGGACATGTAATGCTCTTTTCTCTGTGTGCTGACCACCGCGTGGTACAAGCCTCACATACAGACAGAACATTCTGTATAGACACACAGCGGGACGGAGGACCCTGCTCTCAAGCTTGTAATGCAATATGGAAAATGGGCTAAACGGGGATGGGACAATCTGTGTCCTGGACACGCAGTAGTTAGGGGGATGACCATTAGAGTTGCACAGGACATTAAGTCCATGTCATACAATCTTCCAGTTCCACCATTCAGCCCTGTATGTGTAACTGAGAAGACAGCCATGGCTATTCCAGCTGTGTGCTGTGGTTGGGGATACTTCAGTCCATAAAACATTAGCGAAGGTCGAATTCAATTGTTTTCTCACAGCCACATTTCCTGTGTAAAGCGCTGCGTCAGACTGGCGCGGGCACCCATCCTTTCTGCTGGCAGCCTCCTGGAAATATTTTGTATGGGTTTAGCTGCCGAATATGTCTGAACCTGGTACTTTGAGGCAGGCGTTTTCTGTCCAGCTTGGTTACCCTGTATCCTTTGAAGCCTATGTCCCCCACCCTTAGCTGGCAGGAGTGGAACCTGGGGGTGATCTGCTGCAGCTGCGGCCAATCCACTTCCATGTTCTGTCACTCACTAACTTTTGTGAATTAAGTAGATTTTAATGAGCAGAAAGTGAAAATCAGCATTTTGATGATCTTATGCTGCACGTTGCCCCTGATTTCTGGAGGTGGCTCTAATACCTGGGGAATTTATGTAGTATAGGTAATATCCACCGGGAAGTTGTCAGTGCTAGAACAGCCATGGTCAGAACAACGTAACAGCGACGGCGGGTGTATGCGCCCTAACAGAGCAGCATTTCTATCAGTCCTGCTGGCGTGATCACAACTTGCACAACCCCCCTTATAGCACAGGCCTGCAGTCATGATTTGCCAGGTATCAATGACATCACTGCTGTATGGAGATATATCTACACAATATAGAGACTCAGATTCAGTATATACTGTAGCGCACTACGTACTGGCCACTCACTGATGATCCCATCTCTGTACAGTTATTACTTACAAGGACAACGCCTTCTCTTACAGCCTTATAGGAGCCCATGAAGCCAGTTTCTGTGGTAACATGGAGAATACCAATGCTCAGATCTGACCACCGCCATCCATCGCGCAGTGCCACCTTGCCACACACCATATTATACCCAGCTATTCTGTGTGCAATGCTTTCCATCCCCCGCTCCAGAAGGGAAGATGGCTGCGTGTAGAAATCTGAATAAGTAATCAGACTGCTCATTAGCCACCCGCGGAGATGCTCAAACATTCACTTTGCTGTTTGTGAAGCAGAAAAAAAGGCCGCTGCATTAAAATTGATGCGTTATTAATCCCACTGTTTCAGAGCTGGCGGGCAACGCGTTCCCCCTCTCTATCTCTCATCCGCCTGAGGCCAGACAGTGTGGTGCTTACTTCTTCAGGGGGATATAACTTTCTCTTATTTATTGGCCTTGTGCGGTGAGACAGGGAGAGCTAGTGCCCCCCCCCCCCCCCCTCCGCCACATTCCACCTTCAGGGCTAGTAGTGGCAAATGTGCTAATCTGGACCCCTAGTTCAGTTTTTGGGATACCAAAAACAGGTATTTCCTTAGCTGCATTCCATTTCCCTGCAATTGGGCATTGTATAGACTGGGAATTATTCTGTACTGATACCACATTGTGCCGCTGACTGTTCTTACAGCTCTGCACAAGGTGTCTGAATGCTGGTGACCCCCCCCCCCCCCCCCCCATATATTCATTATATATTATTTACATGCTCATTGCAAACACCAGCAGCGATGGAACCATACATTGCTGGCTCCAACGGGTCCTCACCAGGCGAAATATTTATTTATTTTTAATAAAATTTTATAAAATTGCACATTGAAAGGTGAATTTATAAACGTATTCTAAATTTAATGATACCAAGGTATAACTAATGGTGTGTACACACAGTACTTTTTGCCTTCTGATGTTGACAATATAGTCAACATCGGATCGGATGCAGATCGTAAGGGTTTTAACCCTTCAGATCCCGATCCGATTCCGATGTGCGTTCACGTATCGCAAGGCAGAAAGTCTTGTCTGCAGATCTGCACTATATAGTCAGACTTGTATGCAAATCGAAAGTGCCTTCAGATACTGATCGGATTGTGGATAGTATCTGAAGGCACATCTGACCGTGTGTACACACCATTAGACGTACGGTATTCAATTATATTGGAAAATTGGCAGAAAGATAATAGTTATTGGTTATAGCAAATGAAGTGGGGATATTTAATACAGAGACACGCGTAATGATTTCGCCTGTGAAACCCATGGGCTCGCTAGAAGGTCCGGAACATGTGTTTTCTTATATAGGGCATTATATTCCACTGCGCTTTACAATGGGAACAACAATCATAGATCTACAGTGGGTAGTCAGAGGCAGACATGGAGGTAGGGGGGCCCTGCTCGCAGCTGTACACTCTATAGGGGAATAGGCATGATACACAAGGATAGGGGCTTCCTGTTGCATTATGGGCCATCACATTTCTTGGGGGTTATTCAGATCTGATTACATGGCTCCAAATTCATCGCCAGAGAGTTGTTCAAACGACTGTGCATGAGTACGGTAGTGCACCTTCCCGAGGCCGTCCTGCAATGTAATCCAAGGTACTTGTTTCCTAGCACGGCGCCAGCGATAAAAATTGTATCCATCGGGTCCTAAAAAATCGCGTTGATCGCATGCGATGCGATCGACGCGATTTTTACATTGGTCCTTATGTTATAATGCCCCCCAGACCCCAATTTTCATTGTATCCCCAACCTGATGGGTCAAATGCCCTTCCATTATTAACGCCAACCCGAAGCGTGGCGAGTGGCGGCGGTACGCGTCCTACGACCTTTTCTCCAAAATTTCTCCATTGTGAGACGAATAAAGGAATTCTATTTCATACCCCCACTATCCACATCAGCGTGGAGCTGATGCTATATAGTGTGGCGAGCGGTTTGGCGTTCATCATGAGGTTGCGTTAACAATGGGGGGCATTTCACATACAAATCACCCATAAGCGTTGGTATACAATCAAAAATCGGGTCCATTGGGCCATTTAACATTGTTCCCTATGTAAAATCGGGTCCATCGCATCGGTCGCATTGTATGCCATTATAATGGCATACAATGGACCCGATTTACATAGGAATTTAACATTGAACACAATGCATTCAATGTTAAATTGCGTCGGTCGCATCGCATACCTTAAGGCATGCGATGGACGCGATTTTTAAATTGTCGGGTGACATCAGCTCCAACCCCGATCAGCCTGATTCTATCACAGCCGCTGAGTAAGTCCTGGGCTACGCAGGCGTGTGAGGGGAAGTCATGTGACATCAGCTCCACCCCCGGTCAGCCTGATTCTATCACAGCCGCTGAGTAAGTCCTGGGCTACGCACACACTGCACACACTGGGGAATCATTACATGGTGAGCGGCTGTTATGTGGGAGTGTCAGGTAATACGCAGGTGTGGCCAGGTGTGTGAGGGGAAGTCATGTGATGTCAGCCCCGCCCCCGATCAGCCTGATTCTATCACAGCCGCACACTAATAAATCATTCGATGGTCAGCATCTTGCATAGATGTGCTGCTAACCTCCGATCAGCGTCATGTTCTCAGACCTTGCACAGGGCGCGGGATTTCACTCTGGCTCGGCAGCGATAACCTGATTGCAGAGCTCTGCAAATTACCAGCCGCCCCATCAGGTCTGAATTACCCCATAACTGGAGGATGTCAAAATAAAGAAAAACAACATACAGGAAGTTATGTGGGGACTGTACAGGTACAGAGGGGATGCAGTCAGATTGTGTGTGTGTGTGTGTGTGGGGGGGGGGGGGGTGTTAGATGCTGCCGTTACATACAGAGTAAATAACCGGGACAAGAGCCACAGTAGCTTCTGTGTAGAGACGAAATTCCCATCTCTGAAGCATTCAGCCAGATAGCGGAGATCATCGCGTTTCGCTGTGTTGGCTCACAGCTTTTTTTTTAAAAAAGCTGTGAGCCAACACAGCGAAACGCGTTGGTGTTTTGCTGGACACTACTTGGAGAGAGATTTTATCCAAATCCCTTAATGAAGTGCTGACTACCTGCTCTACTTTCATCTGATCCTGTCCTAAAGATCGCTCCTTTGAAGCCGTGCAGAGCCTAAAGAATCCTGATTGCCAAATTCAACTGGAAGGAAATCCCGGGCTGGCTACAAATTACCATCTTTTGCCAACGGGCACACATCATAGGCAGATACCAGGACTTACCATCATACGGCCATAACAATACACGGACGCTCTCTGGACTTTTATGGACACAAGTTCTTGGATCAGTGCAGGTCTTATCAACACTATACGGGTGACTATACAATACCCCAGCTCTCCCAATAGGTCCATTGCTATTCATTGTTTTTATAACTATATTTGTTATTTTTCTTATGTTTATTGTATATATGCGTATGAATTCATACATTATTTATTAAATATATTTTTTATTGAATTGATGCAAGCACTTGAAACAGTACCTTCTCTGAGCGCCGATTCTCCCCCCTGTTTCTGACCCACTCGGATATTTGTAATAATGGAAGGGAACAGCGGACCAGGATTTCATTGGTTGTTATTGATAAGATTTTCCTGCTGAGCAATACAACAAATCATTGCTGGGTACTTGTGTATTTTGGCGGCGCCCCCGATGTCCGTCGTACGACGAACAGATCGCATCGCATCGCATGCCATGCACCCGATGGCATACGATGCGATGCGACGCGATTTTGACCCCCTATACGACCACAAATCGTATAAGCACCCTAAAGGGTGCTTTTGAGCACTCAAATGGGTGCTTAAAATGTTAAATGCACCCCCACGCCACTCCCCCACTATAAACGTGAACCCGAAGCGTGGCGAGCGGCGGCGGTACGCGTCCTACGACCTTTTCATACCCCCACTATCCACGTCGGCGTGGAGTTGAGAATAGAATAGTGTGGCGAGCGCAGCGAGCCACCGAGCCCGAAGCGTGGCGAGCGGACGCGGATACCTTCACAGGTAAACGCGTCCCTTCGCGGGCTTCACAGGTATCCGCATCCCCTCGCGGGGCTCGCTGCGCTCGCCACGCTTCGGGCTCGGTGGCTCGCTGCGCTCGCCACACTATTCTATTCTCAACTCCACGCCGACGTGGATAGTGGGGGTATGAAAAGGTCATAGGACGTGTACCGCCGCCCCTTGCGGGCTCGCTACGCTCGCCACGCTTCGGGTTCACGTTTATAGTGGGGGGGTGGCGTGGGGGTGCATTTAACATTGTAAGCACCCATTTGGGTGCTTAACATTGTATAAGCACCCATTAGGGTGCTTATACAATGTTGCATCGCATCGTATGGCATTGTATGCCATGTACAATGGCATACAATTTCAAAATTGTATGCCATCGTGCACTATCGTACGATATTGCGTCGCATCGCATACCATCGTATGCGTTATGGTATGCGATGCGATGGGCGCCGCCAAAATACACAAGTACCCATTGCTGTTCGCTGTTGATACATAAGCCCGTATCACATAGTTGCCTACCCTCCTGCATTCTGCAGGAGACTCCCTGACATAGTAGCAATCTCCCTCTCCCTCATTAGTCTAGCAATCTCCCTCATGTCACCTAGCCCACATTACACTGTTACATTTTTTGGGAAAAAAGGAATGAGAGACAGATACATTTACATTGAATCATCAGCACCATTTCCCAGCACTTTACCAAGTATAGTAGCTCTTACTAACTGCTTTGGGGCTCATCTACATTTGGATATGTCATTTTAAATTACACACCCACGCTTCTAGGTGCCACGTTCACAATCTTTTTCCACAATTTCTCCATATATGGAAGTAGACACGCCCTTTAGGTGGAGCATGACACGCCCCCTTAATGGGGCGCTGTGCAAAATTCTGCTACCAACCATAATCTCCCTGAAACTACTTTTCAGAAGTAGTCAAGTATGCCGTATTATAAACACCACATACATGTGCTTCAGTACGAGCTTGGGCAGGTTACAGACTTTGGCCGTACTCTCTCTCACTCACTATGCAATACTGCATTATCCAGGTAGAACTTAGTTGAATCCTGGTTGTATGTCACATCCAAAGGCTCCATGTTACTTGTCACCAAGGGTGGTCCTACAGACGTTTCTCCGGTCACATCTGTCTGTTGGAGAGCGCACAATGTGTAATAATAGAGATCCCAGATATGTCCTGTCCTGCTGGCAGAGGTCATTCTTGAGGAACCTTTGCACTATTTGAGCTACAACAAGATGGTCATTATCTGCTCCTAGCAATCATTTTTTGGTCCGGTAACTGCAAGTAGTCCTTTCCTCAGGGCCACATGCAATGGTTAAATCCGCTACACCCCTCCTATATGCAGCGCTCAGACAGCTGTAATGAGGCATCTGAGGCCTGTGCTGTTCCAATTACTGCAAACGCCCAAGATCTGGAACAGTTCCTCAGTCCGGTTCCAGAGTACAGTCCGTATAGTTGCTCTGCACGTGTCACTTCCATGTTCTGTGCCTGTGTACGTGCCCCCCCCCCCAGTCATTACCTTGGACAGTGTTTATGTGCTCTGCTTGTGCCTGAAAGCTCCTTGTAGTTGTACAAATGTGTAATATATATATATATATATATATATCTCCTCCCTCCTTCACGATGCCGGCACACCGGATGACTGGGAAGGCACTGATTTCCCTGCGAGATACCCACTCCATCTCTCTCTCTCTCTGTTTCCAGGCCATACATAGGGCCTCCCATGGAGATGAAGAGCTGGCAGCCTGGCTGGTAATTAGGCGTTAGGGGAAATGGTGGCTGTTTTAGAGGACCCTTTGCAGCCCCCGGGGCAGTTCGCTGCAAGGAATTGGTGCAGTCTTCATTTTCTGATTCTCAATCTAAATGCACACCTGGAATGTGAAGCTGCTGGACTTTACATTGCAATGAATGGAAAATATTTGAATATTTTAAAAATATGCTAATAAGAGGTGAAGAATCCCTGAATTGCGCACAAGGGTAGAGAACCGCACTGCTCAGGGTAATGCTGAGCGTTCCTCTGCTATAGTCCAGTAGAACCTTCGGCATCCAGGCCAGCCCCATGGTTTCCATACTGGTTGCAGTAGACCAGGTTGGGGCTGCTGGTGATAAATGGCAGATTGCTGGCAGATTTACTTATAAAGTACATTCTATATGAGCTTATTACATTACATTATTTATTCCTGCATATTAATCCTGAGCAAATATAATTTACTAGGCCTCCTGCTCAGTCTCTACGCCCTGACCCTCTGCTGAGAACTTGGCTGATTTATATTGGAAGTATATGTTATATGCAGCAATAGCCCTGAGAGTGGTATTATATACATGTAGCATCAATACGCCATGCAGCATGAGGTGACAGGTGCGGGTGAGTCGGCAGCTCCCATGAATGTCTACCGTGCGACTGAGTCACAGGGCACCGCAGACCCTGAAACGTTTCTGGATGCATTCATGGGTGAGAAATTCCGCACCTTCCTGGACATGTGGCAAATTACATTGTCCTGAGGGAAAAGGTCATTCTGAGCACGGTGCAGGGCTTGCAAATTGCTTCCAGTACTTGTGCAAGTCTTTGACGTAACAGTGATAATCCGGCAGTGGTGTTAGGTTCGTGATGTTCCCGGCAGTGGTGTTACATGCAGTGATAATCTGGTAGTAGTGTTACATGCAGTGATGTTCCCGGCAGTGGTGTTACATGCAGTGATAATTTGGCAGTGGTGTTAAGTTCTGTGATGTTCCCGGCAGTGGTGTTACATGCAGTGCTATTCCCGGCAGTGGTGTTACGTTCGGTGATGTTCCCAGCAGTGGTGTTACATACAGTGATAATCTGGCAGTGGTGTTACGTTCTGTGATGTTCCCTGCAGTGGTGTTACATGCAGTGATAATCTGGCAGTGGTGTTACGTTCTGTGATGTTCCCGGCAGTGGTGTTACATGCAGTGATGTTCCCGGCAGTTGTGTTACGTTCGGTGATGTTGCGGCAGTGGTGTTACATGCAGTGCTATGCCCAGCAGTGGTGTTACATTCGGTGATGTTCCCAGCGGTGGTGTTACATACAGTGATAATCTGGCAGTGGTGTTACGTTTGGTTATGTTCCCTGCAGTGGTGTTACATGCAGTGATAATCTGGCAGTGGTGTTACATTCGGTGATGTTCCCGGCAGTGGTGTTACATGCAGTGATAATCCGGCAGTGGTGTTACATGCAGTGATAATCTGGCAGTGATGTTCCCGGCAGTGGTGTTACATGCAGTGATTATCTGGCAGTGGTGTTAGGTTCGATGATGTTCTCAGCAGTGGTGTTACATGCAGTGATAATCTGGCAGTGGTGTTACGTTTGGTGATGTTCCCGGCAGTGGTGTTACAGTCAGTGATGTTCCCGGCAGTTGTGTTACTTTCGGTGATGTTGCGGCAGTGGTGTTACATGCAGTGCTATTCCCGGCAGTGGTGTTACGTTCGGTGATGTTCCCAGCAGTGGTGTTACATGCAGTGCTATTCCCGGCAGTGGTGTTACATTCGGTGATGTTCCCAGCAGTGGTGTTACATGCAGTGATAATCTGGTAGTGGTGTTACGTTTGGAGATGTTCCTGGCAGTGGTGTTACATTCGGTGATGTTCCCGGCAGTGGTGTTACATGCAGTGATAATCTGGCAGTGGTGTTACGTTCGGTGATGTTCCCAGCAGTGGTGTTACATGCAGTTATTATCTGGCAGTGGTGTTCCGTTCGGTGATGTTCTCGGCAGTGGTGTTACATGCAGTGATAATCTGGCAGTGGTGTTATGTTCGGTGATGTTCCGGCAGTGGTGTTACATTCAGTGGTGTTACGTTCAGTGATGATCCCGGCAGTGGTGTTACATGCAGTGATGTTCCCGGCAGTGGTGTTATGTTCAGTGATATTCCTGGCAGTGGTGTTACGTTCTGTGATGTTCCCAGCAGTGGTGTTACATACAGTGATAATCTGGCAGTGGTGTTACGTTCGGTGATGTTCCCAGCAGTGGTCATGCAGTGATGTTTTTGGCAGTGGTGTTATGTTCAGTGATGTTCCTGGCAGTGGTGTTACATGCAGTGGTGTTACATGCAGTGATATTCCCGGCAGTGGTGTTACATGCAGTGATGTTCCCGGCAGTGGTGTTACATGCAGTGATAATCCGGCAGTGGTGTTACGTGCAGTGATAATCTGGCAGTGGTGTTACGTTCGGTGATGTTCCCAGCAGTGGTGTTACATGCAGTGATATTCCCGGCAGTGGTGTTATATGCAGTTATATTCCGTCTACTGGTGTTATATGCAGTGATATTCCTTTCAGTGGTGTTATATGCAGGGGAGTTCTATGCAGTGATATTCCCTCCAGTGGTGTTATATGCAGTGGTGTTACGTACAGTGATATTCCGTCCAGTGGTGTTATATGCAGTGATATTCCGTCCAGTGGTGTTATATGCAGGGGTGTTGTATTCAGTGGTATTCCGTCCAGTGGTGTTATATGCAGTGAAATTCCGTCTAGTGGTGTTATATGCAGTGATATTCCGTCCAGTGGTGTTATGCTCAGTGCTGTTATATGCAGGGGTGTTATATGCAGTGATATTCCGTCCAGTGGTGTTATATGCAGTGATATTCTGGCCAGTGGTGTTATATGCAGTGATATTCCGGCCAGTGGTGTTATATGCAGTGGTGTTATATGCAGTGATATTCTGGCCAGGGGTGTTATATGCAGTGGTGTTATATGCAGTGATATTCCGTCCAGTGGTGTTATATGCAGTGACATTCCGTCCAGTGGTGTTATATGCAGTGACATTCCGTCCAGTGGTGTTATATGCAGTGATATTCCGGCCAGTGGTGTTATATGCAGTGATATTCTGTCCAGGGGTGTTATATGCAGTGATATTCCGTCCAGTGGTGTTATATGCAGTGATATTCCGCCCAGTGGTGTTATATGCAGTGATGTTATATGCAGTGATATTCCGTCCAGTGGTGTTATATGCAGTGATATTCCGCCCAGTGGTGTTATATCTAGAGATGTTATATGCAGTGATATTCCCGGCAGTGGTGTTACATGCAGTGATAATCTGGCAGTAGTGTTACATGCAGTGATGTTCCCGGCAGTGGTGTTACATGCAGTGATATTCCGTCCAGGGGTGTTATATGCAGTGGTGTTATATGCAGTGATATTCCGTCCAGTGGTGTTATATGCAGTGATATTCCGGCCAGTGGTGTTATATGCAGTAATATTCCGGCCAGTGGTGTTATATGCAGTGATATTCCGTCCAGTGGTGTTATATGCAGTAATATTCCGGCCACTGGTGTTATATGCAGTGATATTCCGTCCAGTGGTGTTATATGCAGTGGTGTTATATGCAGTGATATTCCGCCCAGTGGTGTTATATGCAGTGATATTCCGCCCAGTGGTGTTATATGCAGAGATGTTATATGCAGTGATATTCCGTCCAGTGGTGTTATATGCAGTGGTGTTATATGCAGTGATATTCCGGCCAGTGGTGTTATATGCAGTGGTGTTATATGCAGTGATATTCCGTCCAGTGGTGTTATATGCAGTGATATTCCGGCCAGTGGTGTTCTATGCAGTAATATTCCGGCCAGTGGTGTTATATGCAGTGATATTCCGGCCAGTGGTGTTATATGCAGTGGTGTTATATGCAGTGATATTCCGCCCAGTGGTGTTATATGCAGTGATATTCCGCCCAGTGGTGTTATATGCAGAGATGTTATATGCAGTGATATTCCGTCCAGTGGTGTTATATGCAGTGATATTCCGGCCAGTGGTGTTATATGCAGTGATATTCCGCCCAGTGGTGTTATATGCAGAGATGTTATATGCAGTGATATTCCGTCCAGTGGTGTTCTATGCAGTGATATTCCGGCCAGTGGTGTTATATGCAGTGATATTCCGCCCAGTGGTGTTATATGCAGTGATGTTATATGCAGTGATATTCCGTCCAGTGGTGTTATATGCAGTGACATTCCGTCCAGTGGTGTTATATGCAGTGATATTCCGGCCAGTGGTGTTATATGCAGTGATATTCCGGCCAGTGGTGTTATATGCAGTGATATTCTGTCCAGTGGTGTTATATGCAGGGGTGTTATATGCAGTGACATTCCGTCCAGTGGTGTTATATGCAGTGATATTCCGGCCAGTGGTGTTATATGCAGTGACATTCCGTCCAGGGGTGTTATATGCAGTGATATTCCGGCCAGTGGTGTTATATGCAGTGGTGTTATATGCAGTGATATTCCGGCCAGTGGTGTTATATGCAGTGATATTCCGTCCAGTGGTGTTATATGCAGTGATATTCCGGCCAGTGGTGTTATATGCAGTTATATTCCGCCCAGTGGTGTTATATGCAGTGGTGTTATATGCAGTGATATTCCGTCCAGTGGTGTTATATGCAGTGATATTCCCGGCAGTGGTGTTATATGCAGTGACATTCTGGAATGAGTTATTCTGATGCACAGATTCTCATCATCCTGGGTTAGCTACAAACCATTCACCCCTTATGTGACGCTGCAGGTATCAGTGATACACTTATTGAGACACCATATTGTTACCACACATTTGATGCCTTTCATCCTAAACTGCGAAACAAAGTGAAGATTTCATTATAAAAGCCCGGGAGGAAATCCTGCTTCTCCTGCTGTATTGGAAGGTTTGATACCAGGACAAGAAGCACAAAGTAATAATGTGAGGTCTTCAGGAGAGCGATATACACGTTACCTGACACTTCAGCAGCCCGAGTGCTACTGCTGGCCCCTCTTACCGGATCGGGTAGTCAGTTACAGATATTGTTGTTGGACTCTTATCACAGTGATAAGCGAGAACTCAAGGACGCAAGGGGTTAATGTACTACGGGGGTTATTCAGACTTCATCTCAGCACTGCGGATTATTGAACGCCTGCACATGCTTATGGGTGACACCAGCCAGCAACAAAATGTAGCCATTCGCAGTACGACAGGAAGGCGCCATTTGTGGCTGGCAACCGGCTGTTTTCTGAGAGTGTCGGGGAAAACCTTGTGACATCATAGTGTGACATCATAGTGCGCCATCTTATCTCGCTTCTCCTCGTAGTAATTACTGGCAGCTGCGGCATAGATACTGTAGGTCTGGGGTACTTGTGCTATATGAGAAGCAGCTACACCATGAGATGCGTGTGCCAGGGACGGATCATCTGTAATGTGGAATCACAGTCTTCCTTACCCTCTGCCTCCTGACACCACACTGTATGCACTGACCTCATCATCCGGCTCCTGGCAGCCGTGGAGTTTGCTATGGCTGCAGCCTGCAAGGCTTCACCTTCAGAGGTCTGTGCAGAAAATGAGCTCCACCGGGACCGGCCAGAACAGGCAGCTCGCTGCTCATTGCCATAGCTGCCAGTGCTATGTACTAGGGCCATGGCTGCGACTGGCCAGACTCTGCTTCTGGAAACTTTTTCCTCGTGATTATAATGAGCGCTAATGTTTCTGGAAAGGTTCTTGATTTTTATTGAAGTAATAACGTTTGGTGTTTTTCTGGGATCAGAGAGGGATTCCATAGAACATGTGCCTGCTGCTGGCCTGTGATTACCCAGCCGTGCCGGAGACTTACACATAGAACATGTGGCTGCTGCTGGCCTGTGATTACCCAGCCGTGCCGGAGACTTACACATAGAACATGTGCCTGCTGCTGGCCTGTGATTACCCAGCCGTGCCGGAGACTTACACATAGAACATGTGCCTGCTGCTGGCCTGTGATTACCCAGCCGTGCCGGAGACTTACACATAGAACATGTGGCTGCTGCTGGCCTGTGATTACCCAGCCGTGCCGGAGACTTACACATAGAACATGTGCCTGCTGCTGGCCTGTGATTACCCAGCCGTGCCGGAGACTTACACATAGAACATGTGGCTGCTGCTGGCCTGTGATTACCCAGCCGTGCCGGAGACTTACACATAGAACATGTGGCTGCTGCTGGCCTGTGATTACCCAGCCGTGCCGGAGACTTACACATAGAACATGTGCCTGCTGCTGGCCTGTGATTACCCAGCCGTGCCGGAGAATTACACATGGAACATGTGCCTGCTGCTGGCCTGTGATTACCCAGCCGTGCCGGAGACTTACACATAGAACATGTGCCTGCTGCTGGCCTGTGATTACCCAGCCGTGCCGGAGACTTACACATAGAACATGTGGCTGCTGCTGGCCTGTGATTACCCAGCCGTGCCGGAGACTTACACATAGAACATGTGCCTGCTGCTGGCCTGTGATTACCCAGCCGTGCCGGAGACTTACACATAGAACATGTGCCTGCTGCTGGCCTGTGATTACCCAGCCGTGCCGGAGACTTACACATAGAACATGTGGCTGCTGCTGGCCTGTGATTACCCAGCCGTGCCGGAGACTTACACATAGAACATGTGCCTGCTGCTGGCCTGTGATTACCCAGCCGTGCCGGAGACTTACACATAGAACATGTGGCTGCTGCTGGCCTGTGATTACCCAGCCGTGCCGGAGACTTACACATAGAACATGTGGCTGCTGCTGGCCTGTGATTACCCAGCCGTGCCGGAGACTTACACATAGAACATGTGCCTGCTGCTGGCCTGTGATTACCCAGCCGTGCCGGAGAATTACACATGGAACATGTGCCTGCTGCTGGCCTGTGATTACCCAGCCGTGCCGGAGACTTACACATAGAACATGTGCCTGCTGCTGGCCTGTGATTACCCAGCCGTGCCGGAGACTTACACATAGAACATGTGGCTGCTGCTGGCCTGTGATTACCCAGCCGTGCCGGAGACTTACACATAGAACATGTGCCTGCTGCTGGCCTGTGATTACCCAGCCGTGCCGGAGACTTACACATAGAACATGTGCCTGCTGCTGGCCTGTGATTACCCAGCCGTGCCGGAGACTTACACATAGAACATGTGGCTGCTGCTGGCCTGTGATTACCCAGCCGTGCCGGAGACTTACACATAGAACATGTGGCTGCTGCTGGCCTGTGATTACCCAGCCGTGCCGGAGACTTACACATAGAACATGTGGCTGCTGCTGGCCTGTGATTACCCAGCCGTGCCGGAGACTTACACATAGAACATGTGGCTGCTGCTGGCCTGTGATTACCCAGCCGTGCCGGAGACTTACACATAGAACATGTGGCTGCTGCTGGCCTGTGATTACCCAGCCGTACTGGAGACTTACACATAGAACATGTGGCTGCTGCTGGCCTGTGATTACCCAGCCGTGCCGGAGACTTACACATAGAACATGTGGCTGCTGCTGGCCTGTGATTACCCAGCCGTGCCGGAGACTTACACATAGAACATGTGGCTGCTGCTGGCCTGTGATTACCCAGCCGTGCCGGAGACTTACACATAGAACATGTGGCTGCTGCTGGCCTGTGATTACCCAGCCGTGCCGGAGACTTACACATAGAACATGTGGCTGCTGCTGGCCTGTGATTACCCAGCCGTGCCGGAGACTTACACATAGAACATGTGGCTGCTGCTGGCCTGTGATTACCCAGCCGTGCCGGAGACTTACACATAGAACATGTGGCTGCTGCTGGCCTGTGATTACCCAGCCGTGCCGGAGACTTACACATAGAACATGTGCCTGCTGCTGGCCTGTGAATACCCAGCCGTGCCGGAGACTTACACATAGAACATATGCCTGCTGCTGGCCTGTGATTACCCAGCCGTGCCGGAGACTTACACATAGAACATGTGGCTGCTGCTGGACTGTGATTACCCAGCCGTGCCGGAGACTTACACATAGAACATGTGCCTGCTGCTGGCCTGTGATTACCCAGCCGTGCCGGAGACTTACACATAGAACATGTGGCTGCTGCTGGCCTGTGATTACCCAGCCGTGCCGGAGACTTACACATAGAACATGTGGCTGCTGCTGGCCTGTGATTACCCAGCCGTGCCGGAGACTTACACATAGAACATGTGCCTGCTGCTGGCCTGTGATTACCCAGCCGTGCCGGAGACTTACACATAGAACATGTGGCTGCTGCTGGCCTGTGATTACCCAGCCGTGCCGGAGACTTACACATAGAACATGTGGCTGCTGCTGGCCTGTGATTACCCAGCCGTGCCGGAGACTTACACATAGAACATGTGGCTGCTGCTGGCCTGTGATTACCCAGCCGTGCCGGAGACTTACACATAGAACATGTGGCTGCTGCTGGCCTGTGATTACCCAGCCGTGCCGGAGACTTACACATAGAACATGTGGCTGCTGCTGGCCTGTGATTACCCAGCCGTGCCGGAGACTTACACATAGAACATGTGCCTGCTGCTGGCCTGTGAATACCCAGCCGTGCCGGAGACTTACACATGGACTATTGCCCCTAGTAACAGCATCTGGTGGCGGCTTTCATCACTTATACATTGTGTCCCGGTCTGTCCATAACAGCTACATCTGTCCGGGCTACATACGTGTTATATGTGGTATAATGCATATGTGTTATATGTGGTATAATGCATGCGTGTTATATGTGGTGTAATGCATGCGTGTTATATGTGGTATAATGCATGCATGTTATATGTGGTATAATGCATACGTGTTATATGTGGTGTAATGCATATGTGTTATATGTGGTGTAATGCACACGTGTTCTATGTGGTGTAATGCACACGTGTTCTATGTGGTGTAATGCATATGTGTTCTATGTGGTGTAATGCATATGTGTTCTATGTGGTGTAATGCATACGTGTTCTATGTGGTGTAATGCATACGTGTTCTATGTGGTGTAATGCATACATGTTCTATGTGGTGTAATGCATACATGTTCTATGTGGTGTAATGCATACATGTTCTATGTGGTATAATGCATACGTGTTCTATGTGGTACAAAGAAGAAAGGGAAACAGATGACTCTCTTTGTTGGGGCACAACTTTTTTTTAAAATATTTAAATTTTATTAGTATACATTAAAAGATTTTATATTGGGATTCTCCATCCAACCACCAACTCAATTTTGTTTTATATCGTTTTTTTGTAAAAGGGAGGGGAAAGACAGGAAAAGGAAGAATAGATATGGTGGCTAATAGACAATCTGTATATAACAGTATCAGCCGAGAGATGTGTAACGTACCAAGTAAAGAAAGTGTTTTTAATTTTGATGGTATTTGTATCAGCTTGGGTCAAACATGTTCTCAATAAAGGGATATCATCCCATGAGGCATTATGATAGCCTGGCTGATTTTTTTTTTTTAAATAAACGTGTCAAAGAAAAAAATAAATAATAAATGAATATATCATATATTGGTATGTGAAATTAATTAATGTGATAAATAAATAGAAATATAAATTGTTCTTATAACCTGGGACCATAAGAGTATGGCGAAATATGTGTGGTGTTGTGGTGGCTGTCACGGGGGATATGTGTACCAACAGTATATATTTCTGTGGTACCGATTGGCTTGGCTTCTCTTAATACATCATTTTATACATATTTATATACGAAGCATCATAGTTACACACACTGTATATACATATAGGGTAGGATAGGAGAATGAAACAAGTTGTTCTCTTTGGTTTCAGATCATTCCTACTTTCCTGCCGTGTGTCTCTAGGACAGTGAACGGACAGAATGAGGGGGTGATACCAATTTGAGACCAAAATAATGAGAGCAAGTAGAAGGAAGCAAAAGTAGGGATCTGCTGTTGTTCTCCTAGTCTCAGATGTCACCCCTGTTGGTAAAAAACCAGCGCAGGAGGTCTATTAGTGACTGGAGTCAATGAGAGTCCCTTAATATAAGATGGATAGATTCCTTATGGATAAGTACATACTCCAATTTAAGTACATCAAGTTATACTCTTATCATTCTTTCCCTTATTCTCCATTCAATTCCCTACATGAATCTCATGAATCTATAGCTTCCAAATAACATTCCAATATCACTGCAGTTATAGGGTCTGGGTTCAATACCGACAAAAATAGGGAGACCTTGTGTTATGACCATAGACCGGGAACGAGGAGTCAGGGCGTGAACCCGTAGCTGTGACCGCCGGTTAGGACGGCCAGAGCGAAACCCTACTCTCACTCTGTTGAGTACCTCTGGCAGATGTCAAGCCCCTGCGAGTGCTAGTGTTCACCTGGGGCCGCCGCGTCCGAAGGAGCGAGTTAGGCCCGCTCCAACCCCGATGCAGCCAGGTCTTAGGATGGGACAAAGGGCTAGCGATCGTCAGAGGTATGCTCAAGAGGTAATCTGACTACTGGGCCTAACTGGAGATGACACCCTGTCTACCGGCACCAGGCCAAGGACCGGAATGCGACCCAGTCGCAGACACAGGGAGAGGGATACGGGGAATCACCAAAATGCTGGTCAAAACAAAAACATAACAAATCCCCAAAACGACTGAGGCACTGAACAAAGGAAAACCTGCCTGACAGGGCTCTAACGGTGGGAGCGACCACGCTGGGGCAGTCCTGAATCAGCCCCACGGCTGGCGGAGGCCAGCAGGCCAATAGGGACCGCAGGGATCAACCCTAAACAAGAAATGGCTTGACAGCCCAAAATGAAGTAACAAAAATAATAGGCAACTAGCCAATAATGAAGAATAGAAATAGAACCAAGCTCCAGAGGAGCACTCACGTGACCCAGAAGAGGGTGCTGGATAGGCTGGAACAGGGAAGCAGGTCAGGGACACTGGGGAACCAGACCTGGGAGCTGAGGAACGACCAGGATAGCAAGTGGAATAGCTATTACCGGCGCCATCTTGCTTGCAGCCATCCCTTAAAAGGGATGGTGCAGCAAATGGACAGCGCCGTTCCGGACCGGCCCCCCCGGCTCCTAATTGATTTCAGGTGGCCGAGCGTGTGTCCCTCGGCGTCCCCTGTTGCCTGGCAACCGCTGGGCGGCTGCCGGGGGACGCCGAGAACTTCCCCCAGCGTCTGTCTGACGGACAGACGCTGCGTCACTGCGCCGGGCGGAAGTGACGCGCGGTTGCTGGGAGACGCCGGGCGGAAGTGCTGTGTGCAGCCTTCCAGCCCCAGCCCCCCTGCGCCGGACGGAAGTGGCGCGCGGTCGCTCGGAGACGCCGGGCGGAAGTGCTGGGTGCAGCCTTCCAGCACCAGCCGCCCGGCGCTGGGCGTCCGTGCGCCTAACACCTTGATTCAATTATCCATAAGGTTCCCTGCCTGGTTCTCACAAGGCTATAGCTTTCCAACAGACTCAAAAGTAACTGCAAAGTGTGGAGCTAGGATTCAGATATAGACAGTAGTGGAGAAGTCTCCAGTCTGTCAGCAAATATGACAGAAGTCAAAAAGAATTTTTCAAGGTGATACTCATCGTGTGTCTGCTTCGTAATAATGCCTTAGATGGCAGCCTTCCCACCGTGACAGCCCCTCCTGCCTGGACGCGCGTTTCGCCTCTGCTTGTTCACCAGGTGCAATGCATATGTGTTCTATGTGGTATAATGCATGCGTGTTATATGTGGTATAATGCATATGTGTTATATGTGGTATAATGCATGCGTGTTATATGTGGTGACTCCTCCTATGTTTTTGTGCACAGTGGAGTCGCTTGACTCCCCGCAGACCACATCTGGTAAAATCTTCTACAAAAAAGTAGATGGGTGTACCGGGGTCACTCTGGTTTCTGCCAGGTCTGATCTGATCCTCAACGTTACCAGTTTTACTTCAAAAGAGCTTGAACGGGGCATCATGGAACACTGGTCTGTTTTGATATCTTGGCCTGGGAGAGACCTTGCGGACGACGTGTCTTGCGGACGACGTGTCTTGCGGAGGACGTGTCTTGTTGCTGTGGACGTGTCTTGTTGCTGACCACGTGTCTTGTTGCTGACCACGTGTCTTGTTGCTGACCACGTGTCTTGTTGCTGACCACGTGTCTTGTTGCTGTGCTGTGTCTTGCAATACCATATGAAACGTCCATAACCTCACCTTTGTACTGGAGTTTGGCCTCACCCAGTTTTAAGCCTCCTACATACACAGGTGCATCTGATTCAGCTTATGACTGTGTTTCAACCTACTTAAGAAAATGACCATTATCATATGCTAGGCATGATTATCTATTCATACACCTGACTATAATCTTACAAAATCCCTGACTATGTGCAAATGTACCTAGAAGAATTTATATTGTATTGATGGTAAAGACCAAACATTAATTAACTTAGATTTCTCTTCACTTTGCATTTTGGTAATTGATAAACTATTAAAACTTCTTTTAAATCCTTTCTACTTTGCTGCATTTTTTCTAAAACATTTGCACAGTATATGTGTGTGTGTGTGTGTGTGTGTGTATGTGTATATGTATATATATATATATATATATATATATATATATATATATATATATATATATATATATATATATATATATATATATTCTCAATTCTAATAATATTCTCCCCTGTGTGACCTGCAATATAAATATTTGTGTATACTAATAGAAATGTTTTTGTGCTGCAATGGCCACGTTCTATCCAGAAATTGGTGAAAGAGCTGAGTGTACAGAAGAGGATCAGGAGATATGGTGGGTGTTCTGGAGAGAGCGGTTGTGAATTTCTATGTCTCTGTGCCTGTACACTCAGATGCTGCCGTCACTTTCTCTTACATGAGGGTGTAGTGACACTCGCGGCGCTATAGTCCGGCAGTCTCCTCATCCTAATTGCATTATGTTGCGACCAAGACATATTTTCAGCAAAAAAAAGCGACCCGACACCTGCAGGTCTGCACTGGACCTGGAGACTCACTCACCCCAGGCACCTTGTGTGGGGTATTGAGGCTGGATGGATGGGGACACACAATGCTGATGGTAACTGAGTTGAGTTGTGTTTTGCTGCTGCAGCGCATTTCTTACACAGAGCATGCGCGCACCAAGGCGCTGATGCAATTTAAGTGACTGGAATCAGACATGTATTGGGAAGGTGCTGGGCATTTCGCGGTGGTGACTGAGGTCACTAAGCAGAGATAGGAGAGTGACAGCAAAATGTTTGCTCTTTTTGTACCTGCCAGCTGGCTGGTGGTGGCATGACCGATGGTTGGGCCTAAAGACGTACCAGGTTGGTATAACATCGTCTATGGGTACTGTTAGTGGGCATAGATTTCCTTTCACAATCCTACATAATGACTTACTTAGGGGTATTCAACGCCCTGGCGGCAAGTTATCGGCACATAGAGGTGCTGTTAACTCGCCGTCAGGGTATTCAATGCATCCTCACCTCTTCTCTGAGGCGAGGTGGCAACGGGGAGTATGACCATTCTAATGGCAGGGCTTGACACAAAATACGGCGATCCTCGGTGGCCTTTCACAGCGAGGATTCGGCCCCATCATTGAATACAGCGAGGGGGTTTCCCGGCGAGGAAAAGCCATCCTCACCGTACAAACCCCATCGCCAGTGGCATTAAATACCGCTAACTGTATCCGGATGGCTACCAGCCGTATCTAGGTCGGCATGTGGAAAGGTTGACATGAATTGCTTTTTTTTTTTTCCATATATTTGAATTTGATGATAATTTCCTATCCACATGGACTCTGGTAATGGTGAAGTGGGGGAGGTGCAGCGGAGCAAGGCACCTGGCCTGAAGCAAATTCGAGGTCCACGTGATCAGGTGTCAACATTGGCACCCAAAAAGTGAAAAAAACATGTTGACTTTTTTCTGTATTGACCTTTTCCTTGTTAAACTGTCATCAGTGTTGACCTCTAGCACTTCGACCTTTGCTCTGAGCTATACCACACCCAGGACTTACACCAGGGAAGGACTTTGCTGCGCCAAGTCGCAGATAGGCAGCCACCAAAAGAGGCCGGGCCAGGTCCACAGTGTCCCCTCCATGACCAATACACGCCCATTCCACATGCACCAAAGAAGCCCACACATGGGGGAGTGTGACAGTTAGGGAACAGCGAGAAGTACATGACTGTAAGGAGCGTTAGTGATGCTTGGGGAACGTGTATATAATCACTCGGTATTAGTAGCGTTACTGTCGTCTGTGTTTTGCTGTAATTCCACTAGTGTTACGTATTGATATCCAGCACAACGTGGCGTGTACAGCGCTCATCCACACGGGAGCTTTCCTTTGTTACATTACAAGTGTAGCATAACACAAGGAAACCGCTGAGCGGGGACTGTAGCATGGAACGTATTGATTTCTCTGACATGCCGACTGTGTCTGCATTATTGTCTTGCTGTAGTCCCCGTGGTGCAAATATCACTGGCAGGTGTGAGTGTGGATGCCGGCGTAACCTAGAGATCTCTGCTACTTTACCTCTCACACAGGTGCTTCTATATAGGACACTAGCCTGGAAATACTGTCACCTTATACATACGAGCGAGGGACCGGCTTACGCAATGTGGCCTGATCGAGTAGCTGCACGCAAGCAAGGATGCTAGTGTTCTAGTAATGATACTCAGCAGGATGATCGGGTTCCCCTAGACATGACCCTCGCCAGGATGTCGGGGCTCCCTGGTGATGGCCGATAAATCGCGCAGTGCATACACACTAAGCGATTTTCACACAGCCCATCGATTTTCACGGTAGACGAGACGCTTTCCATAGTATGAGACTACAGGACGTGGTTCACCTGTAATACCGGCACACGTCAGTGCCCATCGCCCGTACAGACACACTAGGCAGTTCTGAGGTCAAAGTAGCTTGCCTAGTGTGTACGGGCCTTTAAGTGTGATTTTCGGGCAGTAAAATATGGTATTTAATGCGATGCTCTGACAGCTAATTCCAAATACATCAATTGTTATTAATGAGAACTAACTTTGTCGGGTTTAGATTTATATGACAGCATTACAGGTCTTCGGTAGGTGACCGCGTGTCCTAATGAGCTGCCGCCTCTTTTTGTCTCTGTAGGTGCATGGCATAGCGCTGTGGGCGTGTCCAGCTCTTCTACTTCCTGCGTCACCGTGCAGAAATTACAAAAGGTTGGTAAACGTAATCCATTTTTAGGTGGTTTAAGGTTAGAAAAAGCAAAATGCATGGGACATAAAGCTTTGTTACGTGTTATCTGATCATTTCAACTCTTCTGTGGCTCATTACAGCCCAGGGACCTGCTGATGCTGATATCAATTTAGCCTTCACCCCTTGATATCAATATGACAGAAATACATAGTCTGTGCACCCCTGAAGTCACTTTGTGGTATTCCAGCTACCCAGGAACCCTAGTCTCCAGGTCTCTGCTCATAGAACCCCTCAGATCCCGTCTGGAGGAATCCTATTCTCATGAGCACCGACCTTCTTTGTATTTCCAGCAGGCTCCACCACATCTCTACTAATAGCTGTTGTCTCAGCGTCTTGTGTCTTTGGGTTACTGTTTGGGATCTCAGCTTAGTTCACCAGTGCTTTCCGCGTTACAGAATGGCACGCAAGTGTCCTGGGGCTATTAGGGGAATATGGGCGGATGGAGCTTCTTAAATTGAAATTATCATTTTTTCCTATTAAGGTTTTATTATTCAGTATAGAATATTTTATGCATGTGTTATGTGTATGGTTTTATATAATAAATTGTGCTTTTACACCATTATTGTACATTTATTATGATATTGGACCTCTGCACCCTTTCTTCATTAGTTGCTTTTTGGGATGTCTGCCTTTACCCAGCTGCAGAATATTGGTCCTCTTATCCTTGGTTTGTACCAGGACTATCTGACAGTACATACAGTATTTACTATGGAGAGAAAAGGGCAAAGCTCTCATTACGTGGGTGATAATTTGTCTTCCTCTCACCAGTTATTGGAAAACTTTTACTAAGATGGGAACATTTATTGGACGCTTCCCTCAGCAACCAATCTGGAACCTGATCCCTGGAGGAGGATGTAGAACCTGTAACCAGCGCCCCCCCCCCCCCGTCGGAATACCGGCAGCCAAGACTCCAATGTCTGTATACTGACCATCGCAATCTCAACCGTTGGCAAGTCCACAACCACGGGGCCCACTGGGGGTTTCCCTGTGGGCCAGTCCATCCCTGAGAGCCGGTGATGGTAGAAATGCAGCCTGTGCCACAATGCTATGCCCTTATGATGGGATGCAGTGCCCATTTTCCATGCTTCGAGTCCACATTCCAGAATGTTGGGAGGAATGTTACTAATTTCTGAAAACTATTTCTCTGATTTCTTCTGGTCTCTAGAACTAACTGTAACAGTAAAATAAGTGGCAGAACCTTATCATTCACTTACCCCCCCCCCCATGTTAAAAAAAAACGATACCGTCTCAGCACCATCGCGGTGGACACTGCCATGACCTGGTTTGATGACGTGTGTGGAGCCTGGACTGAGATGTGTTGTTCCCGTGTACGGTTCCATCCAGCAGCACAGCACAGTAACCTCTGTCTGCGCTGAGGCTGACTGTTACATGATGATTACATGCACAGTAAATGCCATACCACACAGCCCACGGCCAGAAAACAATCCCTTAACGGGGACAATTATTGGTAATGTAATTCGCTCACCAAAATCGTATTGTGCGTTTCATAAAGTGGTAACATGTTTCCTACGTCCGCAGAGTATTTATTAGTAAGTGCTGTAAACCTCACTCTCGCTTCATTTTAACACAGTGAACTGGGCTCGACTTAAACTCTCCTGAAATAAAAGCAACTTCTCCCACTTTTTATTGACCTGACTTTCATTTCGATCTCGGGGCCCAAAGCAAGTTAATGCGTTCTATAAAGGAGAGTGTTTTAAAGTGCTGCCAGAATCCGCCTGTATATTTAGATTCTTGGCTTACAATGCTTTAATGAGCTCTGTCAAATTTGATTGCCAATAAAGTTACTGCATTAAAACGTTTATTAAAAAAAAGTCAATTACTTTTTTTTATTATGATTACCCCCCCCCCCCCCCTCCAAAAAAACCCCAACAACTTTATTTGCAGCAGGAGAAGGTCGTTGTAACGGGGGAGACATTTTCTTTCACTTCAAAGTGGTGCTTTAACCCAGAACCACAATTAGCAGGATAGATGCATCTCCTGATGTCCTATCTCTGTACATACCAAGTGAGCGCACAAATGCCTACAAGGCCTTAGAACATAACTGTCTTCTAGTTCTGCTAAAAATTCCTCATGTCTGATATTTTGACCGCCCCACGGCCAGGATATCATACGTATCCCATCTGACACCACCGCAGTAAGTTTCACCACACTCCGATTAATGTTCTGTGTTCTTTTCATTTGTATCCTGCAATAAAAGATTTTAAACATTAGATTTGAATTAGAAATCTCTCCAAATATCCACTCTGCGGCGTGTAACCAGTTTTGGAACCTGCTCGCACCCACTTAAATTGTGCAAGTGTACCTAGGCTTTTGCCAAAGTGCATGGGTTTATAGAGCAGGTTGGGGGCTCTCATTTTTAGCATTCTCTGTTATCGTCCACAACTGGAAGTTCCTAGCAAAGGGGCGCACGGTTATTTCCACCCTAAAAAGCATCTCCAATATTTGCCTGTCTTCATTTTGTACCCTCGTTTCCAAAGAGCACAGGGGCGGCTCTGTATGTAACTGTGGGACACTGATGTGAAACCAGCACACACGGGACCTGATTCAATGGGATTCGTTTCCTGGCGTATTTGCACTAGGGACTCGTGGTGAGGCTATATGCATGCGCGTATTTGTGCAGGTGTAGGCCCGCTGTACGGATGCCTTCGGCGACTATGACGGTGACCGAGGCGTTTGTGCGGGTAGGAGAGCAGCAGGGGGGCGTCTGGTGGGGAATGACCAGCGTAGGTCGATGGGCGGCTGAGGTCACAGGACGTCAGCGCCCGCCTCCTGTCCAGGTTTCTCACAGACGTGGCTTGTTGTGCAGTTTTAGGAAGAGCCTATCCAACAACAGGGCCATGAATGGATTGATTATGGTGTTGTGGTATTAACCAACTAGCGGCACTGCTGTTATAGTTAGTGGGCTGTGCCGCTGGTCAAACCCGTCAGTGCGTACAAACTGGACGATATCGGATGTAGAGAACACGTAGGCCCCTTCTGAGCAATATAAAGTGCACCAGGTCTTTTATTATGGTAGTGAGTTTAGCTTATGGCCACCAATGTTATTGCAGCATTCTTTGCACCTGCGTATGCCACAAATCCCTGCGATGCTGGCTCCATGTTTTATTTGTGTTCTGCAGTTGCATGTGAGACACCCCCAACATTTCCTTGACCTGCCACTGACCAGATTTCTTCCATACTTACTGTATGTACCGACTCCCTCGTGGCCTTTTACCTCCTCCCTGAGTTCTTCCACCTATGCTACCTCTATTGTTGCATTGTCACATTGGTCCAAATCCAAACTCACTCCTTCCTGTCTGATGAGCCGGTACATGCCGTCTGATGAGCCGGTACATGCCGTCTGATGAGCCGGTACATGCCGTCTGATGAGCCGGTACATGCCGTCTGATGAGCCGGTACATGCCGTCTGATGAGCCGGTACATGCCGTCTGATGAGCCGGTACATGCCGTCTGATGAGCCGGTACATGCCGTCTGATGAGCAGGTACATGCCGTCTGATGAGCCGGTACATGCCGCCTGATGAGCCGGGATATGCCGTCTGATGAGCCGGTACATGCCGTCTGATGAGCCGGTACATGCCGTCTGATGAGCCGGTACATGCCGTCTGGTGAGCCGGTACATGCCGTCTGGTGAGCCGGTACATGCCGTCTGGTGAGCCGGTACATGCCGTCTGATGAGCAGGTACATGCCGTCTGATGAGCCGGTACATGCCGCCTGATGAGCCGGTACATGCCGTCTGATGAGCCGGTACATACCGCCTGATGAGCCGGGATATGCCGTCTGATGGGCCGGTACATGCCGTCTGATGGGCCGGTACATGCCGTCTGATGAACCGGGAAATGCCGCCTGATGGGCCGGTACATGCCGCCTGATGGGCCGGTACATGCCGCCTGATGGGCCGGTACATGCCGCCTGATGAGCCGGGATATGCCGCCTGATGTGAGTTCCCAAATGCAAAGTGCCCGGCCCACCACCCCTCACCTGGACCGAATGAATCAGAGTACCCCCATTATGTAGACTACATTGAAATTTACATTTACATTAAGAAACACAGCTTAAAATAGAGGCTTTGCATAGGCCAATCAGAACGTGGAGGAGGGACTTCTTGGTTGTTGGGGGGCGGAGCTATGCTCTGTGTCCCGGCACCTTGAAAAAGAAAATAGAAACATAATTTCTACTGTGCCATCGATGTATCTAAACCATCGGTTTCTCCCCCATCGATAGCAAAAGTATATTACATAGGCCATAAACTATCAATGGTCGATGGCCATCCCTACTGTCACATAGTGGGTGTATCAGGGTGGACAGCTCCTGTATACAAATGATACATCTATCCTTTGCCTTCTTCTGATTGTAGTGTACAACATTAGGTCATCCGGGTGATTCATTCTGCTCTTTTGCCAGGCGGATGAAATGCTCGTTAGGAAGTGACATTATAAAGCATTGAAAATAATACTACAAAGGAGCTGTAGTAAAAGAAGGAATTATTCTGTCGGAAAAAGGTCTGTAAAATTGGATGAGAACTTGTGTTAATGATGGGTCACAGAAGTTCGGAAATCTGTTCTAAATTTCATTATCGGTCTTTCCAAACTGACTGTTCCAGATTTCCACCGAGGTGCTAAACCCTCCACAGTCAGAACATTGGGTCGCTTGTTAGTTTTGGAGGTTCAATGATAACCGAGTCCAGTAATGGCATGAAAGATCTTGCAGCTACGCTACGTAGTGTCACTAAACTGATAAACAATTGGTCTGTATGATGTCATATTTCCATCTGTGATGTCACTAAACTGATATACAACTAATCAGTATGATGTCATCTTTCCACCTGCAGTATTGTCATTACACTAATATATAACCAGCCAGTATGATGTCATCTTTCCACTTGTAGTATTGTCACTACACTAATATATAACCAGACAGTATGAGGTCATCCTTCCACCTGTAGTGTCACTACACTAATATATAACCAGACAGTATGTCATGTTTCCACCTGTAGTATTGTCACTACACTAATCTATAACCAGCCAGTATGATGTCATCTTTCCAACTGTAGTTTCACTAAACTAATATATAACAAGCCACTGTGATGTCATCTTTCAGCCTGTAGTGTCCCTATACAACCAGACAGTATGATGTCATCTTTCCACCTGCAGTATTGTCATTACACTAATATATAACCAGCCAGTATGATGTCATCTTTCCACTTGTAGTATTGTCACTACACTAATATATAACCAGACAGTATGATGTCATCTTTCCACCTGTAGTATTGTCACTACACTAATATATAACCAGCCAGTATGATGTCATCTTTCCACCTGTAGTATTGTCACTACACTAATATATAACCAGACAGTATGATGTCATCTTTCCACTTGTAGTATTGTCACTACACTAATATATAACCAGACAGTATGATGTCATCTTTCCACCTGTAGTATTGTCACTACACTAATATATAACCAGCCAGTATGATGTCATCTTTCCACCTGTAGTATTGTCACTACACTAATATATAACCAGACAGTATGATGTCATCTTTCCACTTGTAGTATTGTCACTACACTAATATATAACCAGACAGTATGAGGTCATCCTTCCACCTGTAGTGTCACTACACTAATATATAACCAGACAGTATGTCATGTTTCCACCTGTAGTATTGTCACTACACTAATCTATAACCAGCCAGTATGATGTCATCTTTCCAACTGTAGTTTCACTAAACTAATATATAACAAGCCACTGTGATGTCATCTTTCAGCCTGTAGTGTCCCTATACAACCAGACAGTATGATGTCATCTTTCCACCTGCAGTATTGCCACTACACTAATATATAACCAGCCAGTATGAGGTCATCCTTCCACCTGAAGTGTCACTAAACTAATATATAAGAAGCCACTGTGATGTCATCTTTCAGCCTGTAGTGTCACTAAACTAATATATAACCAGCCAGTATGATGTCATCTTTCAGCCTGTAGTGTCCCTATATAACCAGACAGTACAATGTAATCTTCTAGCCTGTAGTGTCCCTCCCTATATAACCAGACAGTATGATGTCATCTTTCCACCTGCAGTATTGTCACTACACTAATATATAACAAGCCACTGTGATGTCATCTTTCAGCCTGTAGTGTCACTATATTAATAATATACAACCAGACAGTATGATGTCACCTATGGTGTTGCACAACAAATATATCTGTGAACAAATGGACTTGCTACACATCAGGAATATAGCTAAACTTTGTAGGCCCTATACCAACATCTTTAAAGGGCCCCCAACTCATGTTGCCACCAGAGGGGGTGTGGGCAGTACCACACAATGGGTCATATGTATTAAGCCTGGTGAAGTGATACAATTGTAGGTGATAACGCACCAGCCAATCAGCTGGGTTTGAAAAATGACAGGAGCTGATTGGCTGGTGTGTTAAAGATGGTGAAGTGATAAAGTGGAAGGTGATAACGCTCCAGCTGTGTGTGTGTGTATGTGTGTGTGTGGGGTGTAGTTAGTGTTGCCCATCATTTGAACGCTGGCCCAGCAAGCCACCCACTGCACCATGAATACTTTCACGGTCTTCCTTTATGAAAAACACAGATATGCAAGTGTCACATATCACATGACTCAGCAGTCACCTGGTGCGTCCGAGTTGTCACTAGTAGTCTAACAGGACCTGACCCGCCAAGAGGGGATATTTGGGGCAGACACAACAATAACGAATGACTACACATCTGTATATGACCACCCAGTGTAATGTTCTGTCCCCCCATCAGTTGTCAGTCTACTAATGTGTGCAGTATTTATATGTGCCTGTTACTGTACATTAGGCTGAACAACACTTGCTTACCTGTGTGGTACAGTACATTGGCACGGTGCCCTTCTGAATGGCACATCATGGTAGAGCCACTAATTGACATAATCTACCTTCGTTGGCTTCTGTCTGGTCACTATACTGTATCACAAGTCCCAGAACTAGATCACCTGTAACTGTAGCATAACTAGTTGTCCATTCAATAAACTTGGTTTGCAGAATAGTTGCAGCCTGTGGCACTGAAGGAGTAATGTAAAATAATGACTATGGCCGGCAGGCAGTAACCGATTGGCTTGCCACTGCCTGTAATTAAAGCTGCTGTGGACATCTCTATCTGCAGTTGTACTTGGTCCTCTCCAGTGGGGTGCGGCCCAGGGGGCTCACTGTGATCAAACATTTCCTGGAAGCTCTTCAGGTTTTAGTAAGATAAAGCAGAGCGCATGGTCTATAGATCATACTGGCCAGCCCTGCGGCCTGAGCATGTGCTGGGTCTCTGGTGGGATTCCTCCCTCTGATCCCGCTCATATCTCTGTGTCATATTCTGCTCTAGATTTCTGTAACAGATTGTGGTCTTCTCTCTGGGATTATACCTGCTCCTCACTTATGTGTAATGATGACACAATACTAGTTATATATGAGGATCATAGGGGTTAGGGGTTATATTGTATGGGGTACGGATATGTAGTCTGTCGGTGATTCATCATGTAAAGTGTTAGAAGTGACTGTAGACAGCATTAATAGCCTGATCCTTGTGTGATAATGATCGTGGCTATACATTAATGTCAGCCCTCACATTCATGAGTCATTTGTACATTCATTCTGCCTGTGAGCCTCTAACATATTAGCCCTGATCTACTGTACAACATGTCATTGTATCTCTCCATCACCAGGCTTTTCCTTTTGGAATGACCAGATTCTCTAATACTGTACCAGATCCTTCCCATACTTATTGCTGGAAACAGGCATACCATCCAGAGGAATACGGAGACCAGATTGCATCCCAATGAGCTGCCGGTCTCTTCCCGCACGCATCCCAATGAGCAGCCGGTCCCTTCCCGCACGCATCCCATGGGACAGCCGGTCCCTTCCCGCACGCATCCCAATGATCAGCCGGTCCCTTCCCGCACGCATCCCAATGAGCAGCCGGTCCCTTCCCGCACGCATCCCAATGAGCAGCCGGTCCCTTCCCGCACGCATCCCAATGATCAGCCGGTCCCTTCCTGCACGCATCCCAATGAGCAGCCGGTCCCTTCCCACACGCATCCCGATCAGCTGGTCCCTTCCCGCACGCATACCAATGAGCAGCCGGTCCCTTCCCACACGCATCCCGATCAGCTGGTCCCTTCCCGCACGCATCCCAATGAGCAGCCGGTTCCTTCCCAAATGCATCCAAATAAATGACCGGTCCCTTACCACACGCATCCCAATGAGCAGCCGGTCCCTTCCCGCACGCATCCCAATGATCAGCCGGTCCCTTCCCGCATGCATCCCAATGATCAGCCGGTCCCTTCACGCACGCATCCCAATGAACAGCCGGTCCCTTCCTGCACGCATCCCAATGAGCAGCCGGACTCTTCCCACACGCATCCCAATGATCAGCCGGTCCCTTCCCGCACGCATCCCAATGATCAGCCGGTCCCTTCCCGCACGCATCCCAATGAGCAGCCGGACTCTTCCCGCACGCATCCCAATGAGCAGCCGGACTCTTCCCGCACGCATCCCATGGGACAGCCGGTCCCTTCCCGCACGCATCCCAATGATCAGCCGGTCCCTTCCCGCACGCATCCCAATGATCAGCCGGTCCCTTCCCGCACGCATCCCAATGAGCAGCCGGTCTCTTCCCGCACGCATCCCAATGATCAGCCGGTCCCTTCCCGCACGCATCCCATGGGACAGCCGGTCCCTTCCCGCACGCATCCCAATGAACAGCCGGTCCCTTCCCGCACACATCCCATGGGACAGCCGGTCCCTTCCTGCACGCATCCCAATGATCAGCCGGTCCCTTCCCGCAAGCATCCCAATGATTTGCCGGTCCCTTCCCGCACGCATCCCAATGATCAGCCGGTCCCTTCCCGCACGCATCCCAATGAGCAGCCGGTCCCTTCCCGCACGCATCCCAATGAGCAGCCGGTCCCTTCCCGCACGCATCCCAATGATCAGCCGGTCCCTTCCTGCACGCATCCCAATGAGCAGCCGGTCCCTTCCCACACGCATCCCGATCAGCTGGTCCCTTCCCGCACGCATACCAATGAGCAGCCGGTCCCTTCCCACACGCATCCCGATCAGCTGGTCCCTTCCCGCACGCATCCCAATGAGCAGCCGGTCCCTTCCCGCACGCATCCCAATGATCAGCCGGTCCCTTCCCGCATGCATCCCAATGATCAGCCGGTCCCTTCACGCACGCATCCCAATGAACAGCCGGTCCCTTCCTGCACGCATCCCAATGAGCAGCCGGACTCTTCCCACACGCATCCCAATGATCAGCCGGTCCCTTCCCGCACGCATCCCAATGATCAGCCGGTCCCTTCCCGCACGCATCCCAATGAGCAGCCGGACTCTTCCCGCACGCATCCCAATGAGCAGCCGGACTCTTCCCGCACGCATCCCATGGGACAGCCGGTCCCTTCCCGCACGCATCCCAATGATCAGCCGGTCCCTTCCCGCACGCATCCCAATGATCAGCCGGTCCCTTCCCGCACGCATCCCAATGAGCAGCCGGTCTCTTCCCGCACGCATCCCAATGATCAGCCGGTCCCTTCCCGCACGCATCCCATGGGACAGCCGGTCCCTTCCCGCACGCATCCCATGGGACAGCCGGTCCCTTCCCGCACGCATCCCAATGAACAGCCGGTCCCTTCCCGCACACATCCCATGGGACAGCCGGTCCCTTCCTGCACGCATCCCAATGATCAGCCGGTCCCTTCCCGCAAGCATCCCAATGATTTGCCGGTCCCTTCCCGCACACATCACATGGGACAGCCGGTCTCTTCCCGCACGCATCCCAATGATCAGCCGGTCCCTTCCCGCACACATCCCATGGGACAGCCGGTCTCTTCCCGCACGCATTCCAATGATCAGCCGGTCCCTTCCGCATGCATCCCAATGAACAGCCGGTCCCTTCCCGCATGCATCCCAATGAACAGCCGGTCCCTTCCCGCACGCATCCCATGGGACAGCCGGTCCCTTCCTGCACGCATCCCAATGATCAGCCGGTCCCTTCCCGCATGCATCCCAATGATCAGCCGGTCCCTTCCCGCACGCATCCCATGGGACAGCCGGTCTCTTCCCGCACGCATCCCAATGATCAGCCGGTCCCTTCCCGCACGCATCCCAATGATCAGCCGGTCCCTTCCCGCACGCATCCCAATGGACAGCCGGTCCCTTCCCGCACGCATCCCAATGAACAGCCGGTCCCTTCCCGCACACATCCCAATGAACAGCCGGTCCCTTCCCGCACGCATCCCAATGGACAGCCGGTCCCTTCCCGCACGCATCCCAATGGACAGCCGGTCCCTTCCCGCACGCATCCCAATGAATAGCCGGTCCCTTCCCGCACGCAACCCAATGAACAGCCAGTCCCTTCCTGCACGCATCCCAATGGACAGCCGGTCCCTTCCCGCACGCATCCCAATGAGCAGCCGGTCCCTTCCCTCACGCATCCCAATGAGCAGCTGGTCCCTTCCCGCACGCATCCCAATGGACAGCCGGTCTCTTCCCACACGCATCCCAATGGACAGCCGGTCCCTTCCCGCACGCATCCCAATGAACAGCCGGTCCCTTCCCGCACGCATCCCAATGAGCAGCCGGTCCCTTACCGCACGCATCCCAATGAATAGCCGGTCCCTTCCCGCACGCATCCCAATGAGCAGCCGGTCCCTTCCCGCACGCATCCCAATGAACAGCCAGCCTTGTGATCAAACATGAATTTCCCTAATTCCTGGATTATTCGGGGGCTAAAGGTCCGTACACACTTGAGCGAGGGGCACTTGTTCCGATATCAGATCAAATTCCCGTTGTCCGTATACACTGGAACAATGTTACTGAAGTATAGAACATTTATGTGATGATCGATATGTTGGTCTTACCTGCCGTATCGGATGACCAATTGCTCAATGTGGAGAACATTAGGAATTATGCTTTCACTATTCATCGTGAGACTAGAGCCAATTGTAACTGTAGCGAGTACAGATATCAATGATTTCAGTCTGTGCCAGTGATATATACTGTGTAATACTGTAGATTGCCTTTGTATATTGTGGGTTGTCATTGTGCATCTTGGTGTGGCGGCACCTTCTTGTAGCATTTAGGAACTTTCCATCTTGATCGCTTTGTTGGACGTTTATCCTTTATATTTACCTCTTAGGACCATGTGTGGTGCTGGATGTGTATTCCCAGGCTGGTAGAGCGATAGTGACGTGATTTACTGTCGGAGACCCCAATGCGTCCCCACCTCCCTCTCATCTCTCCAAAACCTTGGAAAATGTAACTGTGCTAAAATTGTATTTTGCCACGGGTTGTAAAAGGGATTGCTGGAAATCTATCACGCTGTACAAGAGGATTAGCTGAGGGAATTTGCTCCATCATTTCCTGGAGAGTAAATTCTACAAGGCTGGTCTCATCCATCCTGAGCAGACCGCAGACTCATAAATAACCCTGCTCTGTCACTAATCACAACTCCTAAAGCATGTAAAGCTAATTGATCTCAGGGAATTCATTTCTTTCCCTCTTCCTCAGATGAAAAGTTGGTCTTAGAAGACAGGAGTGAAATCATCCAGCAAAGATAATAAATCTGACCTTAGGTTACGTGGCGCCTGGTGTGGGGGAGAAACCTGGTTAAGCACCAGCCAGCAGAGCAAGCTGCAGTTTGTCCTTAATCTTGGCGCAGCATCCACGCCTCTTACCTCCGCCTTTCCCTAGTGGACGTGGTTAGGACGACATCATACCGTACACTCGTACTCCGTACTGAATTTTGGCAATGAGGTTTGGCTGCGTAGTTGGAATCTGGCACCATACTACCACATTATCTGTTTGAGGAATAAGATTGGGCTTGACCTAGGTAAGGGAGTATAGGCCTTGTGAGTGGGTAACGGAGGACAGGGTGGAGATGGAGCCTATGGATTCTGTTGACACATCATGGTGGCTACAGTCAATGGTCATAAGGACAGGTGGACATAGGAAGCACTATGCTGTATCTTGTAGCTGAGGTGGTAAAAAACAATAACGTACAGGGACCACTGGTCTGGATATGTAGATGAGGCTGAGAGGAACCATCAGATACAGGGACCACAGTGCTGGACCTTGTTGCTGAGGCTGGGGAGATGAGGACCATCAGATACAGGGACCACAGTGCTGGACCTTGTCGCTGAGGCTGAGAGGAACAGTCAGATACAGGGACCACAGTGCTGGATCTTGTAGCTGAGGCTGGGGAGATGAGGAACAATCAGATACAGGGACCACAGTGCTGGACCTTGTTGCTGAGGCTGAGAGGAACAGTCAGATACAGGGACCACAGTGCTGGATCTTGTAGCTGAGGCTGGGGAGATGAGGAACAATCAGATACAGGGACCACAGTGCTGGATTGTGTAGCTGAGGCTGGGGAGATGAGGGACAATCAGATACAGGGACCACAGTGCTGGATTGTGTAGCAGAGGCTGGGGAAATGAGGTACAATCAGATACAGGGACCACAGTGCTGGATTGTCTAGCTGAGGCTGGGGAGATGAGGGACAATCCGATACAGGGACCACAGTGCTGGATTGTGTAGCTGAGGCTGGGGAAATGAGGGACAATCAGATACAGGGACCACAGTGCTGGATTGTGTAGCAGAGGCTGGGGAAATGAGGTACAATCAGATACAGGGACCACAGTGCTGGATTGTCTAGCTGAGGCTGGGGAGATGAGGGACAATCCGATACAGGGACCACAGTGCTGGATTGTGTAGCTGAGGCTGGGGAGATGAGGGACAATCAGATACAGGGACCACAGTGCTGGATTGTGTAGCTGAGGCTGGGGAGATGAGGGACAATCAGATACAGGGACCACAGTGCTGGATTGTGTAGCAGAGGCTGGGGAAATGAGGTACAATCAGATACAGGGACCACAGTGCTGGATTGTGTAGCTGAGGCTGGGGAGATGAGGAACAATCAGATACAGGGACCACAGTGCTGGATTGTGTAGCTGAGGCTGGGGTGGTAAGAAACAATCAGACAGGAACCACAGTGCTGGATCTTGTATCTGGGGTGAGGGGATTTGGAGGTAAAGGCAGCTGAGTGCAGCTGTCCAGTTGATGCACTGGGTGGGTAAGGAAGGAAGGAATGCAAAGGGGGATTTAAAAATGAGCTGTTAGCAGCTGAGGTTCCCAAATCACTGATGAGAGGGTTATCCTTGCTAATTATTAACCCTTTCTCACTTGTAACGCACTACATATCATGCATGTACAGTATATTGCAATATGGACCATAAACTGTATTGGTAACATGCATGTTCTATTCAAGTGTATAAATGGTTGTTACATCATTCTGTGACTGATCTAGTGTGCGCTCAGCTGGGGAGTTATCAGACACTTTATACAGTATCATCATGAAATATTGCTATGAAATCTAATGTAATGATTGAGCTGCGGTTGAACACGACTGATAATGTGTAACACCAATCGCAGGCAGTTATGGATTGGGATACGGTCATTAGGTCTACGGTAACTAGGTCGACAAGCATTGGGTCGACAGGCGACAAGGTCGACATATAGTTACATAGGGCCTTATTCTAGTTCACTCTTTCTGACAAAATCCTTCTTAGATGAACAAAACCATGTGCACTGCAGGGGGGCAGATGTAACCGGTGTAGAGAGAATTAGATTTGGGTGAGTTATTTTGTTTCTGTGCAGGGTAAATACTGACTGCTTTATTTTTACACTGCAATATCATATCTCCCAACTGTCCCGCCTATTTGGGACATTCCTGCGTCCCTCCCGCGGCCGGAAGTGTCCCGCGGCGGGGGGGGGGGGGGGGGGGGGTGGCAGTTGGGAGTCCCCCCGTCACCTTGAATAGGTGTCCCGACTGCTGAGGACGCAAAGTTGGGAGGTATGCAATATAGATCTCACTTTGAAGTAAAACCCTACCCAAATCTAATTCTCTCTGCACAAGTTACATCTGCCCCACCTGCAGTGCACATGGTTTTGTCCATCTAGAAGGATTTTGTCAGAAAGAGTGAATAAGGCCCATAGTTACATAGGGCGGTATTCAATGAGCCTGATTCGCCAGGTTTTTATGGCGAATTTGTGCTGTTTGGCGAATTTCTGACTAAAACGGTGAATCACCCTATTCAATGACCACATGGCGAATACATTTGAAGGTTTTTTTCACCATGATTCACCGAGTAGGAATCGCTATCTTTTTATGGTGAAGTGGAATGTGAACTTTTAAAATAAAGTGTTTTGTTTTTTACATTTGGTGTAAAAAAATCAGGAATTTTATTCTGAGGAGAGGCATGCTACTTTTATTCATTATTATTTTTTTACACAGCAGCCAGCAGGGGGCGCCGGAGCCGAGCCGCTCATTACATATTCATATATTCACTGCACCCGATCGTTACGATCGTGTGTAGTGAATATACGCTCCCCTGCTGGCACCCCCGGGGGGCAGCCTGTGCTGCCTGGCACCCGGGGAGCCCACCTGCCCCCCACAAACGTTCTGGGGCAGGCAGAGAGACTTCCATCTCTCTGCCTGGCACCCTCCTCAGGCTCCCTGCGGCATTCGCCGCAGGAGCTCATATTCGCCTGTCAGGGGCAGCGAGCCCCTGACACGTTGAATACCGGAGCCCGCTGGCTCCGGAACGTGGCGAATGTGCAACGAATCCTAAAAAGGATTCGCTGCACCTCGCAGGTATTCACATTGAATACCGCCCAGTGTAGGTGAGGCTGAATAAAGACTTGCGTCCATCTAGTTCAACCTATGTTTATAGTAGCTAATCCCTTGTTGTATAGCATGTTCTGATATTTTAAAGACAGATTATGTTACTATTCGCACCCGTGGATGTTTTTAACCAATAAATGTTTATCCAACCTTATTTTAAACATATTTATAGTGTCTGCCGACACCACTTCTCCAGGAAGAGAGTTCATGGGTCTAGGACGACAGTCATTAGGTCGACATGGGCAAGGTCGACAGTCAAAAGGTCGACATGGTTTTTTTCACAGTTTTTTGAGCCGACATGTGCCGACATGTGCCGACAGCCTGTATTTCATGCCCTACCATCCACTAGGGCGTGGAGGGAGAATAAAATAGTGTGCCGAGCGCAGCGAACATAGCAAGCGATGAGAGGGGATGCGGTGCACTGCAAACTGTGTCCACGTCGACTGTGTTGACATTCAGGTAAAAAACGGGAAAAACCCCATGTCGACCTTTTGACTGTTGACCTTGCCCATGTTGACCTAATGCTTGTGTCGACCTAATGTCCTATCGCCCTAGACACATTTGACCTTGAGCCATGTCGACCTAGACCCATGTCGACCTTGCTGCCTGTCGACCAATGCTTGTCGGCCTAGTTGTTGCAGACCTAACAACCCTCACCCTATGTATTTAGGAGTAAGCACAGCCTGTGAGCATGGACCGGGCAGGTGCAGAAGCCATGGGTATAGACTTGGCCATAGCAGAGACAGCATGCATAGACTGCGGACCTGACCTGGGATTAGGAGAGAACATGGACTTGACCTGGGATTAGGAGAGAACAAGGACCTGACCTGGGATTAGGAGAGAACAAGGGCATGACCTGGGATTAGGAGAGAACAAGGACCTGACCTGGGATTAGGAGAGAACCAGGGCCTGACCTGGGATTAGGAGAGAACAAGGACCTGGCCTGGGTTTAGGAGAGAACAAGGGCATGACCTGGGATTAGGAGAGAACAAGGACCTGACCTGGGATTAGGAGAGAACCAGGGCCTAACCTGGGATTAGGAGAGAACAAGGACCTGGCCTGGGTTTAGGAGAGAACAAGGACCTGGCCTGGGATTAGGAGAGAACAAGGGCCTGACCTGGGATTAGGAGAGAACAAGGACCTAACCTGGGATTAGGAGAGACAGACCTGGGATTAGGAGAGAACAAGGGCCTGACCTGGGATTAGGAGAGACAGACCTGGGATTAGGAGAGAACAAGGGCCTGACCTGGGATTAGGAGAGAACAAGGGCCTGACCTGGGATTAGGAGAGAACAAGGACCTAACCTGGGATTAGGAGAGACAGACCTGGGATTAGGAGAGAACAAGGACCTAACCTGGGATTAGGAGAGACAGACCTGGGATTAGGAGAGAACAAGGGCCTGACCTGGGACTAGGAGAGAACAAGTGCATGACCTGGGATTTAGGAGAGAACATGGACTTGACCTGGGATTAGGAGAGAACAAGGGCTTGACCTGGGATTAGGAGAGAACAAGGGCTTGACCTGGGATTAGGAGAGAACAAGGGCTTGACCTGGGATTAGGAGACAACAAGGACCTGACCTGGGATTAGGAGAGAACAAGGACCTGGCCTGGGTTTAGGAGAGAACAAGGGCATGACCTGGGTTTAGGAGAGAACAAGGGCATGACCTGGGATTAGGAGAGAACAAGGACCTGACCTGGGATTAGGAGAGAACCAGGGCCTAACCTGGGATTAGGAGAGAACAAGGACCTGGCCTGGGTTTAGGAGAGAACAAGGACCTGGCCTGGGATTAGGAGAGAACAAGGGCCTGACCTGGGATTAGGAGAGAACAAGGACCTAACCTGGGATTAGGAGAGACAGACCTGGGATTAGGAGAGAAAAAGGGCCTGACCTGGGATTAGGAGAGAACAAGGACCTAACCTGGGATTAGGAGAGACAGACCTGGGATTAGGAGAGAACAAGGGCCTGACCTGGTATTAGGAGAGAACAAGTGCATGACCTGGGATTTAGGAGAGAACAAGGGCTTGACCTGGGATTAGGAGAGAACAAGGGCTTGACCTGGGATTAGGAGAGAACAAGGGCTTGACCTGGGATTAGGAGAGAACAAGGGCTTGACCTGGGATTAGGAGAGAACAAGGGCTTGACCTGGGATTAGGAGACAACAAGGACCTGACCTGGGATTAGGAGAGAACAAGGGCTTGACCTGGGATTAGGAGACAACAAGGACCTGACCTGGGATTAGGAGAGAACAAGGGCTTGACCTGGGATTAGGAGACAACAAGGACCTGACCTGGGATTAGGAGAGAACAAGGACGGATTAGGAGAGAACAAGGACCTGACCTGGGATTAGGAGAGAACAAGGATGGATTAGGAGAGAACAAGGACCTGACCTGGGATTAGGAGAAAACAAGGACTTGACCTGGGATTAGGAAAGATTGAGGACCCTGATTTGGGATTAAGAGAGACAGACCTGGGATTAGTATATCCTGTGAACAGGAACCTGGGATTAGCAGAGACTGGGGTACCGGACCTGGGAATAGAGGCCAGTTACAAACATACACTGGTGATGAGGAGGATATCCCACGAAGCAGAAATACGCTAGTTTTGCTGTCTCTCTTTTTGTGAGTGATTTATGATCACTTTATCATCAAATCTGGCTCTGTATAAAGCTGGATCAGTCACTGATGCTATAGTGCAGGGGTGGGCAACTATTTCGGCTGAGGGGCCGCTTTACACTTCGAGTAAATATTCGAGGGCCGTGTGTGTGTGTGTGTGTATGTGTGTATGTGTATATATATATATATATATATATATACACATACACAGCAGCAAAGCGTGGCACTCACTGATGTATCCTGAATTGTGGAATGGAACGTTGATATACACACATATAGTGATTGAAGTGTAAATTTGAAAGTGGGGGTATGTAAAAGTGAAGGCCGCGGTTATGTGTGCGCCTAAGGCGCGCACGCTCCAGAATAAAGGGGCGTGGCCACTTAAAAGGGGCGTGTCCTTGAGTGTAGTGTAGTGTGCCACGCCATATAACTATATACCAGGGGTTCCCAATCTTTTTCGAATCGCGGCTCCCCAGAGTATCAGAATCTTTCCGCGGCACCCCTAGGCCCCCAAAAGAATATATAAAATGAAGTAGATTTGGTTTATATGTGATTCTTAAGTGCAGTTATGTGTTAAAGGGCAGGATTTGCTACTGATTGTACACATATTGTATGATTGGCAGCCACTAGCACTGATTTTGTCCATATATAATTGATCATGAAAAATTTGAATTGGTCCTGGAGCACCAACCCGTGGCACCCCTGCAAGTGTCCCGAGGCACCCCAGGGAGCCACGGCACACAGTTTGGGAACCACTGTCTTATACACTTTATGCAACACAATAGTAGACCCCCTTATACTTGACCCTTAAATATTATGCCACACGTAATGAGCCAAAATTCTAATGGAATGAGCCACCCAGATTGAACCAAATTTCACATCATGCCACCCAGACTGAGCCACATTACACATCATGCCACCCAGATTGAGAAAAAAAATCATGTTTTGCCACACGGTTGAGACAAACTTTACATGTCACACAGGTTCAGCCAAAATTCGGGAATCAGGGACAGGGACTGAGGCGGAGGCAAGGTCCGGGACCGCAGGGAGGCAGAGACAGAGGCTTGCATGGGCTCAGATGGACAGGGGCACAGATGGGCAGGGATAGAGGCACATATGGGCAGGGGCATACACTGGCAGGGACAGAGGAACACATGGGCAGGGGCTCACATGGGCAGGGACAGAGGTATACACTGGTAGGGGCACGCAGGGGCAGAGGCACACATGGCAGGGACAGGGGCTGCTGGATACAGCTGACAGGTCTTGACCTACCAAGGGGGCCGGAGACAGCTTAGTCGGGCAGGAGACGGGGATATGCTGGAGACGGCACCGCTGGCTGAGTGATGGCTGTCGCCGTGCCGGGTCACAGTGTGGAGTGTGGACCAATGTGAAGAATGAAGACGCCGGGAGGTTAGAGCAGCGATTGGGGGGGGGGCGGAGACAGAGGGGAGCCAGGACAGGAGACAGTGCCTGCCGCCGAAGCATGACCGCGCCTCCCCCCCCCCCACAGCATTACTGGGAGTGTGGGAGGGGACGCAGTACCCCACCATCCACGTCGGCGTGGAGTTCATTTTATATAGTGTGGCGAGCGGACGCGTATTACTTTACATGTATTCCGCGTCCCCTTGCTGCGCTCGCCACACTATCTAAAATCAACTCCACGCCAACGTGGATGGTGGGGTATGAAAAGGTCGCCACACTTCGGGTTGGTGTTCATAGTGGGGGTGGCCTGGGGGTGCTTTTATCATTGTAAGCACCCATTACGGTGCTTATACAATTAATAATCTTATAGGGGGACCATTTCACATTGAAAAAACCCATTAGGGTGCTTATACAATTTTAAATCATATACCTTTGTATATGGCATACAATGCGTTGGTATACAATTTAAAATTATATAACATCGGCTGACATCGCGCAACATCGCATCGCATACTATTGCATGCCTTATGGTATACGATGCGATGGGCGCCGTGCTTGGAAACAAGTACCAATAATAATAATAATGTTATTTATGTAGCACTTTTCTCCTAATAGGACTCAAAGTGCTGGCATTAGCCTTTTACAGTACAAAATATAAAACAAACTTAACAAGGAACATTAGTGAAATGTTTGGGTAAACAGGAAAGTCTTGAGTCTATTTTTGATTGTTTGATTGACTTTAGGCAGATCTTCTGAGGGAATTAAGTGCTTGATTCTGGCTATATTCCTTATGATAGAATGAGGATTTGATTGTGGCCGGTACCTGATGTCTAAGTGTCAGGCCACTATCCAGGACAACGCCATGATTCCATGTTTTGAAGTTCTGCACCCCCAAGCGTAAGTCCTGTTGGTTGGCTCTTCTGCAGTCTTGTCCTGTGACCTATAATAAGCACCTATGTTTTTTATCAGGGTTCAGTCGCAGACAACTGGCATCATCCACTCCTGGAGCTCAGCTAGATGCCATTTAGGGTTGGTATTGGGTTCTCAGTACCTGGAGTAAAGGACAGGTATAGCTGTGTATCATCTGCATAGCAGTGGTAGATTAGGCCATGACATCTGATGTCACCCAGTGGTAGCATGTAAACAGCAAAAATCATGGGAGGTCATATGGAACCCTGCGGGACACCACATGGAAGTGGCCATGGTGAATACGCTCCAGATGAAACTCTCTGTGACCTACCAGCGAGAAATTATTTGAACCAGCTAAGAACTGTGTTACTAGCTGTAACCATGTAGCATGTGTTCCGGTACTAGCTGTAACCGTGTAGCCTGTGGTCCAGTACTAGCTGTAACCATGTAGCATGTGTTCCGGTACTGGCTGTAACCATGTAGCATGTGTTCCGGTACTAGCTGTAACCATGTAGCATGTGTTTCGGTACTGGCTGTAACCATGTAGCCTGTGTTCCGGTACTGGCTGTAACCATGTAGCCTGTGGTCCGGTACTGGCTGTAACCATGTAGCATGTGTTCCGGTACTGGCTGTAACCATGTAGCCTGTGGTCTGGTACTGGCTGTAACCATGTAGCCTGTGGTCCGGTACTGGCTGTAACCATGTAGCATGTGTTCCGGTACTAGCTGTAACCATGTAGCATGTGTTCCGGTACTGGCTGTAACCATGTAGCCTGTGTTCCGGTACTGGCTGTAACCATGTAGCATGTGTTCCGGTACTGGCTGTAACCATGTAGTCTGTGGTCCGGTACTGGCTGTAGCCATGTAGCCTGTGGTCCGGTACTGGCTGTAACCATGTAGCATGTGTTCCGGTACTAGCTGTAACCATGTAGCATGTGTTCCGGTACTGGCTGTAACCGTGTAGGCCTGTGGTCTAGTACTGGCTGTAGCCATGTAGCCTGTGGTCCGGTACTGGGATGTAACCATGTAGCCTGTGGTCCGGTACTGGGATGTAACCATGTAGCCTGTGGTCCGGTACTGGGATGTAACCATGTAGCCTGTGGTCCGGTACTGGATGTAACCATGTAGCATGTGGTCTAGTACTAGCTGTAACCATGTAGCCTGTCGTCTGGTACTGGCTGTAGCCATGTAGCCTGTGGTCTGGTACTAGCTGTAACCATGTAGCCTGTGGTCTGGTACTGGCTGTAACCGTGTAGCGTGTGGTCTGGTACTAGCTGTAACCGTGTAGCCTGTGGTCTGGTACTGGCTGTAGCCTGTGGTCTGGTACTGGCTGTAGCCATGTAGCCTGTGGTCCGGTACTGGCTATAACCGTGTAGGCCTGTGGTCTAGTACTGGCTGTAGCCATGTAGCCTGTGGTCTGGTACTGGCTGTAGCCATGTAGCCTGTGGTCCGGTACTGGCTGTAACCATGTAGCCTGTGGTCCGGTACTGGCTGTAACCATGTAGCGTGTGGTCTGGTACTGGCTGTAACCATGTAGCCTGTGGTCTGGTACTGGCTGTAACCGTGTAGCCTGTGGTCTAGTACTGGCTGTAGCCGTGTAGTCTGTGGTGCTGCACATTGTAACTGTGTGTCCCTGGGCCCAGCACCTGAAGGATTAACCACTAGGCAGGTTGCTGAGAAGGAGAAGCTGGAGACCGATACACTGGGCTGTACTATCTGATTTACTAGAGCATATACAGAGCTTGGCCTATAAATACAACTTCCTAATGAGCTTATAAAAAATCAATTAGTGCTACTCTGTTTCCCACCGGCTCCCACAATACACCAGGCTCTCACTGACCAGATCTCTCAGCTTTCCCCTTGCACTGATGGCAAGTAAGGTAAAGTGACTGCACCCCCCTCGCATCCTTCGGTTCTCTTGCCCAGTCGGAGTCCTTATGGATGGTAAAGCATGAAATAGTAACCATTGACCATTGTCACGTCGACCTTTTGCTTGTTCCCACATTTTTTTTGACAATATCAACCTTGTGCCTGTCGGCCTTTTGTCAATGTTGACATTGTGTATGTAGACCTTTCAGGGTTGATTGACTGTCGACATAGACATGGCCTGTCAAGCACCCGGATATCATCTTTCATCTGCCGTATGTTGTTATTGGCGATACACAAAACCATCCTCAGCGCCAGAGACGGCATTAATTAGAGATCTACTTCCAGGTTCCGAGTGATGGAAGGTTTCTCAGAAGGGTGCGGATTGGTCCATGCACTTGGGAGTAGGTTCTATTTTCCTAGGATCTTCCGGTTTCCTGAGTGTCCTAATTATACAGGAGAACCTTCGCCCCAGATGCTGGGACAGTGCCATCAAATAGAACAGACCAGCGAGTCAGAATTACCCCAACAGGGTAATGGAAGTAGAGGGCAGCACTGGATGGGAATGGGCAGAAGTCCTGGACTACTGAGAGACCCGTCCAAGCTCCTGTCCACAGCCAGTGGCGGGAATGATTGTCGGCTGTTATCAGCTAGGAAAAGAAATCTTGTTCTGTTGATTGGTCGACACATGAAAAAGGGTCTACATGTCAAAGGTCAACCTTGACAAAAAGGTTGACATGCCAATGGTTGTCATAGGAAAGGTCGTCACCAGTTTCTTCTTGTTTTGAGTATCCATATCGGCGTAAAGTGAGATTATAACAGTGTGCGAGATAAGCGAGGCCTAATTCTTACCTTACTGATCAGTTGTGGCTCCGCCCCGCCGCATCCCCTCGCGTGTGCCCGCAGCAGGAGAAATCATTGATTGTCAGCAACCATCGAACAATTTTACCTGCTCGCGTAAATATACCTTAAATCATTGAAGATGAAGACGGGGCGGCTGCTGACGTCATAGAACGTCCCCCATGTCCCATCGCTGCCACCACCCCATATCCAGCCCCGCCCCCCTGTCTGAGCGTCACGCCAACTGTGCAGGTCGTTGAAGGCGCCCGCACAGCAGCCCAGCACATGCACATATGAGAATGAGGCTTACCATCAGTCCCCGGCGCCAACATGTGGGGAGCGATGGAACCAGAATCAGGCTCTGTGTCTGAAGCGTGGCAAGGGGACGTGCTACACTAAATGTGGGTCCATGTTGGCAGACAGGAAAAGTGAAAACTCATATTGACTTTTCTTTGTGTTAACCATGGCCATGTCAACATTTTTATTGCGTCAAATATCAACCTTGTGCATGTCGACCTTTTTCACGTGTCAACCTACTGCCTATAGCCCTATTGACATCGCCCTAATCACCGTAGACCTTAAAATCCACATCCATATAAATCACAAATGAGCTTTAATGATCTTGAGGTTGAATAGGCTGGGGGGATATTTGGGGTAATGACCAACTAATATACATTTGTACTGTACCTGTGTCTTTGGGTAAGAGGAAAGCTAATACGGCTGACTACACATGATTATGTGGGCGGCACGGTGGTGTAATGGTCAGCAATGCTGCCTCGCAGCACTGAGGTCATGGGTGAGAATCCTACCATGGCCATTACTGTGTGGAGTTTGTATATTCTCCCTTTGCTTTCGAGAATTTCCCCCGGGTACTCCGGTTTCCTCCCACAACCCAAATATATACGGGTAATTTAACAACATAATCCCTAGAATGTCTGTGTGCGCGTGTACATGTGGTAGGGAATATAGATTGGAAGCTCCACTGGGGCAGGGATTTGTGATTGGCAAAATGTATCCAGAAAAAACATGTGTAGTAGTACAGGGTACAGATCAGCGGCAACACACACACACACACACACACACACACACACACACACATACACACACACACACACACACAGTAGAGTGTGGTTTCGCCGCTGTAACGGAATCCTCAATTAATGGTCAGCGAGCACAGACCCTGAGTATATACAGTGCTTAGGCCATTGTGCAGATGAACACAGACAAGGAGAAAGACTGCCACCTGAAGGTCACACAGTGACAGTACCACACTGAGATCACCTGCACACTGTGCTCCCCAGCCTGCTGTACTGTAACATGGAATCACAGACTGCCACCTGAAGGTCACACAGTGACAGTACCACACTGAGATCACCAGCACACTGGGCTCCCCAGCCTGCTGTACTGTAACATGGACTCACAGACTGCCACCTGAAGGGCACACAGTGACAGTACCAGACTGAGATCACCGGCACACTGTGCTCCCCAGCCTGCTGTACTGTAACATGGCCTCACAGACTGCAACCTGAAGGGCACACAGTGACAGTACAACACTGAGATCACCTGCACACTGGGCTCCCCAGCCTGCTGTACTGTAACATGGAATCACAGACTGCCACCTGAAGGGCACACAGTGACAGTACAACACTGAGATCACCTGCACACTGTGCTCCCCAGCCTGCTGTACTGTAACATGGACTCACAGACTGCCACCTGAAGGTCACGCAGTGACAGTACCAAACTGAGATCACCTGCACACTGGGCTCCCCAGCCTGCTGTACTGTAACATGGAATCACAGACTGCCACCTGAAGGGCACACAGTGACAGTACAACACTGAGATCACCTGCACACTGGGCTCCCCAGCCTGCTGTACTGTAACATGGAATCACAGACTGCCACCTGAAGGGCACACAGTGACAGTACCACACTGAGATCACCTGCACACTGTGCTCCCCAGCCTGCTGTACTGTAACATGGACTCACAGACTGCCACCTGAAGGTCACGCAGTGACAGTACCAAACTGAGATCACCTGCACACTGGGCTCCCCAGCCTGCTGTACTGTAACATGGAATCACAGACTGCCACCTGAAGGGCACACAGTGACAGTACAACACTGAGATCACCTGCACACTGGGCTCCCCAGCCTGCTGTACTGTAACATGGAATCACAGACTGCCACCTGAAGGGCACACAGTGACAGTACCACACTGAGATCACCTGCACACTGTGCTCCCCAGCCTGCTGTACTGTAACATGGCCTCACAGACTGCCACCTGAAGGTCACGCAGTGACAGTACCAAGCTGAGATCACCTGCACACTGGGCTCCCCAGCCTGCTGTACTGTAACATGGAATCACAGACTGCCACCTGAAGGTCACGCAGTGACAGTACCACACTGAGATCACCAGCACACTGGGCTCCCCAGCCTGCTGTACTGTAACATGGCCTCACAGACTGCCACCTGAAGGGCACACAGCAACAGTACCAGACTGAGATCACCAGCACACTGGGCTCCCCAGCCTGCTGTACTGTAACATGGCCTCACAGACTGCCACCTGAAGGGCACACAGTAACAGTACCAGACTGAGATCACCTGCACACTGGGCTCCCCAGCCTGCTGTACTGTAACATGGCCTCACAGACTGCCACCTGAAGGGCACACAGTAGCAGTACCAGACTGAGATCACCTGCACACTGGGCTCCCCAGCCTGCTGTACTGTAACATGGACTCACAGACTGCCACCTGAAGGTCACGCAGTGACAGTACCACACTGAGATCACCTGCACACTGGGCTCCCCAGCCTGCTGTACTGAACATGGAATCACAGACTGCCACCTGAAGGGCACACAGTGACAGTACCAGACTGAGATCACCTGCACACTGTGCTCCCCAGCCTGCTGTACTGTAACATGGCCTCACAGACTGCCACCTAAAGGGCACACAGTAACAGTACCAGACTGAGATCACCAGCACACTGGGCTCCCCAGCCTGCTGTACTGTAACATGGCCTCACAGACTGCCACCTAAAGGGCACACAGTAACAGTACCAGAGTGAGATCACCTGCACACTGGGCTCCCCAGCCTGCTGTACTGTAACATGGACTCACAGACTGCCACCTGAAGGGCACACAGTAACAGTACCAGACTGAGATCACCAGCACACTGGGCTCCCCAGCCTGCTGTACTGTAACATGGCCTCACAGACTGCCACCTGAAGGGCACACAGTAACAGTACCAGACTGAGATCACCTGCACACTGTGCTCCCCAGCCTGCTGTACTGTAACATGGCCTCACAGACTGCCACCTGAAGGGCACGCAGTAACAGTACCAGACTGAGATCACCAGAACACTGGGCTCCCCAGCCTGCTGTACTGTAACATGGCCTCACAGACTGCCACCTGAAGGGCACACAGTAACAGTACCAGACTGAGATCACCTGCACACTGTGCTCCCCAGCCTGCTGTACTGTAACATGGCCTCACAGACTGCCACCTGAAGGGCACGCAGTAACAGTACCAGACTGAGATCACCAGAACACTGGGCTCCCCAGCCTGCTGTACTGTAACATGGCCTCACAGACTGCCACCTGAAGGGCACACAGTAACAGTACCAGACTGAGATCACCTGCACACTGTGCTCCCCAGCCTGCTGTACTGTAACATGGCCTCACAGACTGCCACCTAAAGGGCACGCAGTAACAGTACCAGAGTGAGATCACCTGCACACTGTGCTCCCCAGCCTGCTGTACTGTAACATGGACTCACAGACTGCCACCTGAAGGGCACGCAGTAACAGTACCAGACTGAGATCACCAGCACACTGGGCTCCCCAGCCTGCTGTACTGTAACATGGCCTCACAGACTGCCACCTGAAGGGCACACAGTAACAGTACCAGACTGAGATCACCTGCACACTGGGCTCCCCAGCCTGCTGTACTGTAACATGGCCTCACAGACTGCCACCTGAAGGGCACACAGTAGCAGTACCAGACTGAGATCACCTGCACACTGGGCTCCCCAGCCTGCTGTACTGTAACATGGACTCACAGACTGCCACCTGAAGGTCACGCAGTGACAGTACCAGACTGAGATCACCTGCACACTGGGCTCCCCAGCCTGCTGTACTGAACATGGAATCACAGACTGCCACCTGAAGGGCACACAGTGACAGTACAACACTGAGATCACCTGCACACTGGGCTCCCCAGCCTGCTGTACTGTAACATGGAATCACAGACTGCCACCTGAAGGGCACACAGTGACAGTACCACACTGAGATCACCTGCACACTGTGCTCCCCAGCCTGCTGTACTGTAACATGGCCTCACAGACTGCCACCTGAAGGTCACGCAGTGACAGTACCAAGCTGAGATCACCTGCACACTGGGCTCCCCAGCCTGCTGTACTGTAACATGGAATCACAGACTGCCACCTGAAGGTCACGCAGTGACAGTACCACACTGAGATCACCAGCACACTGGGCTCCCCAGCCTGCTGTACTGTAACATGGCCTCACAGACTGCCACCTGAAGGGCACACAGCAACAGTACCAGACTGAGATCACCAGCACACTGGGCTCCCCAGCCTGCTGTACTGTAACATGGCCTCACAGACTGCCACCTGAAGGGCACACAGTAACAGTACCAGACTGAGATCACCTGCACACTGGGCTCCCCAGCCTGCTGTACTGTAACATGGCCTCACAGACTGCCACCTGAAGGGCACACAGTAGCAGTACCAGACTGAGATCACCTGCACACTGGGCTCCCCAGCCTGCTGTACTGTAACATGGACTCACAGACTGCCACCTGAAGGTCACGCAGTGACAGTACCACACTGAGATCACCTGCACACTGGGCTCCCCAGCCTGCTGTACTGAACATGGAATCACAGACTGCCACCTGAAGGGCACACAGTGACAGTACCAGACTGAGATCACCTGCACACTGTGCTCCCCAGCCTGCTGTACTGTAACATGGCCTCACAGACTGCCACCTAAAGGGCACACAGTAACAGTACCAGACTGAGATCACCAGCACACTGGGCTCCCCAGCCTGCTGTACTGTAACATGGCCTCACAGACTGCCACCTGAAGGGCACGCAGTAACAGTACCAGACTGAGATCACCAGAACACTGGGCTCCCCAGCCTGCTGTACTGTAACATGGCCTCACAGACTGCCACCTGAAGGGCACACAGTAACAGTACCAGACTGAGATCACCTGCACACTGTGCTCCCCAGCCTGCTGTACTGTAACATGGCCTCACAGACTGCCACCTAAAGGGCACGCAGTAACAGTACCAGAGTGAGATCACCTGCACACTGTGCTCCCCAGCCTGCTGTACTGTAACATGGACTCACAGACTGCCACCTGAAGGGCACGCAGTAACAGTACCAGAGTGAGATCACCTGCACACTGGGCTCCCCAGCCTGCTGTACTGTAACATGGATTCACAGACTGCCACCTGAAGGGCACACAGTAACAGTACCAGACTGAGATCACCTGCACACTGGGCTCCCCAGCCTGCTGTACTGTAACATGGCCTCACAGACTGCCACCTGAAGGGCACACAGTAACAGTACCAGAGTGAGATCACCTGCACACTGGGGTCCCCAGCCTGCTGTACTGTAACATGGACTCACACACTACCACCTGAAGGGCACACAGTGACAGTACCAGACTGAGATCACCTGCACACTGTGCTCCCCAGCCTGCTGTACTGTAACATGGCCTCACAGACTGCCACCTGAAGGGCACGCAGTAACAGTACCAGACTGAGATCACCAGAACACTGGGCTCCCCAGCCTGCTGTACTGTAACATGGCCTCACAGACTGCCACCTGAAGGGCACACAGTAACAGTACCAGACTGAGATCACCTGCACACTGTGCTCCCCAGCCTGCTGTACTGTAACATGGCCTCACAGACTGCCACCTAAAGGGCACGCAGTAACAGTACCAGAGTGAGATCACCTGCACACTGTGCTCCCCAGCCTGCTGTACTGTAACATGGACTCACAGACTGCCACCTGAAGGGCACGCAGTAACAGTACCAGAGTGAGATCACCTGCACACTGGGCTCCCCAGCCTGCTGTACTGTAACATGGATTCACAGACTGCCACCTGAAGGGCACACAGTAACAGTACCAGACTGAGATCACCTGCACACTGGGCTCCCCAGCCTGCTGTACTGTAACATGGCCTCACAGACTGCCACCTGAAGGGCACACAGTAACAGTACCAGAGTGAGATCACCTGCACACTGGGGTCCCCAGCCTGCTGTACTGTAACATGGACTCACACACTACCACCTGAAGGGTACACAGTGACAGTACCAGACTGAGATCACCTGCACACTGTGCTCCCCAGCCTGCTGTACTGTAACATGGACTCACAGACTGCCACCTGAAGGGCACTCAGTGACAGTACCACACTGAGATCACCTGCACACTGGGCTCCCCAGCCTGCTGTACTGTAACATGGCCTCACAGACTGCCACCTGAAGGGCACACAGTGACAGTACCACACTGAGTGAGATCACCTGCACACTGTGCTCCCCAGCCTGCTGTACTGTAACATGGCCTCACAGACTGCCACCTGAAGGGCACTCAGTGACAGTACCACACTGAGATCACCTGCACACTGGGCTCCCCAGCCTGCTGTACTGTAACATGGCCTCACAGACTGCCACCTGAAGGGCACTCAGTGACAGTACCACACTGAGATCACCTGCACACTGGGCTCCCCAGCCTGCTGTACTGTAACATGGACTCACAGACTGCCACCTGAAGGGCACACAGTAACAGTACCAGACTGAGATGGGTGTGGATCGTTTTATCGACCACACTTAGGTCGACAGAGAGTGGGAATGGCCATGTCACAGGCCCAGGTGAGAGTGGGAGTGGCCACGTCACAGGCCCAGGTGAGAGTAGGAGTGGCCACATCACAGGCCCAGGTGAGAGTGGGAATGGCCACGTCACAGGCCCAGGTGAGAGTGGGAGCTGCCATGTCACAGGCCCAGGTGAGAGTGGGAGTGGCCATGTCACAGGCCCAGGTGAGAGTGGGAGTGGCCACGTCACAGGCTGGGGGTGGGAAGTTACCTATATGCTGATGTTACTGTTGGAGGATCTCAGTTGTGGAGATTACAATGCTGTGTATGTGATGTTGTTGTGTTTGCCTGTCTGACGCAGTGCCATTAGGGAGGACTCAAACCAATATCCCAGGTGCTCGGCGCACGCATATAATGGACTATTGAAACATGTTATATCGCTTACATGGCTCAATTTGAAACTGCAGTTACTGGCTCATTCACATGTTACACGCCTGCTTGCCAGGTTATAGGTACAGTACAAATACGCACACACCATAATATCCCTTAATCTGGGATGCCTATGATTTACAGGGATGGATTTGGCAGCATCTGGGATGCCGGTGGTCAGAAGACTAACAGCGGCACCCCGATGCACAGAACCCCCCACCCTAACCTTCCCGTCCTGCAGCCTACAGGCAAACCCTCCCTCCACCCCCGCTAACCTTCCCTTCCTGCAGCCTGACCCCTCCCCCCAACCCTTCCCTTCCTACTTCCTAACCCTAACCCCTCCCCCAACCCTTCACTTCCTACTGCCTAACCCTAACCCCTCCCCCAACCCTTCACTTCCTACTGCCTAACCCTAACCCCTCCCCCAACCCTTCACTTCCTACTGCCTAACCCCTCCTCTCTCCCCCCCCCCAACACTAACCTTCCCGTCCTGCAGCCTACAGGCAAACCCTACCTCCACCCCGCTAACATTCTCTTCCTGCAATCTTAAGGTGGCCATACATCAGAAAGATATTGTACCCAATCATACAATCTCAATCGATTGTAAGATGGATTGTATGCAGATTGTGTGCACATCTTGTGTACAAAATCATACAATCAATCATAAGATGGATTGTATGATGGATTGTATGCAGATTGTGTGCACAATCATGCAGCAGATGGATTGTATGACTGATTGTATGATGGATTGTATGCAGATTGTGTGTCCAAAAACCACCAAGGACTGCTGGGGATTTCAAGGGAAATTGTACACAATCATGAGCGCAATCGATCTTAAGATCGATCTTTCTGATGTATGGCCAGCTTAACGCTAACCACCCCCCAACACTAACCTTCCCTTCCTGCAGCCTGACCCTAACCCCTAACCCCTCCCCCCAACCCTTCACTTCCTACTGCCTAACCCTAACCCCTCCCTCAACCCTTCACTTCCTACTGCCTAACCACTCCGATCCCCCCCCAACACTAACCTTCACTTCCTACTGCCTAACCACTCCCCCCCATCAACCCTAACCTTTCGTTACTGCTGGCGAACCCCCACCTCCACCCCTTTTCTAACCCTCCCCTCATGACGTCTACTGTAAACCCCCACCTTAGTGACTAACTCCCTTCTTCATGCCTAACACCCTGCTCATCCCCCACCCCACAGACTAGCCCTAACCTTCTCTTACTACAGGTTTCTCTCCCTTCTTCATGCCTAACACCCTGCTCATCCCCCACCCCACAGACTAGCCCTAACCTTCTCTTCCTACAGGTTTCTCTCCCTTCTTCATGCCTAACACCCTGATCATTTCTCTCCCTTCTTGCAGCCTGATGCTAATCCCCCTCCTTAGTGACTAACAATAAATCTCCCATCCTTGTGCCTAACCCTGACTCTCCTCCCCTCCCACCACTTCACAGCATAACTCTAACCTCCCCCTATGCTGCCTAAACCTAACCAGTGGCGGCATCCCGTTTTACACATGTTCTGTGGCTGATTGTAGCCAGGTTAAATTCAGGCTTGAATGTAGCCACACAACATATATTAATAATAATAATAATTATATATATATATCATAATGGGCTCTTTTCCCAGGAAGGTATGCAGTATATATCTGTGTATTATGCCATGTTGCCTACAGAGTGCACTAGATTGATAGCAGAGAACCTCACAGCCTTCCCCTATATACCAGAGATGAATATTCTGCCTTTCCTTCCACCTGAGCCACATGACAGTAATAAATACTGGGGCCTGCTGAAATTTATGGTAATCCCTCAGCCAATATTTCTTCCCTTCCTTGATTAGAAATCACTTGCTCCAGCCGGGCTGTGTCTTCATCTGCAATTACGCTTTGATTATTTCAGCTGTGGATTTGTGGGAAGCGCCGGTAGCCAGGCTTTGCCCCCGTGTTGTGCCTGCAGTAAAACAAACACATGCCATTATCCCTGCTTGGTGGCTGCCGCCAACATGTTGCAAAACAATCTCTCTTGATTGCACACAGCTCGCCTGCGGAGTGTGTACCAGCTTCCTCTGCTCGATCTTTTGGAGGGGGTATTAACCCCTTGTTCGATGTGTGCATATGTACTGAGTGGGTGGGAGGAAAGGGCTGTGAGCCATTGATACAATGGGAGCGGTATATAAATCCTGTATCATGGTTTGCGCCGGACGGGTACTGGGCACAGCAGGCATGCACCAGCACCTACTGGCATGGGTTCTCTGCCGTCCAGAGACCGGTGATGTAAATGTGTTGTCCAGTGTTACAGGGCTGCAGCTTTCTCACATGCCTGTTATATGCTGTTATTGTGTATTCTAGTTGCTGAAGTTCGCATTTATTGGAGAAGAGCATTGCAGTAGGAAAAGCGTATATTGTTATGAAACTGATCGATGTTGGGGACTTTCCTGGTTCCCTGAGAAAGCATAAGGTACTATATTATATTACCTGTGTACCAGCTTGGCGAGGGCAGTGTTAGCACATGCTCCCAATGTATAAAAATGTATAGTGGTGAGCCATGCAGTATAGTAACCCTAGACTTACCTGTAGCTTATGACCTGCAGTATGCTATAGGCTGCCATCGGGGAGAGAGGCCCCACCCCTGGCTCCTACCGTCAGTACTTGGAGAGCTGCACCAGGTAGTGCTACAACAGCAGACTGATGCACAGGGACGACTTCTTAAAACAAGCCTTCCCTGTGCATCAACCCCTGTGAATTATTACTGCAGGTTATTATTACCAGTTATTATATAGCGCACACATTTTCCGCAGCGAAGTACAGAGACTATTATTACCAGTTATTATATAGCGCACACATTTTCCGCAGCGAAGTACAGAGACTATTATTACCAGTTATTATATAGCGCGCACATATTCCGCAGTGCTGTACAGAGAATATTAATACCAGTTATTTTTATAGCGCACACATATTCCGCAGCGCTGTACAGAGAATATTATTACCAGTTATTTATATAGCGCACACATATTCCGCAGCGCTGTACAGAGAATATTATTACCAGGTATTTTTATAGCGCACACATATTCCGCAGCGCCGTACAGAGACTATTATTACCAGTTATTTATATAGTGCACACATATTCCACAGCGCTGTACAGTGATTATTATTACCAGTTATTATATAGCGCACACATATTCTGCAGCGCTGTACAGAGACTATTATTACCAGTTATTATATAGCGCACACATATTCTGCAGCGCTGTACAGAGACTATTATTACCAGTTATTTATATAGCGCACACATATTCCGCAGCGCTGTACAGAGACTATTACCAGTTATTATATAGCGCACACATATTCCGCAGCGCTGTACAGAGACTATTATTACCAGTTATTATATAGCGCTCACATATTCCACAGCGCTGTACAGAGAATATTATTACCAGTTATTATATAGCGCACACATATTCCACAGCGCTGTACAGAGACTATTATTACCAGTTATTATATAGCGCACACATATTCTGCAGCGCTGTACAGAGAATATTATTACCAGTTATTATATAGCGCACACATATTCTGCAGCACTGTACAGAGAATATTACCAGTTATTATATAGCACACACATATTCCGCAGCGCTGTACAGAGACTATTACCAGATATTATATAGCGCAGACATATTCCGCAGTGCTGTACAGAGACTATTTGCATATTCACGTCAGTCCCTGCCCCAGTGGAGCTTTCAGTCTATATTCCACACATGTACACGCACCCAGTTTTGTTGGGAGCCAATTAACCTACCAGTATATTTCGGGATTGTGGGAGGTAACCCACGCAAGCATGGGGAGAATATACAAACTCAGCACAGTTGGGGACATGGTGGGAATCGTACCCATGACCTCAGTGCTGTGAGGCAGTAATGCTAACCATTATACCATCCGTACTGCCCTGTATATATAACACATGGTGGGGATAGAACCTATGACCTCAGTGCTGTGAGGCAGTAATGTAACCATTACACCATCCGTGCTGCCCCGTATATATAACACATGGTGGGGATAGAACCCATGACCTCAGTGCTGTGAGGCAGTAATGCTAACCATTACACCATCCGTACTGCCCTGTATATATAACACATGGTGGGGATAGAACCCATGACCTCAGCGCTGTGAGGCAGTAATGTAACCATTACACCATCCGTACTGCCCTGTATATATAACACATGGTGGGGATAGAACCCATGACCTCAGCACTGTGAGGCAGTAATATAACCATTACACCATCCGTACTGCCCCATATATATAACACATGGTGGGGATAGAACCCATGACCTCAGTGCTGTGAGGCAGTAATGTAACCATTACACCTTCCGTGCTGCCCCGTATATATAACACATGGTGGGGATAGAACCCATGATCTCAGCGCTGTGAGGCAGTATTGCTAACCATTACACTGTCCGTACTGCCCCATATATATAACACATGGTGGGAATAGAACCCATGACCTCAGTACTGTGAGGCAGTAATATAACCATTACACCATCCGTACTGCCCCATATATATAACACATGGTGGGGATAGAACCCATGACCTCAGCGCTGTGAGGCAGTAATGCTAACCATTACACCATCCGTACTGCCCTGTATATATAACACATGGTGGGGATAGAACCTATGACCTCAGTGCTGTGAGGCAGTAATGCTAACCATTACACCGTCCGTACTGCCCCGTATATATAACACATGGTGGGAATAGAACCCATGACCTCAGTGCTGTGAGGCAGTAATGCTAGCCATTACACCATCCATACTGCCCGTATATTTAACACATGGTGGGAATAGAACCCATGACCTCAGTGCTGTGAGGCAGTAATGCTAACCATTACACCGTCCATACTGCCCCGTATATATAACACATGGTGGGAATAGAACCCATGCTGTGAGGCAGTAATGCTAACCATTACACCATCCATACTGTCCTGTATATATAACACATGGTGGGGATAGAAACAGTGTTCCCTCTAAGCTGTGCGCACGTGCGCGCGCACACAACTCAACGAGCGTGCGCACAGACATTACAACAGAGCACACAAAACATACCTCCCAACTTTTGAAGTTCCTGAAAAGCGCTGTGAGGCAGTAATGCTAACCATTACACCATCCGTAATGCCCCGTATATATAACACATGGTGGGGATAGAACCCATGACCTCAGTGCTGTGAGGCAGTAATGCTAACCATTACACCATCCGTACTGCCCCGTATATATATATAACACATGGTGGGGATAGAACCCATGACCTCAGTGCTGTGAGGCAGTAATGTAACCATTACACCATCCGTACTGCCCCGTATATATAACACATGGTGGGAATAGAACCCATGACCTCAGCCCTGTGAGGCAGTAATGCTAACCATTACACCATCCGTAATGCCCCGTATATATAACACATGGTGGGGATAGAACCCATGACCTCAGTGCTGTGAGGCAGTAATGCTAACCATTACACCGTCCGTACTGCCCGTATATATAACACATGGTGGGGATAGAGCCCATGACCTCAGTGCTGTGAGGCAGTAATGCTAACCATTACACCATCCGTACTGCCCCGTATATATATATAACACATGGTGGGAATAGAACCCATGACCTCAGTGCTGTGAGGCAGTAATGTAACCATTACACCATCCGTACTGCCCCGTATATATAACACATGGTGGGGATAGAACCCATGACCTCAGCGCTGTGAGGCAGTAATGCTAACCATTACACCATCCGTACTGCCCCATAAACCTCCACCTATACCAAATCACATAGGGTTGGAGCGGTGTGACAGAACTGGGGTGAGGTGGGGGACTCTGTCTATTTTGTTAATCGTGCGCCCCACTATTTCTGATGGTAGCACTGACCTGACCTCTAGCTAATGTCACGTCCTGATCTGTACATGTGCCACGCTGTTTGTATTGTCCGCGAGGGGCATTTAGTTATTTGGAACATGGCAGTAGTGCTGCCCCAGTCTGGTGATTGTTCTCTATGGCATTCCCAGCTGTGTTTTTGTTTACTCAGTATTCGGTTTTTCATTAACCCTTTACACACGGTGGGTTGGCAGCAGCGCCAGCTGGGTGCTATGGGGACGCATCGTTCTCTGTGCCATACTTGCCTCCCTCTGTTGTGGCACCGGGCTCCCTCACTTACACCTTGTGTCTGTACGCTGTGTGCAGGCTACAATCTCCCAGGTAATTACCAGGCGCTATTAACCCCTCTGTGACCTGACAAACGGTAACACTGGTAACGGGATGTTAATTGGTCTAATGGGTTTATTGTCAACACCCTAATTAGCAGATGTATAATGAGCTCATTATTTTTCTGGTCTGATTTTCATGGTGTGCATTAATATTTTCATGGAAAAGGTTTAGGCCCCCTGGTTCTGTTCTCTCGGCTGATATTAGGTATACGGGAGGAGCGGCGAGTATCCTGCCTCAGTACAAATAACCGAGCTTTGTATTGTAAAGCTGAGCCGCCGTTCACAGATATATCGCTCATACACACTGGCCGATGGTGCGTCAATATATCGGCTGGCCGATATGTCAATTCACCATCGGTCAGTGTATATAAGCGATACATGTGTGAACGGCGGCGTCTATCGCGTTACATTGACCATAAGCTAAAAATGTGCTATATTTCTATGATGAATTGGAAATAAAGTTCTATGTTCTTTTTATTTCTCTATTTGGAATTGTGTGTTGTCACCGATGTATACTGAGCTGACCACAGGCTCCTTATCACAGTGTGTAACGTTATGGAAGTAGGTAGGTACTTGGTGTACACTCACAGTGGAGCGTATTCTATGACTCTGCCTAGTTGTTGGTCCTGGGGTCACATGATGCATCATCACATAGTATTCCTGGCCAGACCAGAAGGACATGTACGTATCCACAGATCACATAGCAGACATTATCTGTGATTATGAAAGACTCTTTTTTTTATCCAAAGACATTTTTTTTAATGCAGATTAACTTTCTCCCCTTCAACAGGGCTCTAGATGTGAATCAATGCCATGATGCAACATGTGTCCCCAGCACCAGCTCTGTCAATGATGGCCACCCAGAGTGTGCCCCCACCCCCTTACCAAGAGAGTCCGCAGGTGAGTGCAGAAAAACATGTAGAACAGGGTGTGCTGATTCCTGCCTATCTAACACCAGTCCTAGCTTCATTATGGGTGCGATACAGGACTGTAAACAGGGACCTTATCCTACACCTACCACTCACATATCCAATGCCACTGCTTATTCTCCACTCATAGCACCAGCACTAATACATACAGGACTTATACGCAAGGTCTCATCCTCTGTCTATAAAACAGGACTGGTGGTAGTCAGTATACACTCACCAATACATGACTAGAGGTAGGGTCTTATACCACCTCAACCCCAGTCCTAATAGCCAGTGTACTCTCTCCAATACAGGACTGAAAGCAGGGCCTCATCCCGCCACTGAACTAGTCCTGTCTGATCTACAATATCCACTCTCCAATACAGGACTGTAAGCAGGGCCTCATCCCGCCACTGAACTAGTCCTGTCTGATCTACAATATCCACTCTCCAATACAGGACTGTAGGCAGGGCCTCATCCCGCCACTAAACTAGTCCTGTCTGATCTACAATATCCACTCTCCAATACAGGACTGTAAGCAGGGCCTCATCCCACCACTGAACTAGTCCTGGCTGATATACAATATCCACTCTCCAATACAGGACTGTAAGCAGGGCCTCATCCCGCCACTAAACTAGTCCTGTCTCATCTACAATATCCACTCTCCAATACAAGACTGTAAGCAGGTCCTCATCCCGCCACTAAACTAGTCCTGGCTTATATATAATATCCACTCTCCAATACAGGACTGTAAGCAGGGCCTCATCCCACCACTGAACTAGTCCTGGCTGATATACAATATCCACTCTCCAATACAGGACTGTAAGCAGGGCCTCATCCCGCCACTAAACTAGTCCTGTCTGATATACAATATCCACTCTCCAATACAGGACTGTAAGCAGGTCCTCATCCCGCCACTGAACTAGTCCTGGCTGATATACAATATCCACTCTCCAATACAGGACTGTAAGCAGGGCCTCATCCCGCCACTAAACTAGTCCTGTCTGATCTACAATATCCACTCTCCAATACAGGACTGTAAGCAGGGCCTCATCCCGCCACTAAACTAGTCCTGGCTGATATACAATATCCACTCTCCAATACAGGACTATAAGCAGGGCCTCATCCCGCCACTAAACTAGTCCTGTCTCATCTACAATATCCACTCTCCAATACAAGACTGTAAGCAGGTCCTCATCCCGCCACTAAACTAGTCCTGGCTTATATATAATATCCACTCTCCAATACAGGACTGTAAGCAGGGCCTCATCCCACCACTGAACTAGTCCTGGCTGATATACAATATCCACTCTCCAATACAGGACTGTAAGCAGGGCCTCATCCCGCCACTAAACTAGTCCTGTCTGATATACAATATCCACTCTCCAATACAAGACTGTAAGCAGGTCCTCATCCCGCCACTAAACTAGTCCTGGCTTATATATAATATCCACTCTCCAATACAGGACTGTAAGCAGGGCCTCATCCCACCACTGAACTAGTCCTGGCTGATATACAATATCCACTCTCCAATACAGGACTGTAAGCAGGGCCTCATCCCGCCACTAAACTAGTCCTGTCTGATATACAATATCCACTCTCCAATACAGGACTGTAAGCAGGTCCTCATCCCGCCACTGAACTAGTCCTGGCTGATATACAATATCCACTCTCCAATACAGGACTGTAAGCAGGGCCTCATCCCGCCACTAAACTAGTCCTGTCTGATCTACAATATCCACTCTCCAATACAAGACTGTAAGCAGGTCCTCATCCCGCCACTAAACTAGTCCTGGCTTATATATAATATCCACTCTCCAATACAGGACTGTAAGCAGGGCCTCATCCCACCACTGAACTAGTCCTGGCTGATATACAATATCCACTCTCCAATACAGCACTGTAAGCAGGGCCTCATCCCGCCACTAAACTAGTCCTGTCTGATATACAATATCCACTCTCCAATCCAGGACTGTAAGCAGGTCCTCATCCCGCCACTAAACTAGTCCTGTCTGATCTACAATATCCACTCTCCAATACAAGACTGTAAGCAGGTCCTCATCCCGCCACTAAACTAGTCCTGGCTTATATATAATATCCACTCTCCAATACAGGACTGTAAGCAGGGCCTCATCCCACCACTGAACTAGTCCTGGCTGATATACAATATCCACTCTCCAATACAGGACTGTAAGCAGGGCCTCATCCCGCCACTAAACTAGTCCTGTCTGATATACAATATCCACTCTCCAATCCAGGACTGTAAGCAGGTCCTCATCCCGCCACTGAACTAGTCCTGGCTGACATACAATATCCACTCTCCAATACAGGACTGTAAGCAGGGCCTCATCCCGCCACGAAACTAGTCCTGTCTGATCTACAATATCCACTCTCCAATACAGGACTGTAAGCAGGGCCTCATTCCACCACTAAACTAGTCCTGTCTGATATACAATATCCACTCTCCAATACAGGACTGTAAGCAGGTCCTTATCCGCACTGAACTAGTCCTGGCTGATATACAAAATCCATTCTCCAATACAGGACTGTAAGCAGGGCCTCATCCCGCCACTGAACTAGTCCTGGCTGATATACAATATCCACTCTCCAATACAGGACTGTAAGCAGGTCCTTATCCGCCACTGAACTAGTCCTGGCTGATATACACTATCCACTCTCCAATACAGGACTGTAAGCAGGTACTTCTCCCACCACTAAACCAGTCCTGTCTGATATACAATATCCACTCTCCAATACAGGACTGTAAGCAGGGCCTCATCCCGCCACTAAACTAGTCCTGTCTGATATACAATATCCACTCTCCAATACAGGACTGTAAGCAGGGCCTCATCCCGGCACTAAACTAGTCCTGTCTGATATACAATATCCACTCTCCAATACAGGACTGTAAGCAGGGCCTCATCCCACCACTGAACTAGTCCTGTCTGATATACAATATCCACTCTCCAATACAGGACTGTAAGCAGGGCCTCATCCCACCACTGAACTAGTCCTGGCTGATATACAATATCCACTCTCCAATACAGGACTGTAAGCAGGGCCTTATTCCACCACTGAACTAGTCCTGGCTGATATAGATATCCATTCTCCAATACAGGACTGTAAGCAGGGCCTCATCCCACCACTGAACTAGTCCTGGCTGATATACAATATCCACTCTCCAATACAGGACTGTAAGCAGGGCCTCATCCCGCCACTAAACTATTCCTGTCTGATATACAATATCCACTCTCCAATACAGGACTGTAAGCAGGGCCTCATCCCACCACTGAACTAGTCCTGGCTGATATACAATATCCACTCTCCAATACAGGACTGTAAGCAGGGCCTCATCCCGCCACTAAACTAGTCCTGTCTGATATACAATATCCACTCTCCAATACAGGACTGTAAGCAGGTCCTCATCCCGCCACTGAACTAGTCCTGGCTGATATACAATATCCACTCTCCAATACAGGACTGTAAGCAGGGCCTCATCCCACCACTGAACTAGTCCTGGCTGATATACAATATCCACTCTCCAATACAGGACTGTAAGCAGGGCCTCATCCCGCCACTAAACTATTCCTGTCTGATATACAATATCCACTCTCTAATACAGGACTGTAAGCAGGGCCTCATCCCGCCACTGAACTAGTCCTGGCTGATATACAATATCCACTCTCCAATACAGGACTGTAAGCAGGGCCTGGTCCCACTTCCTAACACCAGTCCTTGGTTGGTATCCAATGCCCTCTCACAATACAGGACTATGATCAAGACCTGATCCCAGCTCCTAACACCAGTCCTTTGTGATAGCAAATATCCACTCTCCAATACAGGACTCACCCCCTATTCTAGTACCATCTAGCCGGCCCCATCGCACTTCATGTCTCCCATCTTTCTCTTGGCAATGCCCCATAGATTCTGTATGGGGTTCAGGTTTTGGTACATTTGGCAGTGTGGGCAGGTGTACCATGTCCTGGTAGATGGCTGTGTTGACTCTGGACTTAATAAAGCACCATGGACCAACACCAGCAGATGACATGGATCTCCAAATCAACAGATGGTGGAAACTTTACATATTCTAACTTTTTGAATTTCACCTGTATAAGGCGGACATGAGTTTTTCAGGGTTTTGTTTGTTGTCAATGTTGACACCTAAGCACGTTGAGCCTCAATTTGCTCTGCGTACCCTTATGGGCCTTTACTGCTTCCAAACGGAGTCCATGTGGATATAGTATTAAAAAGTCATGTGGTAACCATTGCCGTGTCATCGTTCAGGTACCATCTTAACCACCCTGTGAAAACCCATGCACATACAGGCCCTGTAACTGAAGGCCCTTGTCCTGAGTGCAGCAAGGCCATTAGCTGTCCGTAATCAGGCCCCTGTATTACCTGCACACCCCCATGGGACCCTGCTGTGCTGCTGCGGGGAGACAGAGTTAAAGCTTCCTCTTTAGAGATCACATCATCGTACATTGAATCTGTTTCTCGCAGAGTTGAGTCTTTCTGGTCTCCCGCAGACGCATGTGTCAGTACGACCAGTATAGTACGTGGGACCATGGCAGCCTGGCACTAAACTAACCACATTTCTATAGTATGTGCCCAGCACTCGGAGGGAAGTTTACACTGTGTGTACTACAACCTAACCCATCTGCGGAGGCTGATGCACAGATTCACCAGCAGCTGGAGGAGGTTTAGGGCTAAAAGGATTAGCGGAGAGAATGAAATACCTCCGATCTGCAGAAATAGAAGAGTTACTTAAGTGTGAAGAGTCTAATTAAATTCACATTTTAATGCAAATAAACTCATCACAGCTGCTGAGCGACGGCCCCTTCCACCCCAGGGAATCTGCGCCCCTTCTCCTCCTCCCTATCTCCTGAGCACCCTTGGGAGTTGTGCTGGTATGGTCATTGTCTCCTGGCAAGGGTCATTACACCCTCTCTCGCAGCTACATCTAAATATGTATGGAATGAACCAGGTCTGCAGCATGTTCATTACCGCAACCATTGCTACAGAGGCCGGCACATTACTAGTATGTAGCTGCCCGGTGCATTACTGGTATGCTGCTGGCCTGCACATAAACTAGTATGTAGCTGCCCGGTGCATTACTGGTATGCCGCTGGCCTGCACATAAACTAGTATGTAGCTGCCCGGTGCATTACTAGTATGCCGCAGGCCTGCGCATTACTGGTATGCCGCAGGCCTGCGCATTACTGGTATGCCGCTTGCCTGCGCATTACTGGTATGCCGCTTGCCTGCGCATTACTGGTATGCCGCTTGCCTGCGCATTACTGGTATGCCGCTTGCCTGCGCATTACTGGTATGCCGCTGGCCTGCGTATTACTGGTATGATGGTCTGGGCATTACTGGTATACTGCTGGCCTGTGCATTACTGGTATGATGATCTGTGCATTACTGGTATGCTGCTGGCCTGTGCATTACTGGTATGCTGCTGGCCTGCGCATTACTAGTATGCTGCTGGCCTGCGCATTACTGGTATGCTGCTGGCCTGCGCATTACTGGTATGCTGCTGGCCTGCGCATTACTGGTATGCTGCTGGCCTGCGCATTACTGGTATGCTGCTGGCCTGCGCATTACTGGTATGATGGTCTGTGCATTACTGGTATGCTGCTGGTTTGTGCAATACTGGTATGCTGCTGGTTTGTGCATTACTGGTATGCTGCTGGTTTGTGCATTACTGGTATGCTGCTGGTTTGTGCATTACTGGTATGCTGCTGGTTTGTGCATTACTTGTATGCTGCTGGCCTGTGCATTACTGGTATGCTGCTGGCCTGTGCATTACTGGTATGCTGCTGGCCTGTGCATTACTGGTATGCTGCTGGCCTGCACATTACTGGTATGATAGTCTGTGCATTACTGGTATGATGGCCTGTGCATTACTGGTATGCCGCTTGCCTGCGCATTACTGGTATGCCGCTTGCCTGCGCATTACTGGTATGCCGCCTGCCTGCGCATTACTGGTATGCTGCTGGCCTGTGCATTACTGGTATGATGGCCTGTGCATTACTGGTATGTAGCTGCCCGGTGCATTACTGGTATGATGGTCTGTGCATTACTGTTATGCTGCTGGCCTGTGCATTACTGTTATGCTGCTGGCCTGTGCATTACTGGTATGCTGCTTGCCTGTGCATTACTGGTATGATGGTCTGTGCATTACTGGTATGCTGCTGGCCTGTGCATTACTGGTATGATGGTCTGCGCATTACTGGTATGCTGCTGGCCTGCGCATTACTGGTATGCGGCTGGCCTGCGCATTACTGGTATGCGGCTGGCCTGCGCATTACTGGTATGCGGCTGGCCTGTGCATTACTGGTATGCGGCTGGCCTGCGCATTACTGGTATGCGGCTGGCCTGCGCATTACTGGTATGTGGCTGGCCTGCGCATTACTGGTATGTGGCTGGCCTGCGCATTACTGGTATGTGGCTGGCCTGCGCATTACTGGTATGAGGCTGGCCTGTGCATTACTGGTATGCTGCTGGCCTGTGCATTACTGTTATGCTTGCCTGTGCATTACTGGTATGCAGCTGGCCTGCGCAATACTGGTATGCTGCTGGTTTGTGCATTACTGGTATGCTGCTGGTTTGTGCATTACTGGTATGCTGCTGGTTTGTGCATTACTGGTATGCTGCTAGTTTGTGCATTACTGGTATGCTGCTGGTTTGTGCATTACTGGTATGCTGCTGGTTTGTGCATTACTTGTATGCTGCTGGCCTGTGCATTACTGGTATGCTGCTGGCCTGTGCATTACTGGTATGCTGCTGGCCTGCACATTACTGGTATGATGGTCTGTGCATTACTGGTATGATGGCCTGTGCATTACTGGTATGCCGCTTGCCTGCGCATTACTGGTATGCCGCTTGCCTGCGCATTACTGGTATGCCGCCTGCCTGCGCATTACTGGTATGTTGCTGGCCTGTGCATTACTGGTATGATGGCCTGTGCATTACTGGTATGTAGCTGCCCAGTGCATTACTGGTATGATGGTCTGTGCATTACTGTTATGCTGCTGGCCTGTGCATTACTGTTATGCTGCTGGCCTGTGCATTACTGGTATGCTGCTTGCCTGTGCATTACTGGTATGATGGTCTGTGCATTACTGGTATGCTGCTGGCCTGTGCATTACTGGTATGATGGTCTGCGCATTACTGGTATGCTGCTGGCCTGCGTATTACTGGTATGCTGCTGGCCTGCGCATTACTGGTATGCGGCTGGCCTGCGCATTACTGGTATGTGGCTGGCCTGCGCATTACTGGTATGTGGCTGGCCTGCGCATTACTGGTATGTGGCTGGCCTGCGCATTACTGGTATGTGGCTGGCCTGCGCATTACTGGTATGTGGCTGGCCTGCGCATTACTGGTATGCGGCTGGCCTGCGCATTACTGGTATGCTGCTGGCCTGTGCATTACTGTTATGCTTGCCTGTGCATTACTGGTATGCAGCTGGCCTGCGCAATACTGGTATGATGGCCTGTGCATTACTGGTATGCAGCTGGCCTGCATGCAGCTGTAGTTCCACTGTACAGTGGAACTGTAATAGAACGTACAGTCCTGCGATGGGACAGTGGAACTGTAATAGAACATGCAGACCTGCGATGGTAAAGTAGAACTGTTATAGAACAGTCCTGACAATGGGACCATGAAACTGTAATAGAACGTACAGTCCTGCGATGTGACCGTGAAACTGTAATAGAACGTACAGTCCTGCGATGGGACAGTGGAACTGTAATAGAAGGTACAGTCCTGCGATGGGACAGTGGAACTGTAATAGAAGGTACAGTCCTGCAATGGGACAGTGGAACTGTAATAGAACATACAGTCCTGCGATGGGACATTGGAACTGTAATAGAACGTACAGTCCTGCGATCTGACCGTGAAACTGTAATATAAAGTACAGTCCTGCGATGGGACAGTGGAACTGTAATAGAATGTGCAGTCCTGCAATCTGACCGTGAAATTGTAATAGAAGGTACAGTCCTGCGATGGGACAGTGGAACTGTAATAGAAGGTACAGTCCGGCAATGGGACAGTGGAACTGTAATAGAAGGTACAGCCCTGCACTGGGACAGTGGAACTGTAATAGAAGGTACAGCCCTGCACTGGGACAGTGGAACTGTAATAGAAGGTACATTCCTGCACTGGGACAGTGGAACTGTATTAGAAGGTACAGCCCTGCACTGGGACAGTGGAACTGTAATAGAAGGTACAGCCCTGCACTGGGACAGATTCCTGCACTACAGCAAATCTGGGGTGAAGTTTTCATGGCGGAAATGACATTATTTGTGAGTCTCTCCGAGCTGTTGATAATTAGCACTGATTCTCTCATTATTGAGCTTTGCTCGCTCATTTGCATACCACATTTGCATACCATGGCTTGCTGTGTTTAGTAATAAATATTCATAAACATGTTTCTGTGCATATTTATGGGGAAAGGTCAGAATGTAACAAAGTGTATTCAGCGTCAGTGTCATTGTGTAACGAGAGCCACCGCCGGTCTTTGGGACTGACTCAGAGACATGTCAGTGCTGGTGTGTATTTCCGGGGCTTTTCTGTAGGTAGAGAAGTCCAAGCGGCAAACACGCGGGCAAAATAGCAGATTACGACTTCATTATATCGGTTGGATGTCACCAACAGTCTAATCTATAGATGTCACCAACAGTCTAATCTCTAAAGCGTCATCTATGGGGGGTAATATGGAGAGTCTGCTTGTTTATATTTTACACAAATGCCGAGTGTGCAGTGTCCGGCTCTGTGTCGGTGCCATGCTAGCGGGGCTGCTGCCCGTGGTAGAAGTGTTATTGCTGGCAGTAATCCATTCCTGGGCACCGTGAAGCAAGACAAAGGGCTTTAGAGCTCATTGGAGATACAGTAGAGCCTCAGCCTGGGACAGGAAGGAACATTATCTGGATGATACGTCGACCACCGATGTTGACCTTTTTATGTCTCTACATTTTCCATATTGACCTTCTGACAGTGTTGACCTACATTTCTTATGAACCCCCCTCCCCGTCTCTGGATCCCCATTGTATAATGAAATAAGCGTCGCCATCTTTATGTAACGTGGAATTCTTCTGCGTCCTGCTCAGCCAATCACAAGCATTTCCCCGCACAGAGAGATGGGAAGCCAGGGTCACCCCAGCTCAGCTGCTCGCTGCTCACTTGTGAGAAGTCCGGGATGCAGGCGATTCCATTGCATTGGGTGAAATGGTGCATTCCATACCTGGAATATCGGGTGGAACATGGTGTGGAACATTTGTGAGCCGAACTGATATTGAGATTTTAACCCCTAAAGATTGTGGGTAAACTCCTCACTGTAAAGTCCATCCCACCTGTAGGACATGGCTGTTCATTCATTCCATCTCTTGGGGGGTTTTATCTGGAAATGTCACCTGGTTTGGCTGCATAATCAGTGTGAGTGACAGTGCGTTCTGTCCCTTTAAAAATATTTCTTTTTATTGAGTTGGTGAAGTATTAAAGATCTAGAAAAGTACATTTTTGTTATGGTGCAATGAGAAGGTCCAGAAATCTCAATTTTTTTAAATTACTGCCCATGGCCGGGCATCCGCCGCCTCCAAGGACGTGTAAGATTCAGATAAATACTCTGCATCCAGGGCAGCAAATACTGTGATGCACAGGACTGATACAATAGGCAGGCCCTCACTGCAACGGACAATCCAAAAGCTGCGAATGGCTTGCGGCTGGCACCAATTTCAAAATGCCGCCATTGCTTTCTCCGTGGCTGCCTGTCCGTGCTCCAGCTGCTATTAGCTTGCGGCCTGGCATCCCCCCTGCTTAAAACCTAAATGCACCTTCCTCACCTTGTACTGCATTTAATAAAGTCCTAACTCCCAGAATCCCCTTGTTGACTGCAGTATTTGTAGCCAGAACCGCCGCCCATCTCCTCTTGTCGGAAGTTGAACATTTGCGCCTACTCAGATAGTGGGGGGTGTAAAACTCAACCTCGCTTTTCTTCCTAGTCGCACGCCATTTACCTTATTTGCCAATTATTATAGCAGTGACCTTTTCTACTTGGTTTTATTTATTTTACGCCCTCCTTCACAACTTTATTGAGTTTATCTTATTATTAAAACCCCCCTAGTCCTTGCCTAGCTAATTGTGCTGGCGTGGTGCGGCTTTCCCAGCTGGTGGGATTACATGAGGGGGTCACCCTTAAATCCTCCACTTTCCCTACATTTTTTGATCCAGCTGATATCAAATAAGGATTTATTGCAGGAAAGAGAAATCTATTTAGAGATAAACTCTTGGGCTAGCAGCCGCGACAATGGAGCGAGGCGCTGACTGAATTGGCCCCCAGCAGCTCTGTAAATCTGAAGCATCCCAGAGCAAGAAGCAATAATGGTGGCTCAGCTGGGGCTTGTTTTGAAGCTGGGAGCTGACTGACTCCAGATTTACATTTTCATTGCATTCAGTCGCTGCCCCTTTTATCTCCGCTGCCTCTGTCCTTTTCAATTAGAGTCCCGACAAAGGAGGGAAAAGTAAGCCAATCCGGCAGGTCTGAGGTGTGCGGAATATCACACTATGAAGATTGCGCAGAGATTAGAATAATCGCCCACATATGGACTGATACAGAACACAGCGTGCTAAGAACCACATCTGAGAGCGCCGGGTGGCGTGTTTACCGCTCGCTCCTTACGCTCACATGTAAATAGTTCTCAAGGAACTTTCTAGGACTTGTTACGGTCACCTTGTCTCCGCTATGTCCTGTAAATACTCTGCGCTGCGAGCTGTCCTGCTCAAACCTACACTGTCCACATGGGGCAGACTAGAGTCAATGGCCTGTGCAGAGAGGCTGTACTCGGAAGATGCTAATGGGAGTTTCCATGGGGCCAACGTGAGGACACCTGCGGCTTCTGCTACACATTTAGGGCCACAATCTCCGAGCGGAGGTGACATTGCGGACGATGGGACTGGTGCGGTGCACGAATCCCAGTTCCGCTCATTTATTTCTAGCATTTCTGTTCAAAGCAGGCCACGTATACGATAATAAATATGCATTATCCATGTTGTCATGGGAACTGGGGGCCGCAGCTTTTACGGCCAGTATCTGATCAACAGGTCTCTAGCTGGACGGTAGGATCGTATATTATATATCGCCCTTCAGGAGATGAATTCTAAGGGGTTTATGTAAAAGCCGCGGAGGAGGTGTTCAGCCAAGTAGGTGCCAGTTACCTGGCAGTATAAGGGTAGCAGCGGTCGGTCAGGTGACTGCGGCGTGATGTGTGGGGACAAGGACAGAATACCGCTCTCATTTCATCGTTAACCCTTTGAGTTCCAACATCTCTATGAGAGATGCGCAAAATATCCACTAAAAACGCCCCAGCGTCGCTCCCATTTGTTATAGAAATTTCAATAAAAAATGTGTAATAAAAGATGATATTTCCTATGTAAGGTCACATTACAGGTCATTATGAGGAGTCACAACGTTTGGTAGTCCCCCCCCCCCTTCCTCAAAGTGTTGTGTTTGCATGCGGGGCCTGCGAATGGCTAGTCACAGCCTGTGGGTGAATGGTCTCCAACCATGGACTGATGTGGAACGTGCATGCATCATCTACAGTACGTGACTGTCAGGTTCAGGAAGTGGGCGGGCAGCTGACATTCCGGTGATGTCAGCTATCCCCCCGGCACCGACGTTCCCATGGGAGTGACCATCCGCCACCGACCTACCCCCCAGACTCAGCCTTGGGTGCGTGCTAACAGTCTGCACGCCGTGACCACACGCACCCGGCATGTGGTGGAGCGCTCGCAGTGACTGCATTCAGCAGTATACAGATAATAGCAGCAGTTGGGTGTCACATAAACAAGGGATTTAGTTGAATCTATCAATAACAGACATATAAATCACATGTGGGATCCCCACATTGGCCGTCCACCAACTATTGGACCATGAAGCTGGGATACCACCCCCTGCGTACTACCCCGATTGTGAGAGAAGACCAAAACAAAAGGCGTCCAGTCAGGTCTATGGACGCCCTCATACCCGGTTAATTATGGACTTCAGTGTGGGAGGCCTTATATACACCACTGGGGGAGAGGATTCATAGGAACGGGCGGGACACATTAGTAGTATGATATTCCATTGTCCTTTACAAATACCTTATAATGTAGGGCTTATTTTTATTGCAATTTTTTTTTTTTTAATCTATTTCTTTTGCATTTTGTTTTTAGATTGTGATTTATGTGTCCGTTAATTGATAAATTAAAATAAATTCCTTTTTTATGTGATACCTAATTGATCCTATTATCTGTATACTGCTGAATGCAGTCACTTTGAGCGTTCCACCACATTCTTTCTTTTTTATTGGGCCTGACCCTCCCTAGGTGTGAGCAGTCAGCTCAGCTACCCCCCCCCCCCTCCCCCATAAGCACTTGTATTTCTCACCTCGGTGTGGCTGCGCATACACCAAACGTCGGTCCCCGTGTGAACGACCGCTGGCTGCGAATAAGGTCCATTGTCTGTACAGCGCTGCGGAATATGTGTGTGCTATATAAATAACTGGTAATAAATCAATAATTCCAGCCATTTACCAGGAGACGGGCCTAATTCAGACCTGATTGCTAATCAGAAACTTTGCAATTTGGGAGATTATCGAATGACTGTGCGTGCACATCGGCCACATGGTTAATTCACAGCCGATATTAGTGACAAAACTCCTGACCGCTATGTTTGATCGCAGTAGTCACAGGGGTAGTTTCTGACGTGTCCAGACGGTTTGGTGATCAGTCTGTGACATCAGCAATGACTACTTCCAGCCTGTCTCAGTCGGAGATTAGTGGCAGCTTCAGACTTCCTCACATTTGCACAGATTGGCAATAGCGATTAGGGATCCATACGCAATTCTCTCGCTGTTTAGCAGGGTGCTTCTAATTTTTTTGCCTGGGCGCGGCTTTCTTTTCCCAACCCACCACAAACTCACTGATTAGTCTCAATTTCTGGAGGCCAAAGGTGGTCATGTGAGTCCCTCTGAGGAAGGTGTAGTTATGTTGACATTTACAAAGTCGATCTGCCAACCGTTATATTGACATCGTTGAAACTTGTTGGCATTTTGCAGAATGACTGCATCTGAAATGCCGACTCTGTGCGGACCAGCAGCGGAATGTTAGGACGGGTAGGTTGAGGGATATGCATTAGGGCAGGATTAGGCTATGAGAGAGATGGGGAGGTTAGAGGTAGGCACTAGTGGAGGATTAGTCTGCATTGCATAGTGGGGGGTGGCGGTGGGGAATACAATGACCTGGAGCCACTTCTTATGCCTTATGTGATAGCAATCGTCATGTTCAAAATGATAGAGTAGGACTGACCAGACGGGGAACACTTTCGGCCCTATACATCGGTGACATTTTGCCACAATGCCCAATTCCCCTGATGACCGGGAATCAGGAATAGTTGACCGCTTTAAAAATATAGATTCCCACGAAAATGCTCGGGAATGACAAATTGGAGAGTTTTAAAAGTCAGCATTCCCCGATTCCCATGCGGATCGCCGATCATCGTTGGCCGTGGATCGATGGCTCTGGCCGGTCGCGGTAACGGGGTTTAGATGCACGGGGTCCTTTTTATCACAGTTGGGTAACTTAAAAGGTCGTAACAATTCTGGGTAACATTTCCTGTTTATAAAGTGTAGAGAACACGGCCGGAGGCAGAGGGTGTCCGGACTGATCATAGACTGACAGTCATATGGTCAACAGGGCCAAAAGGTAGACAGTCTAAAGGTCGACACACAATAGGTCGATAGGGTCTAAAGGTCGACATGGTAAAGGTAGAAGCATTTTTTTACAAAATGTTCAGCCGACATGTGGCGACAGGCGGTATTTTATAACCTACCATCCACTAGGACGTGGAGGGAGAATAAAATATTGTGCCGAGCCCGAAGCATGGCGAGCGCAGCGGTACACTTAGACAGTGTCCATGTCGACCTTTTGACCCTGTCGACCATATGACTGTCTAACATGAGTCCGTCTATGTTTTATAGGGAATCGGTACATCTGTCAGAATGAACTTAGGTCTACAGTCATTAGGTCGACCCCACTAGGTCGACTGGCAGGAAGGGCGACATGACTTAAGGTCGACATGGGCCAAGGTCGACACGACTTAAGGTCGAATTTGCATAAAGGTCGACATGCGGAAGGTACTGTCGGCTCAAAAACAGTGAAAAACCCCATGTCGACCTTATGACCAGTCGACCTTCCTCATGTCGACCTTTATGCAAATTCAACCTTAAGTCATGTCGACCTTCCTGCCAGTCGACCTAGTGGGGTCGACCTAATGACTGTAGACCTAAGTTCATTCTAATAGATGACCACATCCCGTTTTATACCATAACCGGCAGTAGAGTAGTGTCATGCATTTGGAGCACACTGTTAGTATTGGGCACCGGTCCCCAGTACAGATGTGACACAGGAGGAGTCAGAAAATGCAGATCAATAAATATATACATATATACAGTATTATATGACCCAGTCCTAGGAAATGTCTGTATGTCCCGGATTAGGTGCTTGTTGTCTTGTACATAGGCTGTGGTGTTAGAGCCTCACCTATAGAAATACATTGTACCAGGCCAGTAATTACTAACAATGCCATACTTGTCTTTGAGCAGATGACGGCCACGGCTCAGCAGACTGCAAAGGCCCAACCAGTCCATCTCCCAGCATCCTCTGCGACAGCAAACCCTGTCCCCGGTGCTCCGATTGACCCTCAGGCGCAGCTGGAAGCTGACAAGCGCGCTGTCTACAGGTACTTGAAAGAGCTTCTTGCAGACTCTGTAACATGCAAATGTGCAGCTCCGTAGCGATGTGCCAAGGTACAGTGTGAATGCAGCCGCGGGCTGACTTGTCAGCATGGGGTTTGTATTCGCAGTGCTTGTCATTGCGTCTTTCTCTCTCTTCTTTTCCTCAACAACATGACTTTAACATGAGATTAAAGGCACAGGAGAGATCAGTAGATGTGTTCTGCAGATGGAGGCACCGGTGTGCGTAGGAATAAGTCACGTTTCTGATCATTGTAGTGTTGGGTATCCAAATGGAAATGATTCACACAGGTGTCAGTAAAGAAATGTGCTAGTAAATGGGGTGTGTGTCAGCAGTAGAATGAGTCATTTCAGGCATCAGTCAAGGTATGATCATACAGTAGAGATGTATTTACGATAACAGCATTGGAATGAGTCCTATCAGGTGTAGGTGCGGGAATGATCAGTAGGACATGTATCCGGTGTAGGTGCGGGAATGATCAGTAGGACGTGTATCAGGTGTCGGTGCGGGAATGATCAGTAGGACGTGTATCAGGTGTCGGTGCGGGAATGATCAGTAGGACATGTATCAGGTGTCGGTGCGGGAATGATCAGTAGGACGTGTATCAGGTGTCGGTGCGGGAATGATCAGTAAGACGTGTATCAGGTGTCGGTGCGGGAATGATCAGTAGGACATGTATCCGGTGTAGGTGCGGGAATGATCAGTAGGACATGTATCCGGTGTCGGTGCGGGAATGATCAGTAGGACATGTATCCGGTGTCGGTGCGGGAATGATCAGTAGCACATGTATCCGGTGTCGGTGCGGGAATGATCAGTAGGACATGTATCCAGTGTAGGTGCAGGAATGATCAGTAGGACATGTATCCGGTGTAGGTGCGGGAAGGATCAGTAGCACATGTATCCGGTGTAGGTGCGGGAATGATCAGTAGGACATGTATCCGGTGTAGGTGCGGGAATGATCAGTAGGACATGTATCCGGTGTAGGTGCGGCAATGATCAGTAGCACATGTATCCGGTGTAGGTGCGGGAATGATCAGTAGGACATGTATCCAGCGTAGGTGCGGGAATGATCAGTAGGACATGTATCCGGCGTAGGTGCGGGAATGATCAGTAGGACATGTATCCCGCGTAGGTGCGGGAATGATCAGTCATCAATAAGTCACGTTTCTGATCATTGTAGTGTTGGGTATCAAAATGGAAATGATTCATACAGGTGTCAGTAAAGAAATGTGCTAGTAAATGTGGTGTGTATCAGCAGTGGAATGAGTCATTTCGGTCATCAGTCAAGGTATGATCAGTACAGTAGAGATGTATTTACGATAACAGCATTGGAATGAGTCCTATCAGGTGTAGGTGCAGGAATGATCAGTAGGACATGTATCAGGTGTCGGTGCGGGAATGATCAGTAGGACATGTATCAGGTGTCGGTGCGGGAATGATCAGTAGGACATGTATCCGGTGTCGGTGCGGGAATGATCAGTAGGACTTGTATCCGGTGTAGGTGCGGGAATGATCAGTAGGACATGTATCCGGTGTAGGTGTGGGAATGATCAGTAGGACATGTATCTGGTGTAGGTGCGGGAATGATCAGTAGGACATGTATCCGGTGTAGGTGCGGGAATGATCAGTAGGACATGTATCCGGTGTAGGTGCGGGAATGATCAGTAGGACATGTATCCGGTGTAGGTGCGGCAATGATCAGTAGCACATGTATCCGGTGTAGGTGCGGCAATGATCAGTAGCACATGTATCCGGTGTAGGTGCGGCAATGATCAGTAGCACATGTATCCGGTGTAGGTGCAGCAATGATCAGTAGGACATGTATCCGGCGTAGGTGCGGGAATGATCAGTAGGACATGTATCCGGCGTAGGTGCGGGAATGATCAGTAGGACATGTATCCGGCGTAGGTGCGGGAATGATCAGTCATCAATAAGTCACGTTTCTGATCATTGTAGTGTTGGGTATCAAAATGGAAATGATTCATACAGTGTCAGTAAAGTAATGTGCTAGTAAATGGGGTGTGTATCAGCAGTGGAATGAGTCATTTCGGTCATCAGTCAAGGTATGATCAGTACAGTAGAGATGTATTTACGATAACAGCATTGGAATGAGTCCTATCAGGTGTAGGTGCGGGAATGATCAGTAGGACATGTAACAGGTGTCGGTGCGGGAATGATCAGTAGGACATGTATCCGGTGTAGGTGCGGGAATGATCAGTAGGACATGTATCCGGTGTAGGTGCCGGAATGATCAGTAGGACATGTATCCGGTGTAGGTGCGGGAATGATCAGTAGGACATGTATCCGGTGTAGGTGCCGGAATGATCAGTAGGACATGTATCCGGTGTAGGTGCCGGAATGATCAGTAGGACATGTATCCGGTGTAGGTGCGGGAATGATCAGTAGGACATGTATCCAGTGTAGGTGCGGGAATGATCAGTAGGACATGTATCCGGTGTCGGTGCGGGAATGATCATTAGGACATGTATCAGGTGTCCGTGCGGGAATGATCAGTAGGACATGTATCTGGTGTAGGTGCGGGAATGATCAGTAGGACATGTATCCGGTGTAGGTGCCGGAATGATCAGTAGGACATGTATCCGGTGTAGGTGCCGGAATGATCAGTAGCACATGTATCCGGTGTAGGTGCAGGAATGATCAGTAGGACATGTATCCGGTGTGGAATAGAGGAATAAGACGTGTTTATCAGTCACTGACAGGCTGCTTGGACCTGCCCATGATGTCTGACTACTGGATTTCTGTAGATGTCACCTGATCCGGGTATAATCAGGAAGCAAATGCTAATAATATGCAGTTTCCTTACGGCACTGGCTGCTGTTACAGGAGGCTGGAGAAGAGGCAGGAGGGAGGCCGCTGTTATATTCATTTTTTTTAATTAAAATTTCTTGCCTCTGGGTAGCATGACAGTTCAAAACCACAGTGGGGATTTTTCATTTCATGTCAATAAATTTAACAAGGCCCCATTCAATTCAAATTAACACATGGTCTCTGAGGCTTCCACGCTCCATAGTATCAACGCAGATTAAAGGGAAACTATTTTGTGGCCTAATTTGGACTTGGTGACGACGAGTAAGTAAATACAGATCTCCGTCTTATAATAAATAGCGAAGCCTTACTGACCCACTCAGCCAGTCCAGCCTTACCTGGTGATGGAAGTCTAACTGGGTAATATCCATGTCACTGGCAGTGCAGGGGGTTCTGCTGGCCGCACCTGTTTCACCCTCCACAGCTGACACATTTTACCCAATGTCCGGTTTTTGCCCCTTTTTTTATGGCACGTCTGGTCGGTACATTTGCCCAAACAACTGCAAAGGAAACATATAGGGCGAAATGAAATAGGGTGTTTTTTTTTTTTTAGACAAGTGCGAAATCACCCTTTTTTCAAAACTCGCACATGTAATAGGGTGCGATTCGCGGTAAAAAAAATCACACTTTTTGCAGCGAAATCGAGGGCCGGCGCCACCACTAGGCAATTGCCTAGGGCACCGGCCACTAAAGGGTGGCACAGCACACTGCTGATGACTGCATGGGCTCTGGAGCAGGCTGGTCAGGCTGGTGGCCGGTCTGCTGGCGACCAGCGTAACTCCAATGTTAGGGAAGCTCCCAGCGCCGGCTTCCCTAACATCGGAGCTACGCTGGTTGCCAGCAGACCGGCCACCACCCGAATCCACTGTGTCTGCTCCCGGTACCGGCTCCCATACCATCAGAGCAACACCGGTGGTAGCGGACACCTGGAAACCAGACCTCCGCCGCATCCATTCATCTATATCAGCCGGTAATATGCTTCTATTTCTCCAATAGGAACATTGATTCTAAGCAATAAACCGTTATTACAGCTGCTAGAAATCAAAAGGGAACTGTTGCATTGTTACCAACCAATCGGGAACTTTCCATGATTTATCGTTGGCTACTAAAATACTAATACGGGCTCAAAGTGGTTACAGTCGGATGTTTAATATTTTATTGTATACATGTATGTATTTTATAGTTTGGATTTTATTGTGTATTTACTGAATTAATCAATTACTGAGTAAAATAATAACAAAGATCAACACAGTGCGCTCTCTTCTATTCTTGTGTTTTTAAGGTGGGTCTGGGATATCAGCACTGACCACTTCCAGATTAGTGGCAGCCTCAAACGTACATTTGCTTAGATGGCACACCCAGGAACTGCCAATACGAATACGATGCATTTGCAATTCATTCGCAGATTTGCATGGGGAGGGGTGGGGACAGTAGGCAGAATTTTTGCCTAGGGTGTCAAGAAACCTTGCACCGGCCCTGGCGACATCACACATTTTGAAGTGGCGATTTTTAGTCACACTTCAGTTCGCATCCAGATGTTTTCCCATTATAAAGTATACAAATCGCACATGTAATAGGGTGCGATTTTTGTTAAGCGTTACCACAAATCGCAAAAAAATTAGACCAGGTTCTGACAGGTGAATTTGACAGAACCATGCACAGATCATTGAGATCTGTGCATGGTTCTGTCTTTAAAAATGTGTGAAAATAAAATAAAAAATGGTGTGAGGTCCCCCCTCCTGAGCATAACCAGCCCCGGGCTCATTGAGCCGGACCTGGTTCCAAAAATATGGGGGACAAAAAGTGTAGGGGTCCCCCATTTTTCTGAAATCAGCCCCGGACTCTTGAACCGGTCCTGGTTCCAAATATACGGGGGACAAAAAATCTGGGGGTCCCCCGTATTTTGAAACCAGCACCGGGCTCCAACAGCCCGCAGCGTCATGCCACAGCCAGGGGACACTTTTTTTTTAATTCAATAATTTTTATTGTTTTTTTTTCAGTGAACATACACAAAAAATAGGGATCAGCAATCCAATGATAAAGGCCCATAAGGACCATAACATACATATGCCACTAACAGGATATATTAGTAAGACTATCAGATTAATCAGACTAGTCATAAACAATATCTTTTAAAAAGAGATCGGTTGTACAGTAGGGCACACACAGAAAAGTATAACTTTATTACACATACACACATCTCACTTTTACACCAACATACTTACCGCACAAGGGTCCAGCGCTGCATCCCTCTTTCACAGCCAGCTCACCCCGCACTGACAGCGGGGTGAGCCGGCTTCCTGCGATGCTGCTAACAGCTTCTATAGCACTGTCCCAGCGCTACAGAGGCTGCTAGCGTGGTTGGCTGATGCGTCTCCATGGAGACGCTTTCAGCCAATCAGGGCCAAGGATGCTAGCAGCCTGTATAGTGCTGTTACCAGCGCTGCAGGAAGCCGGCTCACCCCTCTGCAGGAAGCCAGCTCACCCCGGAGTGAGCTGGCTGTGGAGAAGGGAGGCAGCGCTGGACCCTGGTTCTGTAAGTATGTTGGTGTTAAAGTGAGGTGTGTGTGATAAAGTTGTACTTTTCTGTGTTTGTGTGTTAACATTATTTTTACAGGTGGACTACAATGCCCCGCATGCTGGGACTTGTGGTTCAGCAAGTCCCAGCACTTGTAGTTCACCTGTATAAAGCAATGTTATGTATGAATGAATTAACCCTATCAGGCCGGCGTCCAAAGCCCAGGGGGACGCCAGTGACAGCCCCGGGCTTCAGCCCTAGACAGGTGACCACTTTATTTTGTTGGGGTATCCACGCCTCCAGGCACCCCGTCCAAGGCTGACCAGCCACGGTGCTCATGTTTCATGCGGGGGACCTTATTTGAAAAGTGTCCCCCGGCTGTGGCATGACACCGCGGGCTGTTGGAGCCCAGTGCTGGTTTCAAAATATGGGGGACCCCTAGATTTTTTGTCCCCCGTATTCTTGGAACCAGGTCCGGCTCACTGAGCCCGGGGCTGGTTATGCTGAGGAGGGGGGACCCCACACCATTTTTTTTTTACACAAAATTGTTCATTTTCATGACTAAAAATCGCTCAAAATCGCATGTGAAGTGAAATCGCAAGCCAAAAATCGCACCCTATTACATTTGCGAATTTAACACAAAATATGCGATTTTTGCACATTATTTATTTATTTGCAGTTTCTTATATAGCGCAGCAGATTCCGTTGCGCTTTACAATAGACATGCGATTTTTAAAGATGACCATAAATCGCCCCCCTATTACATTTCGCCCTTAATGTATATGAGTTACATTTTAATAATGCAGATAGCCAGAGAAATGTGCTGAGCGAGGAACCTGCTGCATTTTGTGATGGTGAATTCCCAAGTTCTCTGCCTTGTACAGTGAGAGAGCGGCAGATACATCCGGTCCATGCTAATCATTTGGACTCCAGCCCACAAAGTGTTCCCAGCAAAGAATATACTGCAAGGTCACCGGAGCCTGTTCTACTACCGTACATAAAATTACTACTAATTGGACAGTAATATAGTATCGCCTTGTAAAACTCAATGCTGGCTGTAACAGGGATTCATAGCAGAAACCCTAATTAATGCCGGTATAATTATGTCACAGCTGCCGTGTGTCCCGGCAGAGATCGTAACAGCGACAGTCACAAGTAGTTTCATCAGAAAGCTTCTCGTGCGCATGGCTGGCGTGGAATGTCTCCGACAGCCGCCTTTTGTGTCCGTTATAAAGGGATATTACCGAGGGTACACAATAGCAATACATAACGGGCGGAATGGTCCCGCGGAAAGCCCACAACCTGATGCTGTCACACTCCCAGCCCTGTGGGACCGATCCCCCTTTTCAGTAACGCGGAGCTGAAATGTTGGAGTCGGGTATATTGGCTGCTAATTGAATTGGCCCCATTGTGTCTTTATGTGCATATAGTAGGATCATTACATCTAACTGCAATGGGACCAAGTCATGAAAGGATCATCGGTGGCGGGAGGGGTTGTTAGTCTTATTTCTCCCGTTCAGAGTAAGACCGCAGTATGTCTCCAAGCATGGCGGCTGGTTTCTCCGGCAGATATCCTGTGTGACTGGCATGCCACCTTCGCATGAGCACTATGAAGAGTCTGTATTCTGTATGTGGCTCATGTGCGGCTTAGTGGCAGATGTAGACTATGATGATAATTCGGGCCTGATAGCATGGCTGCTGATTATAAATACACTGCACATGGGTACGGCCTGTAGTACGCATGCACAAACCGTCCTGCTGATTGACAGGAAGCTGTCATGTGGGTGGTAACCTGCCGTTTTCTGGGCGTGTCATGGAAAACACAGGCGTGTCCAGGCAATTGAGGTGAAGTCATGTGACATCAGCTCCGCCCCCGATCAGCCTGATTCTATCACAGCCGCTGAGTAAGTCCTGGGCTACGCACAGACTGCACACACTGGGGAATCATTACATGGTGAGCGGCTGTTATCTGGGAGTGTCAGGGAATACGCAGGCATGGCCAGGTGTATGAGGGGAAGTCATGTGATATCAGCTCCACCCCCGATCAGCCTGATTTTATCACAGCCGCTGAGTAAGGAATGGGCTACGCACACACTGCACACACTGGGGAATTATTACATGGTGAGCGGCTGTTATCTGGGAGTGTCAGGTAATACACAGGCGTGGCCAGGTGTGTGAGGGGAAGTCATGTGATGTCAGCTCCGCCCCCAATCAGCCTGATTCTATCACAGCCGCTGAGTAAGTCCTGGGCTATGCACAGACTGCACACACTGGGGAATCATTACATGGTGAGCGGCTGTTATCTGGGAGTGTCAGGTAATACGCAGGCGTGGCCAGGTGTGTGAGAGTAAGTCATGTGATGTCAGCTCCGCCTCCGATCAGCCTGATTCTATCACAGCCGCTGAGTAAGTCCTGGGCTACACACAGACTGCACACACTGGGGAATCATTACATGGTGAGCGGCTGTTATCTGGGAGTGTCAGGTAATACGCAGGCGTGGCCAGGTGTGTGAAGGGAAGTCATGTGATGTCAGCTCCGCCCCCGATCAGCCACTGAGTTATGGGCTCCATACATCAGCAATCACAATAAATGGATTTCCAGATCCAGGGATTTTTTGGCCAGATAAATGGATTCTACAATCTATTGGATTTGCCCACACATTACAGATTTATTTCAGTGATCGGCAGATTTTTCCATCTAAAGATTGCATCTTCATATCTGGAAATTGCCCAATCGATTGTCATTTCAGCTGTTCATAATGTAAATAGATGAAGAAGACGAATTGGGAATGCCCACACATATAAAAAAGATCTGCAGATAATACCAGATTATTAAACATGTTTAAAAACCTGATTAAGCAATCGATTGGGATTGCCAAAAGGGGGAGCCCACACATCTAAAATTAATTGTGGCAATCATCTCCATATCTGAAAATTGTCACAATGAATTGCTGATGTATGGGGCCCTTAAGTCCTGGGCTACGCACACACTGCACACACTGGGGAATCATTACATGCTGCACTAAGCAATCTGCAGGCTTGCAGGGGGCGGGATCTCACTCTGGCGGGGCATCGTATTCCTGATCACAGGGATCCAAAAATTAGCAGCCCAGCAATCCGTTCTGAATTAGGCCCAATTTCTCCAATAGAAGTCCACAGTGGAGGCTTCCCACCCCTTGTGCCTTACTGAGAACCTACGTGCACTTGTACAGAGAGGAGTAAACCTGCATAGTAATGGGTACGCCCTCTATAGCTCAGCGCATTTCTTACCTCACATAGTTTCCAGATAGGACAACATGATTTTTCCACGATTCCTTTCTTTGGTTGGACTTTCTCCTGCTTGGTCCCCGAGGACTATGATTGGGACCAGTACAGTGTGCTGAGCGCAGTGAGGCACCAGGCCCGGAGCACGGCATGGAATCGGGGTCCGTGTGCTCAGGTTTTAAAATTGACACGAAAATTAAAAAGGGAAAAACTCATGTCTGCTTTGAAGTTTTGTCAATGACGATCCACAACCACTTCTCAGACATTGCTGTTTTTTTTCTGATGGACCTGTTTCTTCATCTACTATGATAAAGCTTAATGATAAGATATTACATGGTTGCTGGGCGATAAAGAACGGTAAATCTCAGCTTAGCACTTCGCTGCTGCAGTCGCGACCCATCCTGACAGTTTGCATATGTGTCATTTCAGCTGATAACACAGGCTTGGACTGTGTCACAATAATAAGAAAAGAAAAGAGATGATGAAAATATGAAAGAATAATTTAAAAGTTATGAATTATTTGAAAAAAACAAACTTTATAGATATAAAATGTTTTTGCATTTCCTCCTATTGCCATCCTACTTGTACGCAGCAATCCCTAGTAAATATCCGCGTCACTGATTTCACGTGGTTTAGCCAGCAGATGTGTTTCCCGAGCTGCCTCTGACTCGCGGAACAGCCCTTTTCTCTTGATAAATACAGTAGACCTGTTAATCTGACACTAATATTCCCTATTGTGTATTTAGTCCCAAACAGGTGGTTTTTACATTGTAAAAAATCCAATTAAATCTTGCTGATAAATGACCAATATCATGGGGCGATGTGAGGCTCACACTCTTACGTTTGGGCTTACTGTAGTTTCGATGTGAGGCTCACGCTCTTACGTTTGGGCTTACTGTAGTTTCTATGTCCTCGTGTTTATACCTGGGGAGACACCTGGACTCGAGTCAGGGTGGCTATTGGGTGGTGGTGTTCCCCATAGCGGAGAGGAATCGGGATATCCAGAAACATAAGTGATGTGCGGCCAATGTGGGATTCCCAGATCACAGTGAGGACGAAGGGGCTTAGTATGTGCGATCTGCAGATCTCAGAGGACTGCTCAGTACGTAGATATATCAGACTTCCGCTGTAGTCATCTCTTATGTTGGGCTTCACAATCATCAATGGTCATTATATGAAACTGTAAGAGTGTAATGTTCCAGAGCTGGCGCCTGGTAGCCATTGTAGCCTATTTGGATCCCTGCCCGGACATGCCCTTAGGGGTGTTCAGCTGGTAAATATGCACCACGTTCAGGGGCAGCCTGCAGAGCTCCAATGTTCCTGTCTGTGGACTGATGTCTGGCCTGCAGGTGTCATCTGTGCGGAGCCTCACAGTTCCTGGTAGAAGCCCCGGTGGTCTGATGGCTGTGGATTCGCAATGGCAGCTGGTAGTATGATCATAATTATCCCTTTTCTCCGGGACAGGTATTTATCGGACATAGGCAAACACAAGGGGTGGGGGGTTTATGTTTCCTTGCAACCCCCCTCCTTTTGGCAAGTGCCTCAAATTATGACAATAACAGCATTGGTATACGTTTATCATACTTGCCTACCCTCCCAGAATGGCCGGGAGGGTCCCGCAAATCGGGTCCCCCTCCTGCCGATGTCTATGGTTCTTACTAGGTTCCAGAGTCCCACACTTGCTGCAACGTTCTGCAGAGAGATTGTGGACGGCATTTGGTAACCTTCTCTACATACCCTGCATTTTCTACTGTCCCAGCAGTTCTAATACTTACTGTCATTCTGACAGTAAGTACTGGGATTTATGTGAATTTGGTGAGACAGAAGGCACATTGGGGGCGTTGATGGGTATATACAGGCCGTACTCCCACCTCACTCCTGTATTGTGCCCATCCCTCCTCCTGACCATTTTAATTTTCCTTATTGGGACCGAAATTGGAGAGGAAATACACTGAGGAAGCATTTAAATGTAGGAGAGCCTCAGGCTTTCATTTCCCGTGCTGGCTCGCAGGCAGAGCAGTGCTGAATGCGCTCAATTAGGCCATTAAAGAAATGCATTCCTCTTAATTAGCCTGTGTCAAATCCTTTTTATTAGTGGCTGCAAACGACCCTTCGTCTGCAGTAAAATGTCATGCCAGTTCAGCCCTTTTATTTGTTCTGTGCTGACGAGGATCAAACTCACCCCCAGAAATAGGGGAGAAAGGGAGAGAATTATTTACCTTTCAGAACCTGCGGCGTGTAAACCCCCTCCCTCCATATCGGCTGTATCGCTCCCTCCCTCCATATAGGCCGTATCGCCCCCTCCCTCCATATCGGCTGTATCGCCCCCCTCCCTCCATATCGGCTGTATCGCTCCCTCCCTCCATATCGGCCGTATCGCTCCCTCCCTCCATATCGGCTGTATCGCCCCCTCCCTCCATATCGGCTGTATCGCTCCCTCCCTCCATATCGGCTGTATCGCCCCCTCCCTCCATATCGGCTGTATCGCCCCCTCCCTCCATATCGGCTGTATCGCCCCCTCCCTCCATATCGGCTGTATCGCCCCCTCCCTCCATATAGGCCGTATCGCCCCCTCCCTCCATATCGCCCCCTCCCTCCATATCGCCCCCTCCCTCCATATCGGCCGTATCGCCCCCTCCCTCCATATCGGCTGTATCGCCCCCTCCCTCCATATCGGCCGTATCGCCCCCTCCCTCCATATCGGCTGTATCGCCCCCTCCCTCCATATCGGCTGTATCGCTCCCTCCCTCCATATAGGCCGTATCGCTCCCTCCCTCCATATCGGCTGTATCGCCCCCTCCCTCCATATCGGCTGTATCGCTCCCTCCCTCCATATCGGCTGTATCGCCCCCTCCCTCCATATCGGCTGTATCGCCCCCTCCCTCCATATCGGCTGTATCGCCCCCTCCCTCCATATCGGCTGTATCGCCCCCTCCCTCCATATAGGCCGTATCGCCCCCTCCCTCCATATCGCCCCCTCCCTCCATATCGCCCCCTCCCTCCATATCGGCCGTATCGCCCCCTCCCTCCATATCGGCTGTATCGCCCCCTCCCTCCATATCGGCTGTATCGCCCCCTCCCTCCATATCGGCTGTATCGCCCCCTCCCTCCATATCGGCTGTATCGCCCCCTCTCTCCATATCGGCTGTATCGCCCCCTCCCTCCATATCGGCTGTATCGCTCCCTCCCTCCATATCGGCTGTATCGCCCCCTCCCTCCATATCGGCTGTATCGCCCCCTCTCTCCATATCGGCTGTATCGCCCCCTCCCTCCATATCGGCTATATCGCCCCCTCCCTCCATATCGGCTGTATCGCCCCCTCCCTCCATATCGGCTGTATCGCCCCCTCCCTCCATATCGGCTGTATCGCCCCCTCCCTCCATATAGGCCGTATCGCCCCCTCCCTCCATATCGCCCCCTCCCTCCATATCGGCCGTATCGCCCCCTCCCTCCATATCGGCTGTATCGCCCCCTCCCTCCATATCGGCTGTATCGCCCCCTCCCTCCATATCGGCTGTATCGCCCCCTCCCTCCACATCGGCCGTATCGCCCCCTCCCTCCACATCGGCCGTATCGCCCCCTCCCTCCATATCGGCTGTATCGCCCCCTCCCTCCATATCGGCCGTATCGCCCCCTCCCTCCATATCGGCCGTATCGCCCCCTCTCTCCATATCGGCCGTATCGCCCCCTCCCTCCATATCGGCTGTATCGCCCCCTCCCTCCATATCGGCTGTATCGCCCCCTCCCTCCATATCGGCTGTATCGCCCCCTCTCTCCATATCGGCTGTATCGCCCCCTCCCTCCATATCGGCTGTATCGCCCCCTCCCTCCATATCGGCTGTATCGCCCCCTCCCTCCATATCGGCTGTATCGCCCCCTCCCTCCATATCGGCTGTATCGCCCCCTCCCTCCATATAGGCCGTATCGCCCCCTCCCTCCATATCGCCCCCTCCCTCCATATCGCCCCCTCCCTCCATATCGGCCGTATCGCCCCCTCCCTCCATATCGGCTGTATCGCCCCCTCCCTCCATATCGGCTGTATCGCCCCCTCCCTCCATATCGGCTGTATCGCCCCCTCCCTCCATATCGGCTGTATCGCCCCCTCCCTCCATATCGGCTGTATCGCCCCCTCCCTCCATATCGGCTGTATCGCCCCCTCCCTCCATATCGGCTGTATCGCCCCCTCCCTCCATATAGGCTGTATCGCCCCCTCCCTCCATATCGGCTGTATCGCCCCCTCCCTCCATATCGGCCGTATCGCCCCCTCCCTCCATATCGCCCCCTCCCTCCATATCGGCTGTATCGCCCCCTCCCTCCATATAGGCCGTATCGCCCCCTCCCTCCATATCGCCCCCTCCCTCCATATCGCCCCCTCCCTCCATATCGGCCGTATCGCCCCCTCCCTCCATATCGGCTGTATCGCCCCCTCCCTCCATATCGGCTGTATCGCCCCCTCCCTCCATATCGGCTGTATCGCCCCCTCCCTCCATATCGGCTGTATCGCCCCCTTCCTCCATATCGGCTGTATCGCCCCCTCCCTCCATATAGGCCGTATCGCCCCTCCCTCCATATCGCCCCCTCCCTCCATATCGCCCCCTCCCTCCATATCGGCCGTATCGCCCCCTCCCTCCATATCGGCTGTATCGCCCCCTCCCTCCATATCGGCTGTATCGCCCCCTCCCTCCATATCGGCTGTATCGCCCCCTCCCTCCATATCGGCTGTATCGCCCCCTCCCTCCATATCGGCTGTATCGCCCCCTCCCTCCATATCGGCCGTATCGCCCCCTCCCTCCATATCGGCTGTATCGCCCCCTCTCTCCATATCGGCTGTATCGCCCCCTCCCTCCATATCGGCTGTATCGCTCCCTCCCTCCATATCGGCCGTATCGCCCCCTCCCTCCATATCGGCTGTATCGCCCCCTCTCTCCATATCGGCTGTATCGCCCCCTCCCTCCATATCGGCTGTATCGCCCCCTCCCTCCATATCGGCTGTATCGCCCCCTCCCTCCATATCGGCTGTATCGCCCCCTCCCTCCATATCGGCTGTATCGCCCCCTCCCTCCATATCGGCCGTATCGCCCCCTCCCTCCATATCGGCTGTATCGCCCCCTCTCTCCATATCGGCTGTATCGCCCCCTCCCTCCATATCGGCTGTATCGCCCCCTCCCTCCATATCGGCCGTATCGCCCCCTCCCTCCATATCGGCTGTATCGCCCCCTCTCTCCATATCGGCTGTATCGCCCCCTCCCTCCATATCGGCCGTATCGCCCCCTCCCTCCATATCGCCCCCTCCCTCCATATCGGCTGTATCGCCCCCTCCCTCCATATAGGCCGTATCGCCCCCTCCCTCCATATCGCCCCCTCCCTCCATATCGCCCCCTCCCTCCATATCGGCCGTATCGCCCCCTCCCTCCATATCGGCTGTATCGCCCCCTCCCTCCATATCGGCTGTATCGCCCCCTCCCTCCATATCAGCTGTATCGCCCCCTCCCTCCATATCGGCTGTATCGCCCCCTCCCTCCATATCGGCTGTATCGCCCCCTCCCTCCATATCGGCCGTATCGCCCCCTCCCTCCATATCGGCTGTATCGCCCCCTCCCTCCATATCGGCTGTATCGCTCCCTCCCTCCATATCGGCTGTATCGCCCCCTCCCTCCATATCGGCTGTATCGCCCCCTCTCTCCATATCGGCTGTATCGCCCCCTCCCTCCATATCGGCTATATCGCCCCCTCCCTCCATATCGGCTGTATCGCCCCCTCCCTCCATATCGGCTGTATCGCCCCCTCCCTCCATATCGGCTGTATCGCCCCCTCCCTCCATATAGGCCGTATCGCCCCCTCCCTCCATATCGCCCCCTCCCTCCATATCGCCCCCTCCCTCCATATCGGCCGTATCGCCCCCTCCCTCCATATCGGCTGTATCGCCCCCTCCCTCCATATCGGCTGTATCGCCCCCTCCCTCCATATCGGCTGTATCGCCCCCTCCCTCCATATCGGCTGTATCGCCCCCTCCCTCCATATCGGCTGTATCGCCCCCTCCCTCCATATCGGCTGTATCGCCCCCTCCCTCCATATCGGCTGTATCGCCCCCTCCCTCCATATAGGCTGTATCGCCCCCTCCCTCCATATCGGCTGTATCGCCCCCTCCCTCCATATAGGCCGTATCGCCCCCTCCCTCCATATCGCCCCCTCCCTCCATATCGCCCCCTCCCTCCATATCGGCCGTATCGCCCCCTCCCTCCATATCGGCTGTATCGCCCCCTCCCTCCATATCGGCTGTATCGCCCCCTCCCTCCATATCGGCTGTATCGCCCCCTCCCTCCATATCGGCTGTATCGCCCCCTCCCTCCATATCGGCTGTATCGCCCCCTCCCTCCATATCGGCTGTATCGCCCCCTCCCTCCATATCGGCTGTATCGCCCCCTCCCTCCATATAGGCTGTATCGCCCCCTCCCTCCATATCGGCTGTATCGCCCCCTCCCTCCATATCGGCCGTATCGCCCCCTCCCTCCATATCGCCCCCTCCCTCCATATAGGCCGTATCGCCCCCTCCCTCCATATCGGCTGTATCGCCCCCTCCCTCCATATAGGCCGTATCTCCCCCTCCCTCCATATCGGCCGTATCGCCCCCTCCCTCCATATCGGCTGTATCGCCCCCTCCCTCCATATCGGCTGTATCGCCCCCTCCCTCCATATCGGCTGTATCGCCCCCTCCCTCCATATCGGCTGTATCGCCCCCTCCCTCCATATCGGCTGTATCGCCCCCTCCCTCCATATCGGCTGTATCGCCCCCTCCCTCCATATCGGCCGTATCGCCCCCTCCCTCCATATCGGCCGTATCGCCCCCTCCCTCCACATCGGCCGTATCGCCCCCTCCCTCCACATCGGCCGTATCGCCCCCTCCCTCCACATCGGCCGTATCGCCCCCTCCCTCCACATCGGCCGTATCGCCCCCTCCCTCCACATCGGCCGTATCGCCCCCTCCCTCCACATCGGCCGTATCGCCCCCTCCCTCCACATCGGCCGTATCGCCCCCCTCCCTCCACATCGGCCGTATCGCCCCCTCCCTCCACATCGGCCGTATCGCCCCCTCCCTCCACATCGGCCGTATCGCCCCCTCCCTCCACATCGGCCGTATCGCCCCCTCCCTCCACATCGGCCGTATCGCCCCCTCCCTCCACATCGGCCGTATCGCCCCCTCCCTCCACATCGGCCGTATCGCCCCCTCCCTCCACATCGGCCGTATCGCCCCCTCCCTCCACATCGGCCGTATCGCCCCCTCCCTCCACATCGGCCGTATCGCCCCCTCCCTCCACATCGGCCGTATCGCCCCCTCCCTCCACATCGGCCGTATCGCCCCCTCCCTCCACATCGGCCGTATCGCCCCCTCCCTCCACATCGGCCGTATTGCCCCCTCCCTCCACATCGGCCGTATCGCCCCCTCCTTCCACATCGGCCGTATCGCCCCCTCCCCTCCATATCGGCCGTATCGCCCCCTCCATATCGCCCCCTCCCTCCATATCGGCCGTATCGCCCCTCCCTCCATTTCGGCCGTATCGCCCCCTCCCTCCATATCGCCCCCTCCCTCCATATCGGCCGTATCGCCCCTCCCTCCATTTCGGCCGTATCGCCCCCTCCCTCCATATCGGCCGTATCGCCCCCTATCTCCATATCGCCCCCTCCCTCCATATCGGCCGTATCGCCCCCTCCCTCCATATCGGCCGTATCGCCCCCTCCCTCCATATCGGCCGTATCGCCCCCTCCCTCCATATCGGCCGTATCGCCCCCTCCCTCCATATCGGCCGTATCGCCCCCTCCCTCCATATAGGCCGTATCGCCCCCTCCCTCCATATCGGCCGTATCGCCCCCTCCCTCCATATCGGCCGTATCGCCCCCTCCCTCCATATAGGCCGTATCTCCCCCTCCCTCCATATCGGCCGTATCTCCCCCTCCCTCCATATCGGCCGTATCGCCCCCTCCCTCCATATCGGCCGTATCGCCCCCTCCCTCCACATCGGCCGTATCGCCCCCTCCCTCCACATCGGCCGTATCGCCCCCTCCCTCCACATCGGCCGTATCGCCCCCTCCCTCCACATCGGCCGTATCGCCCCCTCCCTCCATATCGCCCCCTCCCTCCATATCGCCCCCTCCCTCCATATCGGCCGTATCGCCCCCTCCCTCCATATCGGCTGTATCGCCCCCTCCCTCCATATCGGCTGTATCGCCCCCTCCCTCCATATCGGCTGTATCGCCCCCTCCCTCCATATCGGCTGTATCGCCCCCTCCCTCCATATAGGCCGTATCGCCCCCTCCCTCCATATCGCCCCCTCCCTCCATATCGCCCCCTCCCTCCATATCGCCCCCTCCCTCCATATCGGCTGTATCGCTCCCTCCCTCCATATCGGCCGTATCGCCCCCTCCCTCCATATCGGCTGTATCGCCCCCTCCCTCCATATCGGCTGTATCGCCCCCTCCCTCCATATCGGCTGTATCGCCCCCTCCCTCCATATCGGCTGTATCGCCCCCTCTCTCCATATCGGCTGTATCGCCCCCTCCCTCCATATCGGCTGTATCGCTCCCTCCCTCCATATCGGCTGTATCGCCCCCTCCCTCCATATCGGCTGTATCGCCCCCTCTCTCCATATCGGCTGTATCGCCCCCTCCCTCCATATCGGCTATATCGCCCCCTCCCTCCATATCGGCTGTATCGCCCCCTCCCTCCATATCGGCTGTATCGCCCCCTCCCTCCATATCGGCTGTATCGCCCCCTCCCTCCATATAGGCCGTATCGCCCCCTCCCTCCATATCGCCCCCTCCCTCCATATCGGCCGTATCGCCCCCTCCCTCCATATCGGCTGTATCGCCCCCTCCCTCCATATCGGCTGTATCGCCCCCTCCCTCCATATCGGCTGTATAGCCCCCTCCCTCCACATCGGCCGTATCGCCCCCTCCCTCCATATCGGCTGTATCGCCCCCTCCCTCCATATCGGCTGTATCGCCCCCTCCCTCCATATCGGCCGTATCGCCCCCTCCCTCCATATCGGCTGTATCGCCCCCTCTCTCCATATCGGCTGTATCGCCCCCTCCCTCCATATCGGCTGTATCGCTCCCTCCCTCCATATCGGCTGTATCGCCCCCTCCCTCCATATCGGCTGTATCGCCCCCTCTCTCCATATCGGCTGTATCGCCCCCTCCCTCCATATCGGCTATATCGCCCCCTCCCTCCATATCGGCTGTATCGCCCCCTCCCTCCATATCGGCTGTATCGCCCCCTCCCTCCATATCGGCTGTATCGCCCCCTCCCTCCATATAGGCCGTATCGCCCCCTCCCTCCATATCGCCCCCCTCCCTCCATATCGCCCCCTCCCTCCATATCGGCCGTATCGCCCCCTCCCTCCATATCGGCTGTATCGCCCCCTCCCTCCATATCGGCTGTATCGCCCCCTCCCTCCATATCGGCTGTATCGCCCCCTCCCTCCATATCGGCTGTATCGCCCCCTCCCTCCATATCGGCTGTATCGCCCCCTCCCTCCATATCGGCTGTATCGCCCCCTCCCTCCATATCGGCTGTATCGCCCCCTCCCTCCATATAGGCTGTATCGCCCCCTCCCTCCATATCGGCTGTATCGCCCCCTCCCTCCATATCGGCCGTATCGCCCCCTCCCTCCATATCGCCCCCTCCCTCCATATCGGCTGTATCGCCCCCTCCCTCCATATAGGCCGTATCGCCCCCTCCCTCCATATCGCCCCCTCCCTCCATATCGCCCCCTCCCTCCATATCGGCCGTATCGCCCCCTCCCTCCATATCGGCTGTATCGCCCCCTCCCTCCATATCGGCTGTATCGCCCCCTCCCTCCATATCGGCTGTATCGCCCCCTCCCTCCATATCGGCTGTATCGCCCCCTCCCTCCATATCGGCTGTATCGCCCCCTCCCTCCATATAGGCCGTATCGCCCCCTCCCTCCATATCGCCCCCTCCCTCCATATCGCCCCCTCCCTCCATATCGGCCGTATCGCCCCCTCCCTCCATATCGGCTGTATCGCCCCCTCCCTCCATATCGGCTGTATCGCCCCCTCCCTCCATATCGGCTGTATCGCCCCCTCCCTCCATATCGGCTGTATCGCCCCCTCCCTCCATATCGGCTGTATCGCCCCCTCCCTCCATATCGGCCGTATCGCCCCCTCCCTCCATATCGGCTGTATCGCCCCCTCTCTCCATATCGGCTGTATCGCCCCCTCCCTCCATATCGGCTGTATCGCTCCCTCCCTCCATATCGGCCGTATCGCCCCCTCCCTCCATATCGGCCGTATCGCCCCCTCCCTCCATATCGGCTGTATCGCCCCCTCTCTCCATATCGGCTGTATCGCCCCCTCCCTCCATATCGGCTGTATCGCCCCCTCCCTCCATATCGGCTGTATCGCCCCCTCCCTCCATATCGGCTGTATCGCCCCCTCCCTCCATATCGGCTGTATCGCCCCCTCCCTCCATATCGGCTGTATCGCCCCCTCCCTCCATATCGGCCGTATCGCCCCCTCTCTCCATATCGGCTGTATCGCCCCCTCTCTCCATATCGGCTGTATCGCCCCCTCCCTCCATATCGGCTGTATCGCCCCCTCCCTCCATATCGGCCGTATCGCCCCCTCCCTCCATATCGGCTGTATCGCCCCCTCTCTCCATATCGGCTGTATCGCCCCCTCCCTCCATATCGGCCGTATCGCCCCCTCCCTCCATATCGCCCCCTCCCTCCATATCGGCTGTATCGCCCCCTCCCTCCATATAGGCCGTATCGCCCCCTCCCTCCATATCGCCCCCTCCCTCCATATCGCCCCCTCCCTCCATATCGGCCGTATCGCCCCCTCCCTCCATATCGGCTGTATCGCCCCCTCCCTCCATATCGGCTGTATCGCCCCCTCCCTCCATATCGGCTGTATCGCCCCCTCCCTCCATATCGGCTGTATCGCCCCCTCCCTCCATATCGGCTGTATCTCCCCCTCCCTCCATATCGGCCGTATCGCCCCCTCCCTCCATATCGGCTGTATCGCCCCCTCCCTCCATATCGGCTGTATCGCTCCCTCCCTCCATATCGGCTGTATCGCCCCCTCCCTCCATATCGGCTGTATCGCCCCCTCTCTCCATATCGGCTGTATCGCCCCCTCCCTCCATATCGGCTATATCGCCCCCTCCCTCCATATCGGCTGTATCGCCCCCTCCCTCCATATCGGCTGTATCGCCCCCTCCCTCCATATCGGCTGTATCGCCCCCTCCCTCCATATAGGCCGTATCGCCCCCTCCCTCCATATCGCCCCCTCCCTCCATATCGCCCCCTCCCTCCATATCGGCCGTATCGCCCCCTCCCTCCATATCGGCTGTATCGCCCCCTCCCTCCATATCGGCTGTATCGCCCCCTCCCTCCATATCGGCTGTATCGCCCCCTCCCTCCATATCGGCTGTATCGCCCCCTCCCTCCATATCGGCTGTATCGCCCCCTCCCTCCATATCGGCTGTATCGCCCCCTCCCTCCATATCGGCTGTATCGCCCCCTCCCTCCATATAGGCTGTATCGCCCCCTCCCTCCATATCGGCTGTATCGCCCCCTCCCTCCATATAGGCCGTATCGCCCCCTCCCTCCATATCGCCCCCTCCCTCCATATCGCCCCCTCCCTCCATATCGGCCGTATCGCCCCCTCCCTCCATATCGGCCGTATCGCCCCCTCCCTCCATATCGGCTGTATCGCCCCCTCCCTCCATATCGGCTGTATCGCCCCCTCCCTCCATATCGGCTGTATCGCCCCCTCCCTCCATATCGGCTGTATCGCCCCCTCCCTCCATATCGGCTGTATCGCCCCCTCCCTCCATATCGGCTGTATCGCCCCCTCCCTCCATATAGGCTGTATCGCCCCCTCCCTCCATATCGGCTGTATCGCCCCCTCCCTCCATATCGGCCGTATCGCCCCCTCCCTCCATATCGCCCCCTCCCTCCATATAGGCCGTATCGCCCCCTCCCTCCATATCGGCTGTATCGCCCCCTCCCTCCATATAGGCCGTATCTCCCCCTCCCTCCATATCGGCCGTATCGCCCCCTCCCTCCATATCGGCTGTATCGCCCCCTCCCTCCATATCGGCTGTATCGCCCCCTCCCTCCATATCGGCTGTATCGCCCCTCCCTCCATATCGGCTGTATCGCCCCCTCCCTCCATATCGGCTGTATCGCCCCCTCCCTCCATATCGGCTGTATCGCCCCCTCCCTCCATATCGGCTGTATCGCCCCCTCCCTCCATATCGGCCGTATCGCCCCCTCCCTCCATATCGGCCGTATCGCCCCCTCCCTCCATATCGGCCGTATCGCCCCCTCCCTCCACATCGGCCGTATCGCCCCCTCCCTCCACATCGGCCGTATCGCCCCCTCCCTCCACATCGGCCGTATCGCCCCCTCCCTCCACATCGGCCGTATCGCCCCCTCCCTCCACATCGGCCGTATCGCCCCCTCCCTCCACATCGGCCGTATCGCCCCCTCCCTCCACATCGGCCGTATCGCCCCCCTCCCTCCACATCGGCCGTATCGCCCCCCTCCCTCCACATCGGCCGTATCGCCCCCTCCCTCCACATCGGCCGTATCGCCCCCTCCCTCCACATCGGCCGTATCGCCCCCTCCCTCCACATCGGCCGTATCGCCCCCTCCCTCCACATCGGCCGTATCGCCCCCTCCCTCCACATCGGCCGTATCGCCCCCTCCCTCCACATCGGCCGTATCGCCCCCTCCCTCCACATCGGCCGTATCGCCCCCTCCCTCCACATCGGCCGTATCGCCCCCTCCCTCCACATCGGCCGTATCGCCTCCTCCCTCCACATCGGCCGTATCGCCCCCTCCCTCCACATCGGCCGTATCGCCCCCTCCCTCCACATCGGCCGTATCGCCCCCTCCTTCCACATCGGCCGTATCGCCCCCTCCCCTCCATATCGGCCGTATCGCCCCCTCCCTCCATATCGCCCCCTCCCTCCATATCGGCCGTATCGCCCCTCCCTCCATTTCGGCCGTATCGCCCCCTCCCTCCATATCGCCCCCTCCCTCCATATCGGCCGTATCGCCCCTCCCTCCATTTCGGCCGTATCGCCCCCTCCCTCCATATCGGCCGTATCGCCCCCTATCTCCATATCGCCCCCTCCCTCCATATCGGCCGTATCGCCCCCTCCCTCCATATCGGCCGTATCGCCCCCTCCCTCCATATCGGCCGTATCGCCCCCTCCCTCCATATCGGCCGTATCGCCCCCTCCCTCCATATCGGCCGTATCGCCCCCTCCCTCCATATAGGCCGTATCGCCCCCTCCCTCCATATCGGCCGTATTGCCCCCTCCCTCCATATCGGCCGTATCGCCCCCTCCCTCCATATAGGCCGTATCTCCCCCTCCCTCCATATCGGCCGTATCTCCCCCTCCCTCCATATCGGCCGTATCGCCCCCTCCCTCCATATCGGCCGTATCGCCCCCTCCCTCCACATCGGCCGTATCGCCCCCTCCCTCCACATCGGCCGTATCGCCCCCTCCCTCCACATCGGCCGTATCGCCCCCTCCCTCCACATCGGCCGTATCGCCCCCTCCCTCCACATCGGCCGTATCGCCCCCTCCCTCCACATCGGCCGTATCGCCCCCTCCCTCCACATCGGCCGTATCGCCCCCCTCCCTCCACATCGACCGTATCGCCCCCTCCCTCCACATCGGCCGTATCGCCCCCTCCCTCCACATCGGCCGTATCGCCCCCTCCCTCCACATCGGCCGTATCGCCCCCTCCCTCCACATCGGCCGTATCGCCCCCTCCCTCCACATCGGCCGTATCGCCCCCTCCCTCCACATCGGCCGTATCGCCCCCTCCCTCCACATCGGCCGTATCGCCCCCTCCCTCCACATCGGCCGTATCGCCCCCTCCCTCCACATCGGCCGTATCGCCCCCTCCCTCCACATCGGCCGTATCGCCCCCTCCCTCCACATCGGCCGTATCGCCCCCTCCCTCCACATCGGCCGTATCGCCCCCTCCATATCGCCCCCTCCCTCCATATCGGCCGTATCGCCCCCTCCCTCCACATCGGCCGTATGGCCCCCTCCCTCCATATCGGCCGTATCGCCCCCTCCCTCCACATCGGCCGTATCGCCCCCTCCCTCCACATCGGCCGTATCGCCCCCTCCCTCCATATCGCCCCCTCCCTCCATATCGGCCGTATCGCCCCCTCCCTCCACATCGGCCGTATCGCCCCCTCCCTCCCATATCGCCCCCTCCCTCCATATCGGCCGTATCGCCCCCTCCCTCCATATCGGCCGTATCGCCCCCTCCCTCCATATCGGCCGTATCGCCCCCTCCCTCCATATCGCCCCCTCCCTCCATATCGGCCGTATCGCCCCCTCCCTCCATATCGGCCGTATCGCCCCCTCCCTCCATATCGGCCCGTATCGCCCCCTCCCTCCATATCGGCCGTATCGCCCCCTCCCTCCATATCGCCCCCTCCCTCCATATCGGCCGTATCGCCCCCTCCCTCCATATCGGCCGTATA
>NC_139226.1:141290697-141397660 GCF_055691185.1 Crinia signifera | reverse complement strand
AGCCATGTCTCCTTTCACTTCTTGGCGCTCTTCTGGTATTCTATCTTTACGCCATTTATTGAATACTTCACACAAACCACTAACCTTCGACGAAGCCATGTCACGCTTTCATTTAGCTCCTCAACATACATTCGCTTTCCTCCAGGCCACTCACTATTTAAGATCCATACTGCCAAAATTAACACCTCAAGACATCACGAACCCTCTTGATTCCGTTATCCGCACTTGTACACATACTATATCTACATTATATGCACGAATACGCCCTGAACTGGATCCTGAATCAGACCTTACGGGTCTCCAAAAATGGGAATCACAAACCACGACCCTGGACCCTGACACCATCTTATCTACGTTCCTCTTAAATTTGAAGCTTATCCCTGCTAGCTCTTATCAAGAAATGTCCTACAAGATTTTCCATAGGGCTTACTTCTCCCCTAAACATCATCATCTGATAGGCACTGCTGATACCTCTGACTGCCCAAAATGTCACTCCCCTGGAGCGGACTTATATCACTGCCTATGGTCCTGCCCTCACATTCAATCTTTCTGGAATACCCTACATAATTTTGCGGCTTCTTCATTGAAATTGTCCTTTCAATGTAGTGACTCCTGGGCCTTATTTGGATATGTCGCAGACCAAACAGCCGTCCCGAAACATGACAAAAAACTTCTTGTACTCTTATCAGCGGTGGGTAGGAAGGCTGTCCTACAACAATGGATACATGACACTGCTCCCTCTTTAGAGATGGCAGCCTCCCGATTATGGCAGCCTCCCGATTACTTTTCCTATTTACCATGGACTGGCTGGAGGCATCTCTTCATAAAGAATCCATGACCTCGGTCCTGTTCCAAGTGTGGGACAAATATATTCAGACCTTGCCCCCCAGGACCAAAGAGGCCATTCAGACCTGCTTTCAGTCCACTTCATGGTACAATCTTCAACTTCTTCAGAATAGAACCCCTATTGCTATCTAATTACTAGACCCATGCTGTATTCCTACTTGCTCTCTCTCTCTTCCATACATCCCCTTCCCTCCCTTCTTCTTTTCTGCTGGAAGGCTGGATCGGTCCATGGATGGGTCGTTGGCCTGGGGTTGAGAGCGGACTGTTGAGGTTGTTGTTCTGAGTTCCTTTTTTTTTAATTTATTTTATTTTTTCATGATTATTTGTTACTATTGATTGTTTTTGGTAACCTCTTCTTCAATGATTGGTGATACCATTGGCTACACATACATAAAGATTCCTACACCAATATTATGCCTAACATTATATCACTACTAATGTTACCATACTATGTTCTTCCTTTGTTCATATATGTTCTGGAAAATTTGAATATGGTGGATTGTTCCTCACTTGGTACTGTTCTACTAGCTTTATTGTATGTAACCATTATGACTTACGAGGATCAATAAAACATATTTTGGAAAAAAGAATAGCGTTCTCCGAGTGCCTTAGATGGGATGATTATCATTTTAAAATCAACACTATAAAATACTGCAATGCTACTAAGCACTTTACATGTATTCCCTCTGCATGTTGTCAAACCTTTTTGGTGGCATTTACGAGTCAGAGAGCAGAACATCTAAATATGCACCACTTCCCCCCTGTCTGACCCTGCTGGTTTTATGCTTTGATTACAGGTGACATGGTCAGAAAACAGCTCTTTGTCCCTCTCTGCGGCCACCTTTTAGGGTTGCTCTTATTAAGCATTCTTTACACCCCCCCTCGTCTGTTCCTCCTCTGTCTCTTTCTTTTCTCCCCTTTTCCCACTACTGCTAAACCTTCTGACTACAGGTGCCCCCTCCTCACAAATCTAATTGGGCCCAAATTCCCCAAACATGCATTTACACTGCCAAGCACCCCTGGAGGAAATCCTGCTCTCTTACTGACTAACACCATATCAAATTAGTTATCTCCTACAGTTCTGCACTTTCACCTGCTAGACCCTCATGTCTCTGGCTTACTCCTAATCCTCCAACAGACATCACCTCTTCCCTTCAGCTCCCACCTCTTCCTCCCTCCTTGCACTTGACTTTTCTACCCACTTCACTTTCAAAAGTGGTTCCGTCCTAACCAGCATCCCGTCCCTGTAGACCCCACTCCCCTCAAGACTGCTGAGCTCATCTTCCCCCATGCCTCTGATGTTGACACAGCACCCTTATGGTTGAAATCTAATTTGCTTTACCACCGCTCCTCTTTATTGACACCTTCCTCCACCTCTTCTTGTTGGTATCCCTGAAAGCTTTGTCCTAGGTCTCCTTCTCTTACCCCTCTATACCTCTTCCCTCTGTGAGCCTATACCTCTTCCCTCTGTGAGCCTATCAGCCGCTTTGACCCCAATATCACAAATTGACCCCATGCCCTGTCCCAAATTTTCAAACTGATGTCATTGTCTTCTGACCCCACCAATGTCTCCTCTGTATCCATTGCTAATACCCCCTTCGCCGGTCATTCTTCAATCTGCTTCTTGCCTTGTCCTACCATTTCTATCTCTGTAATATTTCTTGGGTCAGGCTCTGGAGCTGGTTAAATGAAACCTAATAAAAAATGTAATTTGCTGTCACTATGTGAAAGTGCTTATCATGTACGGATGTGGGCAGTAAAGATTAAACAGCGTAACAGGGGGGTGAAGTGTTAACGCTTTGTCTTCGCAGAGGAAGATTTCCATATTGAGGGTAAAACCGGTCGGTTATGTTTTGCATATGGTTTAGATGGAGTATACATTGCAGTCAGCAGTTTCGCTGTGATTTATTAGGTAAATGCTTATTTCTGGCTTCTAGCAAACCAACGGTAATTTCAAGTTTAGTAGGCAGGCCGGAATACAAATCTCAATGAGTTTGTGTACATTCTCTGGCAACGCTGTTTTACTACCTGCCATACTTCCCTAATCACCGATCCTGCTATCCTCTAAATAACCATAAGGCTGCTATCTCCAAGACGTTTCCTGTGTCATTTGTGAGACCTGGTACCAGGGCCGGATTAAGACTTCAGAGGGCCTGGGGCACTTAGGACAAGGGCACCCAACCAGGATTGAATTAAGCCCCGGTTAGGCATAAGACCCAGATACCCATGGGCAGAGAATGGAAAGCTGGGATAAATTCCACCCTCCTATCTCTCCTCTGGTCAGTATGCTTTGTTGGTGGTTCTTGAAACCTCATATTCCTGTGTCCCGTAAAAAAACTAGTTTGGGTTATTGGTCTGCCTGGAAATGTGCAGGGTGTGAGGAGTGTAAACTTCATTTCAAACTCAAGATAGCAACCTTTCCCTGGTCCAACACCTTTTATCATTTTGGAAAGTAAATATTTCTGCTGGAACAGGAAAAGGCAGGACTCTTCTGCCGGGACAGAAAAAAAAAGGCAAGACTCTTCTGCCGGGACAGAAAAAAAAAGGCAGGACTCTTCTGCCGGGACAGGAAAAAGGCAGGACTCTTCTGCCGGGACAGGAAAAAGGCAGGACTCCTCTGCCGGGACATGAAAAAGGCAGGACTCCTCTGCCGGGAAAGGAAAAAGGCAGGACTCCTCTGCCGGGACAGGAAAAAGGCAGGACTCCTCTGCCGGGACAGGAAACAGGCAGGACTCTTCTGCCGGGACAGGAAACAGGCAGGACTCTTCTGCCGGGACAGGAAAAAGGCAGGACTCTTCTGCCGGGACAGGAAAAAGGCAGGACTCTTCTGCCGGGACAGGAAAAAGGCAGGACTCCTCTGCCGGGACAGGAAAAAGGCAGGACTCTTCCGACAGAACAGAAGGCATGACTCTTCCTCCAGGAAAGAAGGCTATAAATGCGGTGTCACTCCTCCTGGGAATATAGAGAGTGCCCATGGTCCTCTGTCGCAGTGCATGGTATTCTTCCTATCCTGCAGCTTCCATTCAGCATTTTATGGATTAAATATTATATACAGAGACAACATCATATAAACCTATCTGTGGAAACTGTTCTATCTTGCTGTATTTCTATGTCTCCTATGAGAGCTACTGTAGAATCCATGGTCGGACTCTGGTGCTTGGTGACGTTATGTCCAAGGTGTAAAAAATAAACCGTGAATAAGAGGCAGAAAAGTTTGTCGTATACGTGTGAAGATGAGAAGGAATGAAAAGCCAGTTCTATGCTGAGCCGCTGACCTTTTGTTGCACTGCCCATTTACGCTGGGCATCATCACCGAAATATTAACTGACCGGAAATGGCTCTCAGCCCCCAGCCTGCGAAATCCATGTCTTCCACCTTATGTTCTACCTATTTTGCTGCCATGTAAATCCTGAGAAATTGTTCTGGCGTAAAGATGATGAAAAGGCCAGCGACATTAGCCATCATTAGAAGAGAAATCATGTATTCCTCACAGCCGAGATGCACATAATTAGAAAATAGAAAAAGGTCAGATCTTGCCATTATCAACTCAATCAGCCGCAGAGTGCCACGCAGTCAATTAATTCAGCATCTGTGTTTTTTACCATCCTGCGCACGTCCTGCAGTGGCCTGTAACTCTTCGGGGGGACAGATATACTGCTTGGCCAGGCAGCGACATAAATGAGAGCTCAACAAATGATCTGAGCTAATTGAGAGATTTATGTCACCCTGTGACTATGTCGTATAGATAGATCTTTCTGTCCTTTCTCTATTACACAGTATTTCCGCTGGAAATAGAAATGAACAGCACCTCTAGATTTAAAGGGGCATTATGTTTGTAAAATATTTTATGTGTAGGCGTCTTTGTATAACGTAGCGCTGCTGTTACTGTGGATGACTGACCTTTGTACATGAGAGATATAGGGGTGTATGCAATCGGTGGAAATAGCGGCTTTTTTAAAGTCGGATCTGTTTTGTCGGAAACTGGTGCGGACGGTGGAATTCACATCCCTTTTTTTGGTCAATCCGCATCCGATTTTCACCAATCCACGGACTCTCCTACGCTGGACAGCCGGAACATTGAATTCCCACTGCCCAGTTACTGTTGGATTGGCCCGGGATTCTGACTGCTGGGACGTTCCGACAGTCGGAATGCCATATTTAATACCCTCCCAAGGGGTACATTTAGTAAAGCTTGTAAAATGATACGAGGTGATGTTGTCATAGCTACGAATCATATTCTGTCTATCATTTCTCTATTGCAGCCTTAGTAAATGTACCCCTAAAAGTATGATATATAGGACCAGGGGGTGTCTGTTATACCAACCCATCTTCCACATGCCCCATACCCCATGGTCTTGCCTCTATCACTATCTTACAGCCTTTATCTTCTTCTGTCCTTCACACCAGAATTCTGCTCCATCACGTTGAGTCCTCCTGAATATCACCAGTGTCACAGACAGAGTTGTGTGATCACTGTGCGCCTTAAGTGGGGGGGGGTATTGAATGTGAGGGTCACGGCAGTCGAGCTTGCTCGACCACCGTGACCCAGTCCTGCTCTCGGTCAGCTCGACCGAGAACATGCAGGCTGGATTCAATGTCCCGTCTGCCTGGGAGTGAGAAGGGGGTGTGGCTGCTCGTCACTTCCCGGCTGTTCTCGGCAGAATGAGAGCTCGTTCTGCCCAGATACCCTGCTCAATGCTGTTGGGGAAGACAGCATTGAATAGGGCCCGGCGGGCATCTTCCCGACGGGAGATGCTCGCCGGTGATTGAATATCCCCCTAACTCCGATAAGGACCTTTCATCAGCAGAGTGGACCACAGCACCCCTAGTGTTAGTGCATGGGACTACAGGGACTAACATAGGCTGTTATGTCCACAACTGAAGGGGAAGCGGTCATCTATTAGAATGAACTTAGGTCTACAGTCATTAGGTCGACCCCACTAGGTCGACTGGCAGGAAGGTCGACCTGACTTAAGGTCGACATGGGCCAAGGTCGACATGACTTAAGGTCGAATTTGCATAAAGGTCGACACGAGGAAGGTCGACTGGTCATAAGGTCGACATGGGGTTTTTCACTGTTTTTTGAGCCGACATGTGCCGACAGGCGGTATTTCATGCCCTACCATCCACTAGGGCGTGGAGGAGGTTATTAAAGCTGTGGCGAGCGAAGCGAGCCACCGTGCCCGATGCATTGCGAGCGAAGCGAGTGATGCAAGGGTCCGATTCTCATTGCCAACTGTGTCCACATTCGGATAAAAAAACAGTGAAAAACCCATGTCGACCTTATGACCAGTCTACCTTCCTCATGTCGACCTTTATGCAAATTCGACCTTAAGTCATGTCAACCTTGGCCCATGTCGACCTTAAGTCAGGTCGACCTTCCTGCCAGTCGACCTAGTGGGGTCGACCTAATGACTGTAGACCTAAGTTCATTCTAATAGATGACCGCTTCCCCTTCAGTTGTGGACATAACAGCCTATGTTAGTCCCTGTAGTCCCATGCACTAACACTAGGGGTGCTGTGGTCCACTCTGCTGATGAAAGGTCCTTATCGGAGTCACATTACGCAGGGGACTCCATATTGTCGTCATCTTCTCTGGGCGCGTTTATTTAGATTAACCCTTTAAATACCAACATCTCTGTGAGAGATGTGCAAAATATCCACTAAAATGCCGGCGCCGCTCACATTTGTTATATAAATTATAAGGTAATGTGTGAAAAGAGTAGGGATAGATCCTCAACCAGCGCTAATATAATAAATACAAAACACTTCCCTTATCAGGGTTATCCTTGAATAATTTTTCACCCTTGATAGTCACAGGGGCGTCTCCACATCAGATGAGAATATATGTGAAAATACAAGTATAGAAAAATATCATCGCATAAAACTGTATTTAATTTTCACAATTGTTTAAAACATGGGAATACAATATTTCAAAAAAAGGGGGGGGTTCTTTCACAACATCTGGATTAAGCACTTTGTATGCTTAATCCAGATGTTGTGAAAGAACCCCCCCCTTTTTTTGAAATATTGTATTCCCATGTTTTAAACAATTGTGAAAATTAAATACAGTTTTATGCGATGATATTTTTCTATACTTGTATTTTCACATATATTCTCATCTGATGTGGAGACGCCCCTGTGACTATCAAGGGTGAAAAATTATTCAAGGATAACCCTGATAAGGGAAGTGTTTTGTATTTATTATATTAGCGCTGGTTGAGGATCTATCCCTACTCTTTTCACACATTATGGTCTTTTTTGGGTAAAGAAGAAATACCCGTGAGATAGAACCATCCCAGCAGCTTTTGTGCGCACTGTGGTGTATACCGATTGTGTTACATTTAAATTATAAGGTAACATTACAGGTCATTATGATGAATAAAAAGGTTTGCTTAGAAATTTGCACACCTATTTTAATAAATTAGCTTGGCACTCAAAGGGTTAAAAAGAAAAATCTGCAACCCTTTATTTATTGCTTTACTGCAAAAATGAAATCTCCTTCATTGCACATTGGGTGACTGCAGATAGATGTATGGGTGCTGGGTATAGAGGGGACTGTAATATCAGGAGTTTATAGGACCAGAACATCATAATCTGTCGTCTTCCTCTGTGTTACACATAGGCCCTTATTCTGATTGAGTCAGGCGGCTGCGTGTGCGGACGGCCGGCCGATGTTTTGTGTTTGCGCATGTGCAGAGGCGTTTCTGCGCATGTGCGAACGCCTCGCACATCTGAACACGGAGTGAGATCAGTGCAGAAAGCAATCGTACGGAACCATCCGATCAGGGGGTGGAGAGGGGCGTGAAGGGCTGTTTAGGGTCATTACCATATGCGTACGCCCCGTGATTTATGGGTGTTCCCATGAAAACGCTGGGCGTACGTATGGTAATGCGGCCGTGACGCACGTGTGGGGGCTGACAGATGACATAGCCGGATGCCAGCCGCCCGCCCATATCCCTGCTTTCATACGGAGAAATGTCCGGGTGGTCTGGAGCACTCAGAGCTGTCTGACCGATCGGTCCATTATTCCATGGTCGGCGACCATCGGAGGATGGGGGAGGTTCCCTCAGGCCAGCGAGAGGGTGTTCACATGAAACATTAGCTCGCGGTCCATTCGCTTGGCGTCTTACCGCATTCATACGGTGTGAGCGATCTGTACGGTAGGCGGGGCTAAGAACACTCTGTGTCCGTCCGAAATACAATTCAACCAGAATAAGGGCCATTGCGTGAGCCATAGGATACAGCTGCCTGGTCACTTGTCCCAAGTAGTTCCGCTCCAATGAGCAATGCTGGTCACCTGTCCTAATATATCACACCACAGTCACCAGTGTCCATGCAACCAGCTTACCAGGGGCCATAAGTACCCAGCGGAAGTACACATTCATATCCCTAACTACTGCCACTACTGGCAATGGCTGGTTCCTGCTGTCCATTGCTGTAACTATGGTGGATGGTATGTTGTGATTCTCTTTGTGATTCTCTTTAGAACTAATTATTTTCTATAAATAAGTTTTGTGTTCCTATAGTTGGACCCTGTGACTTGGCAGTTACTTTGTACATACTGTATTTATACCCTCATTCCTTGTAATAATTTTTTTCCAGACATGAACTTATTGTTGGTGTGCAATCTGTGTGACCACACAATGACTAGTACTAGGGGCATCCCGGGGTAGACCGGACTGTGCAGGGCTCTTGTAGAGATGCTACTGGCGTATATATGTCATGGTTCATCCATGGAAAACGTTTCCAGTGTCCCCATACCACACAATGACTAGTAATAGGGCATCCCGGGGGAGACAGGACTGTGCAGGGCTCTTGTAGAGATGCTACTGGCGTATATATGTCATGGTTCATCCATGGAAAACGTTTCCAGTGTCCCCATACCACACAATGACTAGTACTAGGGGAATCCCGGCGGACACCGGACTGTGCAGGGCTCTTGTAGAGACACTACTGCCATATATATGTCATGGTTCAAACATGGAAAACGTTTTCAGTTTCCCCATACCACACAATGACTAGTAATAGGGCATCCAGGGGGAGACAGGACTGTGCAGGGCTCTTGTAGAAACGATACTGGCGTATATATGTCATGGTTCATCCATGGAAAACGTTTCCAGTGTCCCCATACCACACAATGACTAGTACGAGGGCATCCCGGGGGACACCGGGCTGCGCAGTGCTCTTGTAGAAACGATACTGGCGTATATATGTCATGGTTCATACATGGAAAACGTTTCCAGTGTCCCCATACCACACAATGACTAGTACGAGGGGCATCCCGGGGGACACCGGACTGTGCAGGGCTCTTGTAGAGACACTACTGCCATATATATGTCATGGTTCATACATGGAAAACGTTTCCAGTGTCCCCATACCACACAATGACTAGTACTAGGGTCATCCCGGGGGACACCGGACTGTGCAGGGCTCTTGTAGAAACGATACTGGCGTATATATGTCATGGTTCATCCATGGAAAACGTTTCCAGTGTCCCCATACCACACAATGACTAGTACTAGGGTCATCCCGGGGGACACCGGACTGTGCAGGGCTCTTGTAGAAACGATACTGGCGTATATATGTCATGGTTCATACATGGAAAACGTTTCCAGTGTCCCCATACCACACAATGACTAGTAATAGGGCATCCTGGGGGAGACAGGACTGTGCAGGGCTCTTGTAGAGACGATACTGGCGTATATATGTCATGGTTCATACATGGAAAACGTTTCCAGTGTCCCCATACCACACAATGACTAGTAATAGGGCATCCCGGGGGAGACAGGACTGTGCAGGGCTCTTGTAGAGACGATACTGGCGTATATATGTCATGGTTCATACATGGAAAACGTTTCCAGTGTCCCCATACCACACAATGACTAGTAATAGGGCATCCTGGGGGAGACCGGACTGTGCAGGGCTCTTGTAGAGACGATACTGGCGTATATGTCATGGGGACACTGGAAACGTTTCCCATGTATGAACCATACCACACTTGCTGCAATACTCCATCCTGTGAAGCCGTGTCGTGGGTTTGTTTCCTTAATGCTTCCTAATAGATTCATTGCATTTGCTGCAGCTGAATACCGGTACATTGGGGAAGCCCAGCTGCGTGAATGACATCTTAATGTCACATTCATTCGCTTTTGCTGTGCGCTTCCACCGGACTTTCTGGACTACCCCTAATGAAACGCTGGTGGGTGTGAGGAATAACAAGTTCTGGGCAGTGGTCTCTCAGTGTAACTACTAGGCACTCACACTTTGTATGATCTGACATATAAGTATTTAGGTAAAGTGCTAGTTTGTATCACAGAATTTCTTTCTCTTTCAGATGGTGAAAGCGATTCAGGTTCTCAGGATCCATCTGCTAGAACTGGAGAAGGTCAATGAGTTGTGCAAGGATTTTTGCAACCGATATATCACCTGCCTGAAAACCAAAATGCACAGTGATAACCTGCTCAGGAACGACTTGGGAGGACCCTATTCCCCAAACCAGCCCTCCAACAGCCTCCATACACAGGTCAGATACTGTACCATGGATGCAAACTCTGTATGTTTATTTCCCGCTGGGATCCGTCCTGTACAGTAACTGGAGGGGACGGTGCAGAGGTTGGGACGATGCCTGATGTATCCACTTATACATTTGCTTTTATATTGTAAGAAGATAAAGTTACAAACTAAGCATCACCTTTTTGTACACCGTTACCTGTGGAACAGAGACACGGTGTACAGTATATTGTATTCAGCAATGGTGCGGACTGATGACAATATAAAAATATCCTAAGTTCTGCGCAGCATTTATCATTATGTGTAAGCTTCACTACATCAAGCCATCTCTCATCCTAACCTTCTGTTTCTGCTCACTTCTACCCCGTCTGTCACCCCTGTCTGCCTGCCCCTCCCCAATACAAGCAGGGCCCTCTCTCCTCATGGGCTTTTTTTTGTTGATAGTGGGAAAACACTAGACAATATTTTTGTAAAGTTATGGACAATAATTTTGCTATTGTTGATGATATTGCCTAATATCAGCCAGCTCCCATGCATCATTAACGACCCCCTTCCCCTGTTGCCTGTACATGCAGCTCAATCTGGACAACACCTGCATGTAGGGGGGGGAGCGCTCACTGAACGATATGGTTACAATGTGTATGCACTATATTGTGACTCCCATGGCTCTGCTGACATCATTAATAATATTGGGAATCCTCTAGTCTGCACCCACCAAAATGTACCCAAGAAGGAATGTGTGTGCGGGTAGATTATATTATATGATAGATTTGGAGGTATCACATATTATGGGGGGCCTCACAGGCACGGCGAATACATGGGAGCCCTACATTTATACACTACTGAGTGAGAACAATTGGATCATCTCTGACCGACCGTCCATCACCCAGCTCTGACACTTCCAGCAGCTCCTGTGTATATACTGCATGTGCTGGCGGCATGACAAGCTGCGGAAGTATCAGGAACATTTGATGCACACAATATATCCATTAGAAGCAATTTTCTGTCATTGTCACCTTTCTTCAGCGATCGCCTCAACAAAAATACAAACAAATAATGGCTCAAAAAATCTAATTTAGACATCCTGGAATAACAAAACCACTGAATCACTGATTGTAAAAGTGGGTAGAAAGCGTTCTTCCCTTGTTTGCTAATATCCTCTGGAAATAGCCTTCTCATCCCTTCTCTGCTTATTGCGCTTTCCCTTATGAGCGAAATTAGCAAGAAACTTGCATAAAGGACGACAATAATTGCTCAACGAGCATCTCGTTTGTAATTTATTAGCTTCTATTATTGCGGGTTGTTATGGCAACAGCTTGCATCCACGGCGACAAGAGAGATGTTAGATAGGAGGCGACGAGGCTGCGAGCTCGGGAAGACTGAGATGCACATTTTTATCAGTAATTCTGCTGGAAATAGTCAGTGAGAAGTTAATGAGATGTAAATCTGTCCTGTGGCTGTTGTGAATATATAGATAGATTTTTTTTATTATTATATGTATTTATATATATATATTTTTTTTTTACTGTCGATCTAATTAGAATGCATTGGTCAGGGGACATAATGAGGCTTTCACTTTTCCCAAACATCCCAGAACAGGACAGAAAATAAATATATATAATTCCGGATAATGAGTAAGTCTGCTCCTCGCACTTCCCCCGTGTGGAAGCAATTGGCTGACCGCAATATTGATCACTAACAGATTGTGCAAATTAAAAACATAAAATATAATTTATTGAGCGACCGCAAAGAAATATCAGATTATGGGGGGTATCCCGCTATATCATGATCACCCCACTTCCCATTTCTTGCATCTCTTCACCACATGTGTTTGTCAGACCCACAAACATCCGCTTTAATCGCATAATGTGTCAGCACCTGCGCTGTGAGAGCTGGGAGAGGCCTGCGCTGTGAGAGCTGGGGGAGGCCTGCGCTGTGAGAGCTGGGGGAGGCCTGCGCTGTGAGAGCTGGGGGAGGCCTGCGCTGTGAGAGCTGGGGGAGGCCTGCGCTGTGAGAGCTGGGGGAGGCCTGCGCTGTGAGAGCTGGGGGAGGCCTGCGCTGTGAGAGCTGGGGGAGGCCTGCGCTGTGAGAGCTGGGGGAGGCCTGCGCTGTGAGAGCTGGGGGAGGCCTGCGCTGTGAGAGCTGGGGGAGGCCTGCGCTGTGAGAGCTGGGGGAGGCCTGCGCTGTGAGAGCTGGGGGAGGCCTGCGCTGTGAGAGCTGGGGGAGGCCTGCGCTGTGAGAGCTGGGGGAGGCCTGCGCTGTGAGAGCTGGGGGAGGCCTGCGCTGTGAGAGCTGGGGGAGGCCTGCCCTGTGAGAGCTGGGGGAGGCCTGCCCTGTGAGAGCTGGGGGAGGCCTGCCCTGTGAGAGCTGGGGGAGGCCTGCGCTGTGAGAGCTGGGGGAGGCCCCACTTCTCTCCTTACAGCTCTCACTGGCTGCCTGTGACAGAGATGACAGAGACTGGATGGGAGGGGAGAGTAGAGCTTGTCGGTGTCTGGAGTCGGTGACCTCCCCAAGGTCGGGGTGTCGGGTAGAGGCAGACATATCAGATAAAGAGTCTGCGTTACTGGGTGATGCAGGTATCATCCTATAGCTGCTGTCACTCCTCTCCTGAAGAGTGGATGTTGCCCATAGCAACCAATTATATTATCTTCTTGAAGGATCTAAATAAATGGGATGTTGCCCATAGCAATGAGATTTTATTTCTCAATATTTACAACTTTCTAGAAGATAATATATAGAATATGATTGGTTGCTATGGGCAACATCCCATCTTCAATAGAACTCCCATCTCAGTAAACTTACTCTGGAATGGCACCAGAACTACCTCTGTATGTTAGTCTTGCCACAAGATATGCCATCCAATGGTCACCACCCCTCGGGGCTCCATCATGCCTGGCGGCAGCAGCAGCGACTACTGCGGTTTGTGAGTGAGGGTGTAGCCATAACACCCCGTGTCACATGGCGCTGAACCACCAATCAAGGGCAAGCGATTCCGATCTGTACAGTAGGATTGCCGCTAATGGTTTTTATTGGTTACACTGCTCCCAGAATTCCCAGAAGCCAGTGCAACGCTTTCCATAGCCAGTCTGTGTGCGTCTCCTGAACTCCTATCCCCTGTTGTTTGGGTTTTCTTCAGATCCATGCTATTATTCCGTTCTCCATTTATCCGGTCCAGTCCGTCTGGAAAATGTCTGTTTCCGAGTAGTCTGCAATTCTCCAGTTTATCAGTATTCTGGCCCAGCCCGTCTGGTAATATCTCAGTTTTGAGAGCTTACCAGCTTACAGTTGGGGCTGCAACTTGCACATCGGGGTCCCTGGCGAACACCACAAATGTCCCTGTTCTGGATCACCTCTGCGTCCCTGTTCTGGATCACCTCTGCGTCCCTGTTCTGGATCACCTCTGCGTCCCCTGTTCTGGATCACCTCTGCGTCCCCTGTTCTGGATCACCTCTGCGTCCCCTGTTCTGGATCACCTCTGCGTCCCTGTTCTGGATCACCTCTGCGTCCCTGTTCTGGATCACCTCTGCTTCGCCTTTTTTTGATCACCTCTGCGTCCCTGTTCTGGATCACCTCTGCGTCCCCTGTTCTGGATCACCTCTGCGTCCCCTGTTCTGGATCACCTCTGCGTCCCCTGTTCTGGATCACCTCTGCGTCCCTGTTCTGGATCACCTCTGCGTCCCCTGTTCTGGATCACCTCTGCGTCCCCTGTTCTGGATCACCTCTGCGTCCCCTGTTCTGGATCACCTCTGCGTCCCTGTTCTGGATCACCTCTGCGTCCCTGTTCTGGATCACCTCTGCGTCCCTGTTCTGGATCACCTCTGCGTCCCTGTTCTGGATCACCTCTGCGTCCCCTGTTCTGGATCACCTCTGCGTCCCCTGTTCTGGATCACCTCTGCGTCCCCTGTTCTGGATCACCTCTGCGTCCCTGTTCTGGATCACCTCTGCGTCCCTGTTCTGGATCACCTCTGCGTCCCTGTTCTGGATCACCTCTGCGTCCCTGTTCTGGATCACCTCTGCGTCCCCTGTTCTGGATCACCTCGCAAGGGCAAACGCAGGATTTTCAGAGGGGGGTTTCCAGAGGGGTGGAGCAAAGCCGGGTCAGTTAAAGTATTCTAGATAGACCAAATGTATATAAATAATAATAAATATATATAGTGGAGTGGGCTTATTATTCATAATTTTCTGGTGGGAGGACAGCTTGCTTGACTGCAGATATCTCCAGTTCCCAGAAATAGATTTCTTAGATTTTAATGGAATTAAAAACTAGAGAATCCCACCTACCAAATGGTATTGGGGACTAGGGGATCAGAGTTCAGGAGGCAGAGCAATCTGCCCACGAGTATATAATACTATATACCAGGTGTGTGGAGCTGGAGCAGTAACCAGCTGCTGGAAGGCTGATATCTCTGGTTCTGGGAACAGTAGAGACAAGCTGCTAGTGTCCATCAAAGGGGGAGAGTCCCAGCTTTTGGAAGAAAAACTCTAAGGGCGGTATTCAATGTGAATACCTGCGAGGTGCAGCGAATCCTTTTTAGGATTCGCTGCACATTCGCCACGTTCCGGAGCCAGCGGGCTCCGGTATTCAACGTGTCAGGGGCTCGCTGCCCCTGACAGGCGAATATGAGCTCCTGCGGCGAATGCCGCAGGGAGCCTGAGGAGGGTGCCAGGCAGAGAGATGGAAGTCTCTCTGCCTGCCCCAGAACGTTTGTGGGGGGCAGGTGGGCTCCCCGGGTGCCAGGCAGCACAGGCTGCCCCCCGGGGGTGCCAGCAGGGGAGTGTATATTCACTATACCCGATCGTAACATCGGGTGCAGTGAATATATGAATATGTAATGAGCGGCTCGGCTCCGGCGCCCCCTGCTGGCTGCTGTGTAAAAAAAAAAAAAAAATATATATATATATTTTTTTTAAATTAAATATATATTCATGTGCTTACAGCACATGAATAAAAGTAGCATGCCCCTCCTCAGAATAAAATTCCTGATTTTTTGACACCAAATGTAAAAAACAAAACACTTTATTTTAAAAGTTCACATTCCACTTCTCCATAAAAAGATAGCAATTCCTACTCGGTGAATCATGGCGAAAAAAACCTTCAAATGTATTCGCCATGTGGTCATTGAATATGGTGATTCACCGTTTTAGTCAGAAATTCGCCAAACAGCACAAATTCGCCATAAAAACATGGCGAATCAGGCTCATTGAATACCGCCCAATGTCAGACAAAACCTGAAATATGTGACTGGTAAGAGCAATTAACAGGCTTGGATGGGGACCACTGCTTTGAAGTCAGATATCTCCGGTTCCCAAGGGCCGATTTTTAAAATTCTTGTACCCATGGAAAGAGGGGACCTTCAGCTTTCAAAATTGGTCCCTTAGACTCCTGGGGGGTGGGGTTCTGGGTACTCAGAAACCCCCCCTGCGTGCGCTACTGCCTCTGCATTCCTGTTTCCTACAGTCCAATGCACAAGCAGTACATCAGACCCACATTATTCCAGCCTCCTAAAATAACCTCTGTTAGGCCTCAAGGACCTTCGTTGGATCCTCGTAACCCCAGGTTCATGACACCAATATAGTCTTGTACATTGACTTGGTACAATTACTTGAGCTTGGCTGCTCACAGTTCTTTGGCCATCGGATCTGTAGTTTTGGCACCAGATATAACACTGTCCCTGATTTTTCTTGGCGAGACACATTCCCAATATGACTCTAGACTTCAGTATTGGTGCCAGATGTGGCTGTACACCCCCTGGTGTAGTAAGCAAGGATACAAGTACTCTCCATGCTCCCGATTTTATTCAGCAATAGGATACCTTTCATTGGTCCAAAATAAATGACTATCCATTGCTAGATTGTTTTGAATGTTTCAATCTCTGTGTCAATTAAAGCGATTGAATGCATCACAAATCAACACCTTCGTCCTTTCCGATATATAAAAATGCGTGTAAGTGATCAACTCCTGTGCAGTATCATTAAGAGTTAATGTAATTACGTCCTAAGTATCAGGGCTTGTGCTGTGTTACAGATGGTGATAACTGATAGAATTTGGTGACCGGGAGCCACCAGTGATGTGAAGCATAGAACTGGCCAGTGCTAGCTAGCCCTATGTTATTCCGGACACCTGCCCTGCTAGCACTGTATGAGTAGGGAGTCCCCGGATGGGCAGATTCTTTGTGAAATCATCAGGTTTCTCTGCCAGACACAAAGTTAATCAGCTGGTTGTACAGTCTCAGTGCAGCATACTGGCAGTTCATATGTGTAATTAATCGTGAAGACCTTGTCACTGGGAGAAGCTTTGATCTGGGAAAATGCTACTGACAGAAGTGGAGTGTAATGTAACTACTTAATGTGGGAACCTTCTATTATATCACTATGAAGTGAGTCTGTAATGACGGTATGTGTCTGTTACCACTACAGAGATACTGGTTACCCCATTATATGGATCACTGTGAGCATTCCTGTGCGATTGCCCTAGTACTGTGACCTCACAGATAATGTCCTGTGCACTGTATATATACAGTAATGAGCTAATAACATTCCTGTGCTATTGGCTTGTGCTGTGACCTCACAGATAATGCTGCTGTGCACCGTATATATACACTAACGGGCTAAACGCATTCCTGTGCCATTGTGCTAGGGCTGTGACCTCACATATAACTCTGCTGTGCACCGTATATATACAGTAATGGGCTAAACGCATTCCTGTGCCATTGCCCTAGTGCTGTGACCTCACAGATAATGTCCTGTGCACCATATATATACAGTAATGGGCTAAATGCATTCCTGTGCCATTGCCCTAGTGCTGTGACCTCACAGATAAATATACTGTGCACTGTATATATACAGTAATGGGCTAATAGCATTCCTGTGCCATTGTGCTAGTGCTGTGACCTCACAGATAATGTCCTGTGCACCATATATATACAGTAATGGGCTAATAGCATACCTGTGCCATTGCCCTAGTGCTGTGACCTCACAGATAATGTCCTGTGCACCATATATATACAGTAATGGGCTAATAGCATACCTGTGCCATTGCCCTGGTGCTGTGACCTCACATATAATTCTGCTGTGCACAGTATATATACAGTAATGGGCTAATAGCATTCCTGTGCCATTGCCCTAGTGCTGTGACCTCACATATAATTCTGCTGTGCACCATATATATACAGTAATGGGCTAAATGCATTCCTGTGCCATTGCCCTAGTGCTGTGACCTCACAGATAATGTCCTGTGCACCGTATATATACAGTAATGGGCTAATAGCATTCCTGTGCCATTGTGCTAGTGCTGTGACCTCACATATAATGCTGCTGTGCACTATATATATATATAAAGTATTTGGCTAATGGGATACTAACACCTTACCAGTTAGATTCTTAGGTGTAAATTTACCAAAGCTTCTAAAAAATGAAGAGCTGATCAGGCAACCAATCAGATTCTGTCTATCTAATAACACTTATTTTCTTGGTGTCCTCCCTACCAATAGCTCTGCCGACATCAGAGGTGCCAGGAGGCTGCACACCTAGCCGGCCCAGTGTCTACCTGTGTAGTGTCATCGTGCCAACATCAGAGGTGCCAGTAGGCTGCACGCCTAGCCGGCTCAGTGTCTACCTGTGTAGTGTTATCGTGCCGACATCAGAGGTGCCAGTAGGCTGCACTCCTAGCCGGCCCAGTGTGTACATGTGTAGTGTCATTGTGCCGACATCAGAGGTGCCAGTAGGCTGCCGGCTCAGTGTGTACCTGTGTACTGTCATTGTGCCGACATCAGAGGTGCCAGTAGGCTGCACGCCTAGCCAGCCCAGTGTGTACATGTGTAGTGTCATCGTGCCGACATCAGAGGTGCCAGTAGGCTGCACTCCTAGCCGGCCCAGTGTGTACCTGTGTAGTGTCATCGTGCCGACATCAGAGGTGCCAGTAGGCTGCACGCCTAGCCGGCTCAGTGTCTACCTGTGTAGTGTTATCGTGCCGACATCAGAGGTGCCAGTAGGCTGCACTCCTAGCCGGCCCAGTGTGTACATGTGTAGTGTCATTGTGCCGACATCAGAGGTGCCAGTAGGCTGCACTCCTAGCCGGCCCAGTGTGTACATGTGTAGTGTCATTGTGCCGACATCAGAGGTGCCAGTAGGCTGCACTCCTAGCCGGCCCAGTGTGTACATGTGTAGTGTCATTGTGCCGACATCAGAGGTGCCAGTAGGCTGCACTCCTAGCCGGCCCAGTGTGTACATGTGTACTGTCATTGTGCCGACATCAGAGGTGCCAGTAGGCTGCACGCCTAGCCAGCCCAGTGTGTACATGTGTAGTGTCATCGTGCCGACATCAGAGGTGCCAGTAGGCTGCACTCCTAGCCGGCCCAGTGTGTACCTGTGTAGTGTCATCGTGCCGACATCAGAGGTGCCAGTAGGCTGCACTCCTAGCCGGCCCAGTGTGTACCTGTGTAGTGTCATCGTGCCGACATCAGAGGTGCCAGTAGGCTGCACTCCTAGCCGGCCCAGTGTGTACCTGTGTAGTGTCATTGTGCCGACATCAGAGGTGCCAGTAGGCCGCACACCTAGCCGGCTCAGTGTGTACCTGTGTAGTGTCATCGTGCCGACATCAGAGGTGCCAGTAGGCTGCACTCCTAGCCGGCCCAGTGTGTACCTGTGTAGTGTCATTGTGCCGACATCAGAGGTGCCAGTAGGCTGCACTCCTAGCCGGCCCAGTGTGTACATGTGTACTGTCATTGTGCCGACATCAGAGGTGCCAGTAGGCTGCACTCCTAGCCGGCCCAGTGTGTACCTGTGTAGTGTCATTGTGCCGACATCAGAGGTGCCAGTAGGCTGCACTCCTAGCCGGCCCAGTGTGTACATGTGTACTGTCATTGTGCCGACATCAGAGGTGCCAGTAGGCTGCACGCCTAGCCGGCCCAGTGTGTACATGTGTACTGTCATTGTGCCGACATCAGAGGTGCCAGTAGGCTGCACGCCTAGCCGGCCCAGTGTGTACATGTGTAGTGTCATTGTGCCGACATCAGAGGTGCCAGTAGGCTGCACTCCTAGCCGGCCCAGTGTGTACATGTGTAGTGTCATTGTGCCGACATCAGAGGTGCCAGTAGGCTGCACTCCTAGCCGGCCCAGTGTGTACCTATCACTATTGTGGGGTAACTTTGGACCGTTAGAAATCTGTCCCTTGTTTGTCATTTTAGGATCTGTTGCAGAGTTCTCCCAACTCAATGACTGGTTTATCCAATAACCCGCAAGGAATCGTTGTGCCGTCCTCAGCTTTGCAGCAGAACAGTCTCGCCATGACCACAGTCAACTCATCGCAGGTTGTGTCAGGTGGGAAATGTAAATGTGGAATGACATATTGTACTGGTGGGAATATACATGTGGCCGAGTCTTGTACTATCTATCACTGCAATGTCTGACCTACAGCAGTCTACAATAACAGACTCTGGGGTAGATTTATTAAGCTCGGTTATAAGTGATAAAGTGTCTGGTTTTTACCACCGGCCAATCAGCTCCTAACTGTGAAGTTACAGGCTTGGTTTGAAAAATGACAGGTAGGAGCTGATACAAAGCAGACACTTTATCACTTCACTGAGCTTAATAAATCTACCCCACAATAAATATATAGGGGCCTATACATATGGATCAGTGGGCGCTGTCATTGGCAGTACCTGAGGGTCTATATGGGACGTATCCATGGGCACTGTTAGTGCAGCACTCAGGGTGGTCTGTGGGCTCCTGAATATGGCAGAATCTTTGGGCTCAGGTGTGTGTGTGTGTGTGTGTGTGTGGGGGGGGGGCTCTGGACTCTGGGGGGACAGCATATGAGGGATCAGTGTGGGCTCCAAGTGCAGCCATAGGGTGACACTGCTGTCAACTGGGCAGTGACGCCTGGGGCCCCGGGTGATGGTTCCTGGGGGCCCCTAGAAACAGTCAGAGATTATCTGTGTTGGCACCTGTCTTCTCCGCTCAGTGCTACCTCTATTTACTGCTGTTGTGACTCATGTGAGTGATAGTAAGATCTCACAATGTGGATGCATTATTCATGAACACGAGATCTGGATCCCTCAGGGAGCATTTAACCCCTTGGAGCCCACTCGTTCCTTACATATTGGCTGCATTTAAAAACATAACATCTTCCACGCAAGCAAATGGGATCGGTGTGAACCAGCTGTGCTTTTAGTGATACTGTGTTTGCTAATTCTGCAGAGGAAATGACTACGTGATTATGTGTCATGTGAAGTAAATGCAGCACATGTCCCTGGGGTACAGCGCTGTCCCACATCTTCTACCTGTCTGATCTCCCTTCCATCAGTATGGATTGCTGGTGTCACTCGGCCTTCCCACACAGAGCAGCTGAAGATCAATGTCAGAGACTGCACTATGATTATTATGGAAGGGATGAATCTGCGGGCAGCGTACGACGAGTCCTGTCATTGGTCCGGAGCATTTTCCTATTTGTATAGCTATAGACATCATTGTGCAGTCCTCTGACCCGATGTTGGGTGATGTACCTGCTTATCCGTACATTCCATTATACTTTGGTGGCCTTGGATCTGTAATCACTAGCAGGGGTGCCAAGTGTGGGGGGGTCAGCGGGTACTAATTCCCCAGGCCTCTTGGTGGGCTTGCTTGGAATCCAGTATGATTTCTATAATGCTGATGATCTGTGCGGTGCTTCGTGTTTCTAATGATTGCCCTTGTGATCTGTTTATGTGACGTAATAGTTACTTTTGTTTACCTCCCTTGATATCTCTCCTTCTCTTGTGTTTTGTAGGTGGTGCACTTTACCAGCCTGTTGCCATGGTAACATCCCAGGGACAAGTAGTAACTCAAGCAATCCCACAGGGGGCACTACAGATACAGAACGCACAGGTGAGATTAAAGTTGTGAATTTGTTTTTACCACTGACAGATATAATTATGTTCTTGGCATTAGTGTATAGTTTTCTGGTATTACGTCACTGGTAGACTATATAGATTCTCACGTAAAATGTACGATGGCTCCAACCTCTGACTTCCCAGTAACAGTATCCGACCTTAGAATGCTGATGGGGAACAAAATGTCTGTCAAGAGTGGGTAGGGTTCCATGGGGCAAACGTGTTAAGCCTGGAGAAGTGATAAAGTGGAAGGTGATAACGCAGCAGCCAATCAGATCCTGTCATTTTTCAAACCCAGCCTGTAACCTGATACTTAAGTGCTGATTGGCTGCTGCATTCTCACATTCACTTATCACTTCACCAGGCTGAATACATCTGCCCTGTCCACTTTATCACTTCACCAGGCTGAATACATCTGCCCTGTCCACTTTATCACTTCACCAGGCTGAATACATCTGCCCTGTCCACTTTATCACTTCACTAGGCTGAATACATCTGCCCGGTCTCTTCAGCATGGTAAGAAATGGGATATTTGGCCTATAAAATGGGGCACATACTGTATATTTACCCAAAATGGATTTTTATGCAAAAAACTTGTGCCCCTAGTAATTACTGTACGAAGACACGTGCTAACACATGTTACTCACTTCTGATCCCATGCTGGGAATATTGTCATTGTAATCATTAAATATGTAGAAATTAATTACAATGTGTGTATCCATATGTATAATGGGGTGTACGGACGTGTCCTCATATAACATTCCTTCTCTGAGGGCCGAGTGTCTTGTAAACTGCTTAGTTTCATGTGGGACACTTGTATATCTGTGTGGGACTAAGGCTGAGTCTGTATAGGCGTTTCTCCATGCCAAGTTCCGTTGTGCTCCGTATGCAGACTCAGTCGCACACAGATATACAAGTGTCACATATCAAACTAAGCAGTGACGTGGTTTCACTGCATCACATTGCAAAGACGACTCTACATCTCTCAGCGTGACTCACGCCAGGAGTCTGGTGGTGCGTTAGACTTTTCACGTCCACTTTCTGATGATTACAGAAGACACACTAATGCCTTTCACTGTCACAACTTTTCTGTTTCTTGTATATGTCTCATATACTAAAATGTCCACACCAGTTGCAGGAGACTAACACACAGGTTGTGATACTGGGGAAGTGCGACAGCCCCTAATATCACAAAGATGCGTCTCATCTCTTGGGGAAAGCATATGTACTTCTGATCACAAATCTATGTTCTGCTGTGATCTGCAAACTACACATGTCTATGAAGGTTACTGACTTACCACTTGTATATTGGGTGTGGTCCTATGACGTTGGTTATATCCCTGCTGGCTGCCATATACTGTATGAGCGGTGCAGCAGAGCGCTTGTCTGAATACAGACTGTGAAAGCGGGGACTCTCTATACTTCTGACTTTTTGTGGGGTTTCGGAAAAGTTTTTGGTACTGGTTTTGTACTTGGCTGATTTGCATGTGAATTTGTTATTGTTGGAGTGCGCTATTACTGGACTCTCGTTTATAGCACTAAGGATTTTAGCATTTAGTTGTGAAGCAAATATATTAATGACCATTTAATAATTACACATTTACTTTGTACATAGTATAACGAGTTTACCATATCCACTCAAAATACATGTGTGAGAGGGGAGGAAGTGACCGACTGTGATTGGGTGTATTTCAGTACCATTTGTAAGGTGACGCTAAGGAAATACTAAGCCACACCCCCTAGCTCCGCCCAAACCACACCACATTGGTTGAGGTATTTCCCCCTTTTTGCTACTGCAAGCTGTGACCATTGGCAGGTATGTCAGGATTTGCTGATGTGACTGTTGGCAGGTATGTCAGGATTTGCTGATGTGACCATTGGCAGGTATGTCAGGATTTGCTGATGTGACCGTTGGCAGGTATGTCAGGATTTTCTGATGTGACTGTTGGCAGGTATGTCAGGATTTTCTGATGTGACTGTTGGCAGGTATGTCAGGATTTTCTGATGTGACCGTTGGCAGGTATGTCAGGATTTGCTGATGTGACCATTGGCAGGTATGTCAGGATTTGCTGATGTGACTGTTGGCAGGTATGTCAGGATTTGCTGATGTGACTGTTGGCAGGTATGTGAGGATTTGCTGATGTGACTGTTGGCAGGTATGTCAGGATTTGCTGATGTGACTGGTGGCAGGTATGTCAGGATTAGCTGATGTGACTGTTGGCAGGTATGTCAGGATTAGCTGATGCGACTGTTGGCAGGTATGTCAGGATTTGCTGATGTGACTGTTGGCAGGTATGTCAGGATTTGCTGATGTGACTGTTGGCAGGTATGTGAGGATTTGCTGATGTGACTGTTGGCAGGTATGTGAGGATTTGCTGATGTGACTGTTGGCAGGTATGTGAGGATTTGCTGATGTGACTGTTGGCAGGTATGTGAGGATTTGCTGATATGACTGTTGGCAGGTATGTCAGGATTTTCTGATGTGACCGTTGGCAGGTATGTCAGGATTTGCTGATGTGACCATTGGCAGGTATGTCAGGATTTGCTGATGTGACTGTTGGCAGGTATGTCAGGATTTGCTGATGTGACTGTTGGCAGGTATGTGAGGATTTGCTGATGTGACTGTTGGCAGGTATGTCAGGATTTGCTGATGTGACTGTTGGCAGGTATGTCAGGATTTGCTGATGTGACTGTTGGCAGGTATGTCAGGATTTGCTGATGTGACTGTTGGCAGAATTTGCTGATGTCGGTGTTTTTACCCAGTTAGAATTATTATTACTATAACTATGTTTTATATATAAGGCGTTAGAGGTTCAGTATCACAGGGAATAAAATTGACAACAGGAGACACAAGTAGATCCATGCAGACAGTATATAAATGCGCAATGATACATAAATACACTGTGCACTAAGCACAACTATGTAAAGCCCTGTTCATATGAGCTTACACTCTACAGGGTATTGGCATTAGAATGGTAACATCCCATAACATAACTGTATTGGGCAGCCAGTGATTCTGCGGCTGCTGCTGGACATTAGAGTATAACACCAGCAACAACGATTGTCAGATAACGTGCGGTGATGACACCGGCCTCCGACGCCTGCAGGGACCACCAAGCAGAATGTGTGCTGCTCTCTGTCTCCGAGGCTGTCCCCAGGCACCGGCTAAGAGCTGGCAGCTTATTTGCAGCTGAAGAGAGCACATTTGGAGTGGCTCTTTTGAGGAGGAACGCACTTTCGGAATTGGCGTCCTGTGTTTCACCTCTGCAAGAAATTGAATGATGGATGAAGAGACATAAAAATGTCTGGCATGCCAGCCTTGTTTATGTCCGTAACGGCTTGATGGGCTGGTGAAACCCATTCATAAATGAAACCGCCGGACTACAAAGTGGCACTCGGGAGACCAAACTTTTCCTACAAATAAATCACAATTTCATCAAAAAGTTTTCAGAGTTCTCCTGGGAAAGCGGGAGCGGAGGTGAGTGTGTCGGTGTGAGTTCCTTAGAGTCTCGTGGCATGGAAGACGACAAACGCATCATCCTGGCCATACAACATGTGCGCCGACAGTATTACGTATGAGCTGGGCCTCTCCGAAGACCAGGACTTTGCCGACTCTTCATTTACTGAATCCTCCAATTCCCTGGCTGTAGGGAACAGAGTCCCTGGATTTCTTATATTACAAAATGTGCTTCATTTACAGTTACATTATATTCCTGTAATATTAGCACTCAGCGAGTTTTCTGTCTGATGTATGTACCATTATGTACGCTGTGAAATCAGACATATAACATCATTATAACATCGCCTGCGGCCATGATCAACACTGGAAAGAAAAGTTTTACGTCAAATTTTAGTCCTTGCTTTGGCTTGGCCCCTTTGTGGCGCTTGTCTGCAGATGAATTGTGCTACTTGGTTTGGGAAGATCATTTACTCCATGTTTGTCTTTTTCCTCTGTATTCTCAATTAGTGACATAATTGTCCCCTCAGCCCCATTAGTCTCATTTTCAATGTAACCTCTGAGCTGTTTTTGTCTATATACTGTTCTGTGCCAGCTGTAAGATTTCACCTGTTTGCCCTGTCCAACACATGCACTGATTGTTCTATATTTCCACTTCAAAAACAATCAGCTGTCATTAAGCTAAATAGAAGAATGCATTCTTATGTGCCTGTAATCAGTGGCATAACTATAAATTTTGCTCCCCCCTGCCAAAATGTTTGTGTTCCCCCCCCCCCCAGGCATAACGGAGAAGCTGAAGTAGATGAGAGAGGAAAAGAGACCAACAGACATTGCTGCTTCCCTTGGCTCCAACGCATCCCAGGCCGCCCTAGAACGCCCATCCTGTACACAGTAGCCTATAGCCGGCTCTGTGTACAGTCAATTGAATCAGTGGAGGGATTTGTTGTCTCTGCCATGACCGCACCTGCGCTGCGACTCGCCTCCGGTGCTCGGCCAGTGGGCAGCGGCAGGCAGCAGCATGTCAGTGCGTCGAGCGGGTGTCGGCACCCACACAGACCCTGCTGCCACTTGCTCCCCCAAGCGGCTGCTGGGGCTGCCTTACAGTAGTTACGCCACTGCCTGTAATTACTTATCTGTGTGACAGTGACGAGGGTCTCCGTCACCGTAAGCCGCTGCAGTACAAGGTCATGGGTCACTATCGGCACTTTACGCCCTTCTTGGTGGCATATGCTGTATACTCAGATCACCCACCAGGATTATAAGCACAGCTCCCACTTTGCGTCATTAATATATGAAATGTATATTTTAATGTTCACTTTTCAGATTCTGCTTGCTGAGCGGCAGGAAATTAACCACACTGGCAAAGAATTTAATTTGTACTCAATTACAAAATTACCTACGCATAGTAGGATGCCCTGAAGCCGTCCGTTCTGGTGATTTAGCTGCAGCATTGTACATGGTAAATATCATGTAACATCTACATATTAAGCATTTTTATTATGGAATTAATGCTTCACGGTATGTTAATATGACCACCAGGGGGGGAGGGGGGGGGAGGTAATGAGAACAAAGCATAATATAAGCATTCAGTGCTGATGTCTGCAGTGTCCCACGTACGTCTCCACATGTGGATGGCGGTCTCCACAAGTCATAAAGTGTCTGACTGCGTAGCGTGCAATGGGCAGACACTTGCTTACATGATTCCCACAGTTATGGGCATAAAGCTTGTAGTAACGACACAATCTCATGTAATATGCAGATATTATACGCTATACATGGATCAGTCTTACAAAATGGAGATATAGAGGTTATTATCTATAGTGTTAGCTGACTGGGGATAAATAAACACTACTGGTTCAGCATTTACATATTTGTAAATGAGCATGAGGCAAGCACCGCCTACTCCTAATGCCACCCTATCTGAATGACTCATAGGGCTTTCCCGTACCAGTCAGGTGGCAAGCACCGCCTCCTCATAATGCCACCTTATCTGAATGACTCATAGGGCCTTCCTGTAGTGGTCAGGGGGCAAGCACCGCCTCCTCATAATGCCACCCTATCTGAATGACTCATAGGGCCTTCCTGTAGTGGTCAGGGGGCAAGCACCACCTCCTCATAATGCCACCCTATCTGAATGACTCATAGGACCTTCCCCTAGTGATCAGGGGGCAAGCACCGCCTACTCCTAATGCCACCCTATCTGAATGACTCATAGGGCTTTCCCGTACCAGTCAGGTGGCAAGCACCACCTCCTCATAATGCCACCCTATCTGAATGACTCATAGGACCTTCCCCTAGTGATCAGGGGGCAAGCACCGCCTACTCCTAATGCCACCCTATCTGAATGACTCATAGGGCTTTCCCGTACCAGTCAGGTGGCAAGCACCGCCTCCTCATAATGCCACCCTATCTGAATGACTCATAGGGCCTTCCTGTAGTGGTCAGGGGGCAAGCACCACCTCCTCATAATGCCACCCTATCTGAATGACTCATAGGACCTTCCCGTAGAGGTCAGAGGGAAACCTATAGACCTATAGAATGACTTTTAGGTTCTCATTTTAAGTTGGAAACAAGGCCGCTGTGGGGACGGATCTTGTGATGGTCAGTGGCTGCGCATGCGTCAAAACCCGAATACACAACCATGAGTGACTACAGCGTCCTATGTGCCTCCATCCCAATATCACTTGCAGTTTAATGGACGTCAAAGGGCGGGCGCTGGTCTTGCACCAGGATGAGTTCTGTGGCATGCAGACAGCAATTTTGGCTACTTACAGCCATAGGTGCCGATTCTGTGGGTGCTCAAGGGCCCGAGCACCCACGGAAATTGTTGAGCACCCACGGGCCCGAGTCCCGCTGCTGGGCTGCTAATTTGTGGCTGCAGCACCCACATTGCCGGACCCGCCACCTGGGAAACAGTATGCCGGGAAGAGTGTATTCTGTCCACGTAGTACCTGCACTGTGGGGGCATTTATGTACCTGCACTGTGGGGGCATTTATGTATCTGCACTGTGGGGGCATTTATGTACCTGCACTGTGGGGGCATTTATGTATGTGGAACTCTGTTGCCGTAATTTAAATGTTGGAGACAACTGTGCTCCATAATACAAATTGGTATTATTTTGTGGTCACACCCCTTCCCCATGAAGCCACTCCTCTATATTTTTGGCTTGAGCACCCACCAGCAGAAACATAAATCGGCACCTATGCTTACAGCTGTGCATAAGGAGATATCTGTCTGGTTTCAGATGGATGTGTTACATCTGTACATAGGTGCTGATCCTGGTATGGCTGCAGCCGCACCAGTGCCACCAGCTCTGAGTTTAGTGGAGATTCAGTTATTCCAGAGCTGGCAAAGCAAATGTATCAATATGACATCTCTGCTGGGAATGTGTACAGTATATAACCAGATCCAGCACACGTGTAGTCTCTTATTATATACAGTATATCACATGTACAAATGTATCAATATGACATCTCTGCTGGGAATGTGTACAGTATATAACCAGATCCAGCACACGTGTAGTCTCTTATTATATACAGCAGGGGTCTTCAACCCATGGCCCGCGGGCCACGAGTGGCCCGCGGAGCTGATCTCAGTGGCCCCCTGCCCGCCATGCACAGGAATTTTTTTTTTTAAGTAAAAGAAAACGCTGCCGAGGGAGGCAGCGTAATGGAGTCCCCCCGGGTGCCGCCTACCCGATTTTCATTGGCTGCAGGCAGGGCAGAGGAGTGGATCCAGCGCGGCTGAGGGAGGAGGAGGCGGCGCGTCTGGTGGGAGCTGGGGAATTGGGACCCGGCGAAGCTGCGGGAGGAGGAGACGCAGCTGGTGGGAGGAGGGGACCCGGCGCCGGAACTGCAGGAGGAGGAGGCACAGCTGGCGGAGGGGACCCGGCAAAACTGCAGGAGGAGGCATGGATGGTGGAAGCAGGTGACCTGGCAAAGCTGCAGGATAAGGAGGTACAGCTGGCAGGAGCAGGGGACCTGGCAAAGCTGCAGCCATTACTGGGGGAATTGTGTGTGGGGCATTACTGAGGATATTGTGTGTGAGGGGCACTGCTGGGGCATTGTGTGTGAGGGGCACTTCTGGGGTATTGTGTGGGGGCACTGCTGGGGCATTGGGTGAGGGGCACTGCTGGAGCATCATATGTATAAGCAGGAGTACTGCTGGCATTATGGTCTGTTGCATAATGGGCATCAGTGTGGGGCATAATGTGCAATGGGCATAATTTTGTGTGGATTAATGTGTAATGGGCATCACGGTGTGTGGCATAATGTAAAATGGGCATTACGGTGTATGACAATGTACAACAGGTATTACGGTGTGTGGCATAATGTCTAATGGACACTATGGTGTGATGCACAATGTGTAATGGGCATTACGGATAAACAGTGTAACAGTGTATATTGATTTAAGTAGCCTTTCATTGTTTGGGCTTGATCTGTGAGGCATACTAGTTCACTGTGCAGCCTTCAGTCAACTTAAGCGTGTGAGGACAATGACCATTCCTGCGGTAACCAATGTCTGGTCATGCAGGTTGCAAAAGAGGTGTCAGGTAATTGTTTTCCTGCAAGATTACACTGTTTAAAATAAGACCACGCCCCTTATAATTAGGCCACACCCCTTTTGGGAGCGCGCCTACGGCGCGTGCAATTTATTCAATATCAAATTATATATGGGGATGGGGCACATATTTTACTGTTTGCACTGGAACCCTAATTGGCTGCTGATGACTATTGGGGTATGTGTGTGTAGGGGGCTTATGTGCTGAGTATGGGCGGCTGTGCCAACTATCTATGAAGGACTGTGCTGACGTTATAGGAGAGCTGTGATTCTATGAGGCTGTCCAAAATACCGCAGTAGAGTTTAGTGGCCCTCGGGCTTCACTGGATTTTTTTAGGTGGCCCACGCTGTCTTAAAGGTTGAAGACCCCTGATATACAGTATATCACATGTACAAATGTATCAATATGACATCTCTGCTGGGAATGTGTACGGTATATAACCAGATCCAGCACACACGTGTAGTCTCTTATTATATACAGTATATCACATGTACAAATGTATATTCTCATTGTACTGAATAAGGCAGTGTTCCCCAAACTTGTAGGAGTGCCCTGCATTTGTGGTACATGATCAATTAAAATTACTTCTGTTCAAAGTAATAAGGAAAAGCATAAAATATGTGCACAACCAGTAGCGAGACCTGGGGGATACTGAGACCCGGTCACCACGTAACAGCCTGACAGTTGCTTAGTACGGCTGGATCGGCAATTAGCTGCAAATCCGCCATGGAATGATTTCCCAGTGTGCGCAGTGACTCAGCGGCTGTTATAGAACCAGGCTGATTGGGGCGGAGACTTCCCTGCGGTTTCCCTGACACTCCCAGAAAACGTCTGGTTACCACCCACGAACGCCGGCTTCCTGTCAGTCAACTTGTGTACAGCTAGCGATCAAAAGGTTAGCAGGATTGTATCGCAGGATGGCCTCACACATGGGCGCTATGATCTGAACGCATACGCAGTCTATCGATAATCACCTGGTCTGTTAATCTGTAGCCGTGCGATCAAGTCTGAATAACCCCCCTGTCCCTCAACTAATAACTGACATATAAACACAATTTACTTTATTTAATGTTTTCTGGGGAATCGTTGGCTTCATAGGGCTGTGAAAAAATTCTAATGATCTAGGCCACCGTGACTCAGTCTGGAACCTCTAGATTAATGGTGTGTACACACGTTAGATGTGCCTTAAGATCCTATCCACGATCTGATCAGATAGGATCGTGGATAGGATCTGAAGGCACATCCGATTTGCATCCTATCTTGACTATATAGTGCAGATCTGCCCTATATAGTCAAGGCAGCCAAGACTTTCTGGCTTCCGATACGTGAACGCGCATCGGGATCGGATCGGGATCGCAAGGGTTAAAACCCTTGCGATCTGCATCCGATTCCGATCCGACGCCGATCCGATGTTGACTATATCGTCAACATCGGAAAGGGAATCGGACCGTGTGTACACAGCATAAGGATTATTGTACGAAGCATAAATTACCGAACATTCCACCATAGAAACCGTTCATTTCTATTTATCTTCTTACTATTCACAGAACAAGATTTTTTCTATCTTGCGCGTTAGGCAATGTGATATTTCATAGCCGCACCGACAATGCCCAGTATAAATGCGATAATACATCTCCTAGCTCCATCCACAGTGACATCACATAATTGTAATGCTACTGTACATAACACATCTTATAGCTCCACCCATAGTGACATCACATGAATGTAAACTTGTACATAAAACATCTGCTAGCTCCAACCATAGTGACATCACATGAATGTAAACTTGTACATAAAACATATAGCATCACCCAAAATGACATCACATGAATATAATGTTACTGTATGTAAGACACATCATAACTCCACCCACAATGACATCACATGAATGTAATGTTCATCACACATTTCATAGCTCCACCCACAATAACATCACATGCATGTTACCATACATAACATGTCTCATAGCTCCACCCACAGTGACATCATATAAATGTAATGTTACTGTACAAAATGCATCTAACCACCCACAATGACTTAGTATAAATGTACTGCTATATAACATCCCCTATTACACATGTATGATGCTACAGGACACATCACATACCCACGTCTACAATTGGCTAAATGGAGTTATTATAGGGAATTCTGCTGTAGAGAAGCACCTGGGGGTCATCCTAGATGAACAATTGGGTAATAGTGCTCACTGCTCATGTGCAGCAGCAAAAGCAAACCGGACACTGGCATGCATAAAAAAGGGGTATGGATTCAAGGGATGCCAATTTGATAGTGCCTCTTTACAAGGCATTGGTGAGACCACACTTGGAGTACTGTGTTCAGTTCTGGGCACCGCACCTTAGGAAGGACATAAATGAACTGGAACAGGTACAGAGAAGGGCGACTAAGCCAGTAACAGATCTGGAATCACTAGAATACAAGGATAGGTTATACCAGGCTGAATATGTTATCACAGGAGAAATGGAGGCTGAGAGGTGATAGGATTAGTAGGTTCACATACAGGACTGGGAATCATATGGAACTGGGAGATGATTGGTCAGTAACAGGCCTATACTTAGGACACGCGGGCATGTACTGAGGCTCGGGGAAAATAAATTCCGTACTGAATTAAGAAGAGGATTCTTCACCATTAGAGCAGTAACATGCTGGAACTCATTGCCGGTGGGGTGGTTACAACAACTACTGTTAATGAATTTACATCAAACTGGGTGCATTATTGGACACTAAGGGAATCCTATAGATATGACTCACCTCAGTAGTCAGGTTGAACTCGATGGAATAATGTCTTTTTTCAGCCTTAATTACTATGTTACTATGTATGTTACAGTGATGTCATACACAAGGTATTTGTCACATCTCAGTTACCCACTTTTCCCAGCTTCGGTCTCTGTCACCACAATGCAGGACTAATAATAGTCTCCATAGCATCGCCTGGGATCGATGTGAATGACTTACCCCCGGCTCTAACACAGGATTATCTGTCAGTGATCGGACCCGCACATTGTCTTTCTCACTTCACCTCCATCATTACCATGGAAACCAAGATGCTATTGTGAGGAGACTGGGAAGGTGGTCTCCATGACAACTCATACTGCCTTATAAAGCCTGACTTCCTGGGAAGAGAGAGCAGCTTACAGGATAAGCCTGTGACCAACAAAACTAATCTGTCAGGATCCAGGTCTGCAGGAAGCCTCACATTCCCATAATATATACTGAACTATACAGATATAAGCAGTCCGCCTGTAACACCCGTCCGCTATGGCCTGAGAGGCCTGGAACAGTGGGTCAGTAGTGACCTATCCAAATATGCCGCCGAGATTCCTGGTAGAGCGCATGGTCATCAAGAGGCTGGCATTTATAGAGGCAGGTGTGAGCCATGAAGCCTAGCTTTGAGCAGCAGTCCACACGTTTCCTCCTATACAGGGCAAGATTATTGTCATTTGGTCATGTACCATCGGGCCAGGCGACCTTCGCGACAGCTCGGAGCTGGCAGAGATCGGGTCTCTTTCCATACCTTGCTCTCTAGTGTAGAAGCGCATTTCTGGGCTCACTGTCAGCAAATGAAGCTTCAAACACAACAAAGTGCCACTGTTACAAAGTCCTGGGGTTTCATGCCATAGATGTGGATAAGCTGGGCAGTTTTGGAGGAGGGCATGTGATGGGACTTCTGCAGGCCTTGGCACAGAGGTGATAGGTCAGATGTGATTTGTCTGTAGGTCGACTCCAAAGCGAGGTTGTTTGCATAACATTCTATAGGGACCTACCTGATAACGAGGTTACCTGGACGCTGTGGGTAGGCCCATACTTTTGGCCAACATTATGCAAAGAACCTCAGTTTTACTGATTTGCCACAATTCTGTTTGTATTCTTGTGTGATGTGTAAGGTTCAAATGGTTGGCGCAATCTATTTTTTTTTCCTAATTTTTTCCATTTATCGCAACCATTTTAGTCCTTTACATCCAAGCTGGCTTGGATTGGTAATACTAACCTGTGCCTAGCGCAGCGGTGACTGAACGAGGCACCTTGCCCGATGTATGGTGAACAAAGCGGTACACTAATTGTGCTTTAACACCCAAAATGACCCCCAAAAACTTTAAAAACTTGTCATTCTGTTTTGTGTTCACCATTTTCATGTTGACCTTTTCACCTGTTTTCCATTGCCAAGCTGACCTAATGACCTTGTTGACCTTTTGACCCAGTCAACCTATTCTATTTAGTGTTGAACCATTGGTCCATACACCGTGTTGGCAAAAAAAAAAATTGCTTTTGCAACAGCCCCCCCCCCCCCCCTCCCCCCATAGCAATTATCATATTGTAGTAGTATTTGGTGGTCTTTGTGTGATCTGTATATTAATATGTTGCCTTCTTATACAGTTTCTTCATACTGTGCTACCCTTATCTCTGGCAGTTCTATACTCTCACCATCATAAATTAGTCAGGGGAAGCCCGGGCATCTCTAGGGAAGGCCCCTTGGTCACATACATATAAATAAGGCAGTTGTCGGTATCTGCAGCTTGTTGATTACTTGTACATGAAGGGCTGTGTCCTGTCCTGTTCTCCGTGGACTCACAAATTTGCTGTTTGTAAACTTCCAGCTTCTCTCCTGTCCCGCAGGTCAATCTGGAACTGACCTCTCTGCTTGATGGGGAAGATAAAAAGTCTAAAAACAAGCGTGGAGTCCTTCCGAAGCACGCCACCAACATAATGCGCTCGTGGCTTTTCCAGCACCTAATGGTAAGAAAGAGCCACTTATTCTGCCTGCTAACCCGTAATATCCTCCGCTCTCACTTTGTGGCAGTAGAAATCTCCCTTACTGGTACATTCAGTCTCCTTATCTACATGGTATTGCTGAAAACCACATTAGCCATTGGCCTACAATGCTGAGCCACCCTGTCTTGGAAATCATTGGGACAAATCTTTACCTTTGAGGTTGCTTAATGGGAATACACTGGTGAAACGTCATGCCCCTGGGGCATTCCAAGCCACGGTCACTATAACACTAGTATTGCTTAGTACATTCCCAGCCATGAAACCTCTCAGTGCAGGAAAATGTATAATTAGTGCGTCCATAATAATGGCCCCAACTCATTATCCAGCTAGTCCCAGTACTGTGCATTCTCCCCCAAATCTAGCCTGCCGATGCCTCACACTAAAATAGTCATCTTCCATACTTCACGTCGGTCACTCTGATTGTCTCCAGCAGACGTGACCTCCCTGAATGAATCTGGTTGCGGTGGTCGGGCATTCGCCAGACCGCAGCGCTGAGATCCCGTCTTTTATTTACTCTGCATCCTGACTGCTGAATTCTACAACACCGCCACATGAAGAGCATTATGCACGAACATTAAAGTCAGCCATTAAAAGTCACCAGGAAGAGGAGCCTTTAACGAAGGCATAAATTCCCTGGTAAATTAAACTGTCGCAGACAAAAGGGAAATTAAGTCTGAGAATAGACTTGTACAAACGAGCCGACGCGTTAACTCCTTCACTTCTAGACCCGCAGATAGATTCTGAATTAGAAAGACGTAAATATATTAAAGGCAATATCTAATGATCTATTTATTTGATACATAAAAATATACATATTTCCATTGTACCATAAAGCTTCCATTGTTGAGCAACGTGTTACCGCTTTATTGCGTGGTGGTTTACGGTTGTGGTCAGATGGATGTCGTCATTGCACTTGCAGCCTGCTCATTACAAGAGCTTCAAATCTGCTTCTCACTCATTTTATGTAATATTTACTGGAGAATAGATGGTCAGTGCCCGGCATCGGTTGCTGGTTTTAGAAGAGGGTTCTTATTTTTGTGGTGGTGAGTGATGGCTGCTAGAAAACTATAAGCTTCAGCATCTTCCATGGTCGCCGTGTAGATCATCATAAACCAACAAAAAGAAGAGCCTCAGAATAATAGGCGAGAACGCTGGCTGGTCCAATGCTGAGGCAAGTAAAAGAGCTCACAGCTTAGAATCCCGGGCACACCTACATGATGCCCATTCAGATCTCTCCAACTTCTGATTCAATACTGTCGGCGTCAATTGTGAGGCCAAACCCACTCATCCATGACAGTGATATTAATGCCTCCTCTACACAACATGCCTGGGTGTCACTGGGCCCATTCTGTTGAGTTAGAACACAGATGAAATGTATTAACGGAATCCTTACTGCCTCCAAAATCTGAATGGAAGAACTTCTAACATTGTCAGAGCGTTGATGAGGAACTTCTCTTCTGGAGGAGATCACAGGAGGAGCCTCCACCTTTGATGATATTCCATAAATGGAGACCGATGCAGATGGTCTGGCTATGGAAATGTTGGATGTAATTGTCCCTGACAGGATCGTCCTGGGTCTTGTGGGATAAGTACGGTAACAGATGACATCCGGCACATGCTTCACAGGTTAGATTGTCGCCAAATACCATCTCGTTTATGATGCACAGTGAGGGCAGTCTTTGTTTTAAATTTGGATGGCCCCGTCCTCTTCCACACATTGGTATGGATGCCTACACTGTCTGGAGACATCCTACAAGCTAAAAGTGCACCAAGGCCGGTGGAGGTGGGGAAACACTGTGCAGCATTGGAAATGTTACATAAGACCACTTTTATTGAATATAACTTTTAGGTTTCTTAAACATTGCTCAGTGAGGTGACACAGGGCAGCCTTCACTGCACGAGGAATCTGTGTGTTAGTCTATGTAGAAGTCTGTGTCTCTGCACCAGCGCATCCAGAAGCAGCAAAACGTGTCCCATTAAATGTGTAGGGTGAGGCACTACCTGTACCTTCTCAGGGCTGGGCTGCACACCCCTATAATGCACCCACTTCATGCCTTTATCTCACCTCAGTAACGCGCTGTTGAGCTAGGCATAGTGTGTTATACCCTGAATGGAATGCCCTATAACCTGTTGCTTCCATTGGTGGTGCTGACTTTCCTTAGTATGTCCTGGGACAGTTATTAGCAGTGGGATCAGCAGCAGCGAATCAGGAGGAAGATATCAGAAGTCCCAAAGCTGCGTAAAGTCATTTTTATACCACTTTGGCTTCTAAAATGTGATTGGCATCCAGCCGTAAGGCGGATATTTACCTTTACACACAAGTATAGTAGTATTGTCTGTGTCCTGTCCGCCTGCCCCGTATGTAATCTCATGTGGGTGTAGTATAAGTGTCCCAGCATTGTAAACTGCTTGAGTCCCTTCTCTGGGAACATTGGCTGCGTTCCTGCTAGTTCCTCACATTATACCTTCAGTAAGGACAGAATCGCACTTCCACCATCCATGGTTAAAGCCTGATAATCACAGAAGCCCACTAAGACAGGTCCTCCAGGTCCTAAACGTCTCATACCCTGCAGACAGCGGGACCTAACCGCTCCTAATACAGACTGGAGCCTGACATTGCACCTCCCCAGGGCTTTGTGGGCCGCTGTGTGTGTGATGTCACTGTGCTTTGTGCACACTGACTTCTCAATCTTCCTGGTACCCCCGCCGACCTCTCTGACCGCACTGCCCTGCTCGGCAGTGCGATGTGTAGCCATAGGCTACAATGGGCTATCGCCATCCCAGAATGGTGATAGCCCAGAGGTACGATGCCGGGCTGCCCAATGTTAATACATCGGGCAGCTTCGCATCCCCCATAGAAACCTGTGGGGGATGCGGCCGGCGGCGCTGCAGGGGGGGATCGCAGCAGGGATCGGAGATTCCTGCTGCGGTCGCCCTATGATACATTTAGGGGATACTTAGTATTTGCGGCTAAACCCCGAAAACTTGCGTTTTCGGGGATTTAGCCGCAAATATGGTTTGATAAATGGGCCCCTTAGTACTATATGATGGCAAAGGGGGTTATATTATTAAGGTTGTCCCCAGCCTAAGTATTATAGGAAGAAGCCAACTTGATGAACGAACTATCCAACATGTTCGGCTTAATAATGGAAGATGGGAGATATTTTGTCGAGATGGGAGATATTTTGTGATAAGTAGAGAGATATATGCTGGTGCAGTATGGGTAATAGCTTTATATGCGAGTAGAAGTGTTTTATATTGAATACGGTAAGATACAGGCAACCAATGGAGGGACTGGCAGAGCGGATCAGCAGACGATGAGCGTCTTGCAAGGAAGATCAGCCTAGCAGCAGCATTTATAATGGATTGCAGTGGTGAGAGTCTGTTCTTGGGAAGTCCAGTTATGCCCCTTTCAGACCGCACTTTGTAAACGGTATATTGCCTTTTTTTTACAGTTTTAAAACGATAATCTGTGCGGTCTGAAAGGTGCAGGACCACTTAACCGGTTAGAAAATACCGTTTTTTCTAACTGGTTAAAATGCAGGGTCCTACCCGTTTCAGAACCGGTATTTTAGGCTCAAAATCGGCTCTGAAACGGTATTTAGGACCCAGCCAATGAGCTGGGTCCTAAATTCAGCGCAGTGAATATATAATGAGCGCTCATTAAATATTCACAGCACTGGAGCCGCCCCGCGCCCCCCCCCCCGCGCGTGTCGACACCCCTCCCCCCCGCGCGTGTCGACGCCCCCCCCCCCCCCCCCTTGTCGACCTACCCACGTGCAGCCGGTACCTCCGTTGTGGATCCCGGCACTGCAGTTGAGTATGGTTGGAAGCACTTATGAAAAAAAGTGTCTTTCAGAAAATGGCTGCCCCATAGGAAAACCTGTTTAAAAAAACTGTCTTTCGTATGGGGGCAGCCATTTTCCAAAAGTCACTTTTCTTATAAGAAAAGTGACTTTTGGAAAATGGCTGCCCCCATACGAAAGACAGTTTTTTTAAACAGGTTTTCCTATGGGGCAGCCATTTTCTGAAAGACACTTTTTTTCATAAGTGCTTCCAACCATACTCAACTGCAGTGCCGGGATCCACAACGGAGGTACCGGCTGCACGGGGGGTAGGTCGACGGGGAGGGGTGTCGACACGCGCGGGGGGGGGAGGGGGGAGCTGCACGGAGGGGAGGGCTGAAGGCTGCACTGGCTTTGACCCTGTATTTGGAAAGTTTCCAAAAACGGGTCTGCCAGTGTCAAAAAATCGGCACTTAAACGGTAATATACCGTTTAAGAGCTGCGGTGTGAAAGGGGTTTTATCTGGCAGACCCGTTTTTGGAAACGTTTTCAAATACAGGGTCAAAGCCAGTTATGCGGTCTGAAAGCAGCATAAGGAGACTATTGCAATAATCAATGCGGGATATAATGAGTGCATGGATAAGAGATTAGTAGTGTCTTGTGTGAGATACGGTAAATGTTTTACTATTAGTACAAACTATTCATTATATTTGTAAGTTCTGATTTCAACACTTCAATGTTAAAGCTGGTGAATTACAGTAATTTCTCATCCTCTTACTGATCAAATATCCATAGACATGGCTGGGTTCTATTACCCTACGTGTGCCAAAATGGGCACCACAAAAGATTTAATGCCAGTCACTGCAGTGTTGAGTGGTGTAAACCCTGATACAGGTGCACCTGGGGTGTAGACATTGTTTGTAGTCTTGTCATAGGCCGATATGCTGCCAAACATCAGCACAGTATACGGCTTAAATACTCTGTACCCGGTGCCTTACCATAGCGTGGATGAACCAGCGATGCTCGTAGCCTCATTGTTCCATTTTGGTAACCGCACGACCATTGTGCTAAATTGTGCGTGTTTCTATGTTCAAGAATCAACACTGTGATTATAATCTACAGAGGATTATAATATACAGGATTAAAAAAAGAGACTAAAAAATGATTATTTAGAGACAGCGCCCCCTACTGTGTCTGCAATATTATCTCCTAAGAAACACATAGCCTGTAGCTGTTGCTATAATCACACACCTTTAAACCAGGGATGGGGAACCTTAAGCCCTCCAGCTGTTAAACTACACATTCCATCATGCCATGCAACCGTTTTAGCATGGCCAACTAGCAAAACTGTAGCAGGGCATGGTGAGATGTGTAGTTCAACAACATCTGGAGGGCTGAAGGTTCCCCGTCCCTGCTTTAAACCCATCTTCCTCAATACCTATTGATGTCCTTTTCCAGGCTTTGCAGAGATCTCTGCAGTCATGCCCTCTGCTGGACAGTACTGGATGTAAGAAGTGTGGATGGCCATCAAAATCAATGAATTATCGAGAATTATCAATAGTTTATGGCCGATGTCCAATGCTTTTGCCATCAATGACACCGCATAACCAAATTGTTCCATTATACTTTTTACAATATTCTGGGACACGGAGTGTAGCTCTGACAAATACAAACCCTGCCCCCAAGTTCTGAAGGTTCTTATTGGCCCAGACAGAGAGCAGAGATGACCATCAGTTGGTGAAACCATCAATAGTCATCTATTGGCACTTGCCATATCACCAATAATGGTAACATATCGATAGCACTTGCCACACCTTTAGTCTCAAGGCCTTGTTCTTGTAGATCTCTCAAGATGATACTTCACATGGATGTGGCAGATTCTCAGGGTAACGCTGTCTGTGCCAGTGTCCCACTTTCTTGGTTGCCTTTAAAGAGCATTGTCTGCTTCTGGTGAAGAAATATAGATTGGGATCCTCTAGCCCACCTGACTGGTCCTCCAGTGGACAGAAATAAGCAGCTACTGGTGACTCTTGTTAGTACACCTGCATTCAAGTATCTGGCCAGGTTACACCTGCATTCAAGTATCTGGCCAGGTTACACCTGCATTCAAGTATCCGGCCAGGTTACACCTGCATCCAAGTATCCGGCCAGGTTACACCTGCATCCAAGTATCTGGCCAGGTTACACCTGCATCCAAGTATCCGGCCAGGTTACACCTGCATCCAAGTATCCGGCCAGGTTACATCTGCATCCATGTATCCGACCAGGTTACACCTGCATCCAAGTATCCGGTCAAGTTACATCTGCATCCAAGTATCCGGCCAGGTTACACTTGCATCCAAGTATCCGGTCAAGTTACATCTGCATCCAAGTATATGGCCAGGTTACACCTGCATCCAAGTATCCGGCCAGGTTACATCTGCATCCAAGTATCTGGCCAGGTTACATCTGTCACTAGCTGGAAGTCTCTGTTGAAAGTTTATGGTTCCATATAAATAGTGTAAAATCCATTACACAGCATCTAATCCATTATTCTGGGCTGTGGAAATTCTACATCAGATTCCCAGGTCTGGTGACAGTGGTCATGAAGAGAAAGTTTCAGACCAGTTGCAAACCGAAGTGTAGCCTAGCGTATAGAGGCTAGGAGTGTGGAATGGAATGTATATATCAAGCAGACTAGTGTATAGATGCTAGGTGTGTGTGTGATGCTTACGTGTGCTCATCTAGTTGTAATGTCAGTCACCAGCGACGCACAGCACATTGTGCCGATATATCTATATTGGGGGGTACACCAGTTCCATGTAAATATCCATCCTTCAGATCACCATGGGCCATTTTGAAATGGAAGAGCTTCACTTGTATTTTCCACTGTAAGCAGAATCTCGATTGTACCGTGTCTGACTATTGGCGCAGTGGAGCTTGTACTGTGTCTGACTATTGGCGCAGTGGAGCTTGTTCCGTGTCTGACTATTGATGCAGTGGAGCTTGTACCGTGTCTGACTATTGGCGCAGTGGAGCTTGTACCGTGTCTGACTATTGGCGCAGTGGAGCTTGTTCCGTATCTGACTATTGATGCAGTGGAGCTTGTTCTGTGTCTGATTATTGGCGTTTGTTCCGTGTCTGACTATTGATGCAGTGGAGCTTGTACCGTGTCTGACTATTGATGCAGTGGAGCTTGTACCGTGTCTGACTATTGGCGCAGTGGAGCTTGTACCGTGCCTGACTATTGGCGCAGTGGAGCTTGTTCCGTGTCTGACTATTGGCGCAGTGGAGCTTGTTCTGTGTCTGACTATTGGCGCTTGTTCCGTGTCTGACTATTGATGCAGTGGAGCTTGTACCGTGTCTGACTATTGATGCAGTGGAGCTTGTACCATGTCTGACTATTGGCGCAGTGGAGCTTGTATCGTGTCTGACTATTGGCGCAGTGGAGCTTGTACCGTGCCTGACTATTAGCGCAGTGGAGCTTGTTCCGTATCTGACTATTGATGCAGTGGAGCTTGTTCTGTGTCTGACTATTGGCGCTTGTTCCGTGTCTGACTATTGATGCAGTGGAGCTTGTACCGTGTCTGACTATTGATGCAGTGGAGCTTGTACCATGTCTGACTATTGGCGCAGTGGAGCTTGTATCGTGTCTGACTATTGGCGCAGTGGAGCTTGTACCGTGTCTGACTATTGGCGCAGTGGAGCTTGTACCGTGTCTGACTATTGGCGCAGTGGAGCTTGTACCGTGTCTGACTATTGGCGCAGTGGAGCTTGTACCGTGTCTGACTATTGGCGCAGTGGAGCTTGTTCCGTGTCTGACTATTGGCGCAGTGGAGCTTGTTCTGTGTCTGACTATTGGCGCTTGTTCCGTGTCTGACTATTGATGCAGTGGAGCTTGTACCGTGTCTGACTATTGATGCAGTGGAGCTTGTACCATGTCTGACTATTGGCGCAGTGGAGCTTGTATCGTGTCTGACTATTGGCGCAGTGGAGCTTGTACCGTGTCTGACTATTGGCGCAGTGGAGCTTGTACCGTGTCTGACTATTGGCGCAGTGGAGCTTGTACCGTGTCTGACTATTGGCGCAGTGGAGCTTGTACCGTGTCTGACTATTGGCGCAGTGGAGCTTGTTCCGTGTCTGACTATTGGCGCAGTGGAGCAAACCTCCCATCGTAATTTTCTCCATACTATTGTAAATATCCCTCGGCTACGAGCCTGACTTTGTGCTGTCCACCTGTGGCATCTGTGCTGTCCACCTGTGGCATCTGTGCTGTCCACCTGTGGCATCTGTGCTGTCCACCTGTGGCATCTGTGCTGTCCACCTGTGGCATCTGTGCTGTCCACCTGTGGCATCTGTGCTGTCCACCTGTGGCATCTGTGCTGTCCACCTGTGGCATCTGTGCTGTCCACCTGTGGCATCTGTGCTGTCCACCTGTGGCATCTGTGCTATCCACTTGTGGCATCTGTGCTGTCCACCTGTGGCATCTGTGCTGCTGAGGTGTCTTCATACACTATTGCTGCACCACGTTCCACATACTACTTACGCCAAGAGTCTTTTTGCAGGAATGGGATGTGACAAAGCCACTTCAGGAGACCGTCCTGATTATTTTTATGCTGCTGTTACCTGTGTTCAGCTGGATCATGATCCACAATAACTAGGCGCCTGGCTGGTGTATTGAGGCTATCTGTATGAGAACAGATCTGTCCACCATCAGCTGGCGGTACTGAGTGTCCATGGACCTACGTTCCTCATCAGCTGCTGTCTGCATCTGGAGAGATGGGACAAGCTGGAGAATATTATGGGATAAGCAGAGTGATGTAATGTGGTGTAGATTGGATAATAGTGTTATGTGTAAATAGAGTTTAGATTGAATTTGGCTAAATACAGTGACGTAGAAGTATCGTCCGTCATTTACCATGTGTTGGGGGCCCAGTACATTGTGTGAGAAGGGTACGGAGTCTGTACTGCATCCTACTGTACTTGTGTGGTGATCCTTTATGGACTCGCTGGCCATCTTCATGTGTCATTCATATCCCATTTTTGTTATTTATCTTGGGTGTGTCTGTAGTAATATCCTCCCACAGATCTTCTTTGGATAGCAGCGTATCATCCGTAACTTTCCACAGCTGATAGTTCCATTATTCATATTATACACGGCTAATCCCAGATCTGCGCCGCTGGCCAAAGGCTGTTTTGTTTATTTTATTATTTTCTTTTAAAATACAGATCCACACAAATGCGCGCACACACACACACTCCGCAGGTGTCATTGGACGATTGCTAGTGTTCTTCCGTTGTGTGACACACACACACACACTCCGCAGGTGTCATTGGACGATTGCTAGTGTTCTTCCGTTGTGTGACACACACACACACACACTCCGCAGATGTCATTGGACGATTGCTAGTGTTCTTCCGTTGTGTGACACACACACACACACTCCGCAGATGTCATTGGACGATTGCTAGTGTTCTTCCGTTGTGTGACACACACACACACACACTCCGCAGATGTCATTGGACGATTGCTAGTGTTCTTCCGTTGTGTGACACACACACACACACACTCTGCAGGTGTCATTGGACGATTGCTAGTGTTCATCCGTTGTGTGACACACACACACACACACACACACACACTCTGCAGGTGTCATTGGACGATTGTTTGTGTTCTTCCGTTGTGTGATGTAAGAACAAAGAAGATATTCTCCAGTAGACGATGTTCCCAGACATCAATCAGGCAGAGAGCGCGTGGGGTGCACTGTATTGTAAATGGTAAAACTTTATAACAGAGGATTATCAGATGATGCATAGTGATAGCTTAATACACCACCTACAGTCCCTGCAGTATCGCTATATTAGACATGCTCGCTGTCCTGTCTGTATTTGACTGTTCAGGGTATTTATTTATGTCCAAGGCAGAGTGACGGGGACCTAGGGCAGCAGGTCCCACTGCCGGCTAATGTATCCTATTGTCACCACTGCACAGTGTAATCTCACACTGACACATACCTCCCAACATAACCCTCTCCAGGAGGGACACTCTTCTCTGCCTCTGGACTTTCCTCTTAATTTAGGATTGCTATCACCTGTGGTGAAGCACCATTCTTATTAGTTAACCTGTGATGGCAATCATATCTTAAGAGGAAAGTCCAGAAGCAGAGCAATGTGTCCCTCCTGGCATGGGCCATGTTGGGAGGTATGCTGACATGGTATAGGGGGCTGAGCAGACAGTAATACAGGACATTACTGATGCCTTGTAGTTAGGATGAAAAGGTATTGTAAAGGTGGAATTTCATCATGAAGACTAATGTAGCATTAGTAGCGGATCTCCGGGAATCTAGTGCCCATTCTGGAGATAACATTTGGGTTTCTTCCTTGCTGTGTCTGCCATCTAGTGCCCATTCTGGAGATAACATTTGGATTTCTTCCTTGTCGTGTCTGCCATCTAGTGCCCATTCTGGAGATAACATTTGGGTTTCTTCCTTGCTGTGTCTGCCATCTAGTGTCCATTCTGGAGATAACATTTGGGTTTCTTCCTTGTCCATTCTGGAGATAACATTTGGGTTTCTTCCTTGTCGTGTCTGCCATCTAGTGCCCATTCTGGAGATAACATTTGGGTTTCTTCCTTGTCGTGTCTGCCATCTAGTGCCCATTCTGGAGATAACATTTGGGTTTCTTCCTTGTCCATTCTGGAGATAACATTTGGGTTTCTTCCTTGTCGTGTCTGCCATCTAGTGTCCATTCTGGAGATGACATTTGGGTTTCTTCCTTGTCGTGTCTGCCATCTAGTGTCCATTCTGGAGATAACATTTGGGTTTCTTCCTTGCTGTGTCTGCCATCTAGTGCCCATTTTGGAGATAACATTTGGGTTTCTTCCTTGTCGTGTCTGCCATCTAGTGTCCATTCTGGAGATAACATTTGGGTTTCTTCCTTGTCGTGTCTGCCATCTAGTGTCCATTGTGGAGATAACATTTGTATGGATACTTTTTAACTATTCAAACTGCTTCTAAAACAAATGGAAATCTAGAGCTTAGGTGTGTAACAATTAGTGACTGTATATACCAGCAGACTGTATTCATGTCTTACATTGGCCGTTGTATAACCTTATTCCATTACCTACATCTAAGAAATCATTCCTAGGTTACTAGTGCAAGATAAATGATTAGAATCAGTTTGGTTGCTATGGGCAACATCTTTCACTTCTAAAACCTCAAAATTTAGTAAATGTACCCCATAGGATTGTCCTGCCCATCGCGTATCCTCAGCTTCCCACTATCCCTCCAATACCAAAATGAAGAGGTGATGTTGCCCACAGCAACCAGATACTATCACCAGGGTGGTGGGAGAATATCATAGTGTGCCGAGCGCAGCGTGGCACCGTGCCCGAAGCATAGCGCCATGTGAGGGGACACAGTGCATTTTTTCATGTTGACCTTTGCACGAGTCCATGTTAATTTGGTCCACCCAATGACCCCTACCCCCAGCCACATTGGGACTTTAGTTGATAATGTAGGCATCTGTCTTCTATGTATTCTCCTATTATTATACATATCGGGGTCACTAACCGGTGTACTATATGTTTCAGCACCCGTACCCGACAGAGGATGAGAAACGGCAGATTGCTGCACAGACAAACCTCACGCTGCTGCAAGTCAACAACTGGTGAGTGCCCCCTGGTGAGCGCTAGGCCTCGTGCCCACAAGAGGGCGCTACCTTCAGTGAGTGCGTAACAATGGCTGCAATAGCCAATTATTCCGACATACGCTGAGACCTTCATAGACTTGTGTAGGACGTAGATTTCATGAAGCTCAAAATACATTTTTCCATGTTGGTTGTGATGATTGACACGTGACCATACGCGTTTCACCTGTTTGGACTTCTTCAGGGTTCAATCAAGCGACAAACGTGTGAAGATAAAAATACGTTGAAATGTCAGTTTTACAGGTTATTATGTAGAGATACTTATAATCGGAACAAATCACCATAAATAATCCAGTTTTATTATTCCACACTTGGTGAGAACACAGAGCAGCACGGAGGCATCAGAATCCTCGTGGGCTCTCTCTATGTACAATGTAGTCTCCAGTATATGTCTAGAAGATGATTGCTGGTGTAGACTCTCTCATGCTGGGTACACACCACAACGATTTGGCCTCAATTCTCCCAATTTTGATAGAATCTCGACCATAGTAACATGGGGATGCGGCTGTGCTCCCTTCGTCTTACATTCGGGGGATAATTAATATTTTACGGCATACAGGAAATTAGCTGCGAATATTAGAGTGAGGTGTTTGCTCCGACACCAGGGCAGGAATTGGTTACACTGACACGCGCTGATCCCATTATAAGGCTCTGTGCGCCCTCTGGTGGATAGTTAGAGCTACCAGCAGCTCATCTACTGAATATTACACGTTCACTGTGTCAGCAGATGGTAGTTTTTATATACTTTCCTCAGCGTCTCAGTTCATACGGTTTAGTGAGTAACAGGCCAACGGTCTTATCGCAGGATCCTTTATGTATATTGTGTGGAGTGAGATCATACAATGCTGAGTAACTCATGTTCTACCCTTCAGAGTGATACTGGTAAGGAATCCGCAGCAGGAAGATGTCACTGAACACTTGTGTTCTGTGTTCTAGGTTCATCAACGCAAGGCGACGCATCCTGCAGCCAATGCTAGATGCCAGCAATCCTGATCCGGCACCAAAAGCCAAGAAGATAAAGTCTCAGCACCGGCCAACTCAGCGCTTCTGGCCCAACTCAATTGCAGCGGGAGTCTTACAGCAACAAGGAGTGTTACCTGGGACCAATCCTGACGGTGAGATCCCAACAGCAGCTCTATGTCTTCTGTCATTTCCCTAGGACCAGGGACTTTATTACCAGCTTGAAATTGCACTTGAAGTCACAGCAGTAAATGACCTAAGATGGGAAACGAGGCAGAAGCACTGGGTATTCCCCGAACCCCTGGTGGCGAGGGGTGCAGGGTGAATGATGACTGAATAGTTTCCTACAGGTGTACTACAAGTCCCAGCAAGCCTGCCCCCTCATGCTGGCATGATTGCTGAACCGCAATGTCTGTACGTTTTTGTGCTGATGGTACCTGTAGTCCGCCTATCAGGAAAATATTACAAGATTGGACACCAAAAGTTATTGTCATTTATTGAGCAGAATGTCACCGCATGGTGACGACCTTTAAGCATTTTTGCAGGGAAATGATGTAGTAAGCTGTGACAGAAGCTTCGGCCATCTTGAATTTCAATCACTGCTCGCAGTGCCATTTTTTAAAATGTACCAAGCCACTATTCTGCAAGTAGGGCAGTGTAATAATCCCATCAGTGAGTGTCGTCACTCTGTATAGTGAGCGTGTCGTCAGTGTATAGAGAACATGTATAGTGAGCGTGTCGTCACTGTATATAGAGAACATGCATAGTGAGCGTGTCGTCACTCTGTATAGTGAGCGTGTCGTTGTTTTGCAGGTTCTGTGAACATAGACAACCTGCAGTCTCTCTCCTCGGACACGCTGTCTATGCAGCAAGCCTTGATGGCGGCACACGACGACTCGCTGGACGGGACAGAAGAAGAGGACGAGGAGGAGGAGGAGATGGAAGACGATGACTTGGAAGAAGATAGTGAAGATCTTCAAACAACAAATGTCAGCGACCTGGGCCTAGAACAAAGTGACTCCCTGGAGTAGCAAAGTGTCCGAGCGACATAGACTTGCGCAATAGAACTGATGCAACCTTCGCCTTGGAGTAGGATTGGTAATGACTGAGTCCTCTGGGACCTTCTGCTCGGGTGGGAGAGTCATGTCCTCTCCTCTGCACATTTGGTGGAACCCGATCTCTCACCACAAGGAGCTGGAACCCGTGTATAATGCAGTTTCTTGTACCGTTCTGCAGACAGAGGAATGCAAATACTCACTGCCCTTCACCGGCATCTGTCCCGTGTCTGGCAGCCCCCAATCCCCGTCCCCGGCTGTTATTTAAGTGACGGACACATGTTTACAGAGCCACATGTTGTGGCCAATTTGTTTTTCTGTTTTGTTTTTTAAAGAACTTGTTTTTAGGTAAAGCTTTTTTTTCTGTATTATGACTGAATGCTATGGAAACGTTAAGGTTGTAAGATCGCCCCGATGGGCGTATTTATAGATATGCCGCATATGCACACGTGTATCTATATGGACATTATAAAACTTCTCATGTCTATATCGAAATAATTTTCCCACCAACAAAACTGACATTTGTGTGTAATATTGTGGAACCGCATTTCCACCCCAGATCTTTCAAATGATGTAATATTATTAGACATCTATTTTGGCAAGTAAACTGTTTTATCAAATTTCCATATAAACAGAGTATGACTATTATAAAACTACCTGTGTGCGCGCACGTGGCTTCACGTACCGGGGGACAGCAGGTGGCACTGGCAGCCAATTCTAAACGTCGACAGGTTCCTGTAAACAATGTGTGTCAGTTTCCTTGTGGTGGGCGCTGTCTGCTACATCAGCAAGGAGGCAAAATGGAGATTTGTTACACGAACAGCTACAGTGACCGAGGTAGAGGGGTTTTCATTGGGCACTGTAAGCCCAACATATATTTGTATGCACTTAACCACACAGCTTCAAATTTGGAAACTACACAATTATTAATCCTAGCAAGGTAAGTTGCCACAATGCATACTGCAGGTGTAGAGTAGGGGAGATGTGAGTAGTACAGGTGTGAGGGTGTACAAGCATGAGCATTACAGGTGAGAGTAGGCAAGGTGTGAGGGTGTATCAGTCCGAATTGTACAGGTGGGGAGTAGGGGAGGTGTGAGGGTGTACCGGTGGGAGTAGGGGAGGTGTGAGGGCGTACCGGTGGGAGTAGGGGAGGTGTGAGGGTGTACCAGTGTGGGTAGTACAGGTGGGAGGAGGGGAGGTGTGAGGGTGTACCAGTGTGGGTAGTACAGGTGGGAGGAGGGGAGGTGTGAGGGTGTATCAGGGTGAGTAGTACAGACGGGAGTAGGGGAGGTGTGAGGGCGTACCGGTGGGAGTAGGGGAGGTGTGAGGGTGTACCAGTGTGGGTAGTACAGGTGGGAGGAGGGGAGGTGTGAGGGTGTACCAGTGTGGGTAGTACAGGTGGGAGGAGGGGAGGTGTGAGGGTGTATCAGGGTGAGTAATACAGACGGGAGTAGGGGAGGTGTGAGGGGATGCAGTTACCATCCCGGCGTTCAGAATCCCGACCGCCGAAATGCCGACACTTTCTCCCTCCGTGGGTGTCCACGACACCCCTGGAGAGAGAATAAATGAGTGTGCCGAGCGTAGCGAGGCACCGGGCCCGCTGCGTGGCGAGCCCGCAAGGGGGGGGGCGATCCACGTCCCCCCCTTGTCGGCATTCCGGCTGTCGGGATTCCGGCTTCGGGATTCTGAACGCCGGGATCCCGACCGCCGGGATTCAATACTGAATCCGGTGTGAGGGTGCACCAGTGTGAGTAGTACAGACGGGAGTAGGGGAGGTGTGATGGTGCACCAGTGTGAGTAGTACAGACGGGAGTAGGGGAGGTGTGAGGGTGTACCAGTGGGAGTAGTGGAGGTGTGAAGGTGTACCAGTGTGAGTAGTACAGGTGGGAGTAGTGGAGGTGTGAGGGTGTACCAGTGTGAGTAGTACAGACGGGAGTAGGGGAGGTGTGAGGGTGTACCAGTGTGAGTAGTACAGCTGGGCGTAGGGGAGGTGTGAGGGTGGTACCAGTGTGAGCAGTACAGCTGGGCGTAGGGGAGGTGTGAGGGTGGTACCAGTGTGAGTAGTACAGCTGGGCGTAGGGGAGGTGTGAGGGTGGTACCAGTGTGAGCAGTACAGGTGGGAGTAGGGGGAGGTGTGAGGGTGTACCAGTGTGAGTAGTACAGACGGGAGTAGGGGAGGTGTGATGGTGCACCAGTGTGAGTAGTACAGACGGGAGTAGGGGAGGTGTGAGGGTGTACCAGTGGGAGTAGTGGAGGTGTGAAGGTGTACCAGTGTGAGTAGTACAGGTGGGAGTAGTGGAGGTGTGAGGGTGTACCAGTGTGAGTAGTACAGACGGGAGTAGGGGAGGTGTGAGGGTGTACCAGTGTGAGTAGTACAGCTGGGCGTAGGGGAGGTGTGAGGGTGGTACCAGTGTGAGCAGTACAGCTGGGCGTAGGGGAGGTGTGAGGGTGGTACCAGTGTGAGTAGTACAGCTGGGCGTAGGGGAGGTGTGAGGGTGGTACCAGTGTGAGCAGTACAGGTGGGAGTAGGGGGAGGTGTGAGGGTGTACCAGTGTGAGTAGTACAGGTGGGAGTAGGGGAGGTGTGAGGGTGTACCAGTGTGAGTAGTACAGGTGGGAGTAGGGGAGGTGTGAGGGTGTCCCAGCATGAGTAGGCAAGGTGGGAGTAGGGGACGTGTGAGGGTGTATGAGTGTGAGTAGTACAGGTGGGAGTAGGGGAGGTGTGAGGGGGGTACCAGTGTGAGCAGTACAGGTGGGAGTAGGGGACGTGTGAGGGTGTACCAGTGTGAGTAGTACAGGTGGGAGTAGGGGAGGTGTGAGGGGGGTACCAGTGTGAGCAGTACAGGTGGGAGTAGGGGACGTGTGAGGGTGTATGAGTGTGAGTAGTACAGGTGGGAGTAGGGGAGGTGTGAGGGTGTCCCAGCATGAGTAGGCAAGGTGGGAGTAGGGGAGGTGTGAGGGTGTACCAGTGTGAGTAGTACAGGTGGGAGTAGTGGAGGTGTGAGGGTGTACCAGTGTGAGTAGTACAGGTGGGAGTAGGGGAGGTATGAGGGTGTACCAGTGTGGGTAGCACAGGTGGGAGTAGTGGAGGTGTGAGGGTGTACCAGTGTGAGTAGTACAGACGGGAGTAGGGGAGGTGTGAGGGTGTACCAGTGTGAGTAGTACAGGTGGGAGTGGGCAAGGTGTGAGTAGTACAGGTGGGAGTAGGGGAGGTGTGAGGGTGTACCAGTGTGAGTAGTACAGACGGGATTAGTGGAGGTGTGAGGGTGTACCAGTGTGATTAGTACAGCTGGGCGTAGGGGAGATGTGAGGGTGTTCCAGTGTGAGTAGTACTGCTGGGCGTAGGGGAGGTGTGAGGGTGTACCAGTGTGAGTAGTACAGCTGGGTGTAGGGGAGGTGTGAGGGTGTCCCAGCATGAGTAGGCAAGGTGTGAGGCTGTACCAGTGTGAGTAGGGGAGGTGTGAGAATTTACTAGTGTGAGTAGTACAGGTGTGAGAATTTACCAGTATGAGTAGTACAGATGGTAGTAGGGGAGGTGTGAGAATTTACCAGTGTGAGTAGTACAGACGGGAGTAGGGGAGGTGTGAGAATTTACCAGTGTGAGTAGTACAGACGGGAGTAGAGGAGGTGTGAGGGTGCACCAGTGTGAGTAGTACAGACGGGAGTAGAGGAGGTGTGAGGGTGTATGAGTGTGAGTAGTACAGGTGGGAGTAGGGGAGGTGTGAGGGTGCACCAGTGTGAGTAGTACAGACGGGAGTAGGGGAGGTGTGAGGGTGCACCAGTGTGAGTAGTACAGACGGGAGTAGGGGAGGTGTGAGGGTGTATCAGTGTGAGTAGTACAGGTGGGAGTAGGGGAGGTGTGAGGGTGTACCAGTGTGAGTAGTACAGACGGGATTAGTGGAGGTGTGAGGGTGTACCAGTGTGAGTAGTACAGGTGGGAGTAGGGGAGGTGTGAGGGTGTACCAGTGTGAGTAGTACAGGTGGGAGTAGGGGAGGTGTGAGGGTGTACCAGTGTGAGTAGTACAGGTGGGAGAAGTGGAGGTGTGAGGGTGTGCCAGTGTGAGTAGTACAGACGTGAGTAGGCAAGGTGTGAGCAGTACAGGTGGGAGTAGGGGAGGTGTGAGGGTGTACCAGTGTGAGTAGTACAGCTGGGCGTAGGGGAGGTGTGAGGGTGTACCAGTGTGAGTAGTACAGCTGGGCGTAGGGGAGGTGTGAGGGTGGTACCAGTGTGAGCAGTACAGGTGGGAGTAGGGGGAGGTGTGAGGGTGGTACCAGTGTGAGTAGTACAGGTGGGAGTAGGGGAGGTGTGAGGGTGTACCAGTGTGAGTAGTACAGGTGGGAGTAGGGGACGTGTGAGGGTGTCCCAGCATGAGTAGGCAAGGTGGGAGTAGGGGACGTGTGAGGGTGTATGAGTGTGAGTAGTACAGGTGGGAGTAGGGGAGGTGTGAGGGTGTACCAGTGTGAGCAGTACAGGTGGGAGTAGGGGACGTGTGAGGGTGTATGAGTGTGAGTAGTACAGGTGGGAGTAGGGGAGGTGTGAGGGTGTCCCAGCATGAGTAGGCAAGGTGGGAGTAGGGGAGGTGTGAGGGTGTACCAGTGTGAGTAGTACAGGTGGGAGTAGGGGAGGTGTGAGGGGGGTACCAGTGTGAGCAGTACAGGTGGGAGTAGGGGACGTGTGAGGGTGTATGAGTGTGAGCAGTACAGGTGGGAGTAGGGGAGGTGTGAGGGTGTATGAGTGTGAGTAGTACAGGTGGGAGTAGGGGAGGTGTGAGGGTGTATGAGTGTGAGTAGGGGAGGTGTGAGGGTGTATGAGTGTGAGTAGTACAGGTGGGAGTAAGGGAGGTGTGAGTGTGTACCTGCAGTGTGAGCAGTGAACATTAGTATGGGAAGTATAGGTGATGTGAGTAGGGGAGGTGTGAGTGGTACAGGTGGGAGTAGGGGAGGTGTGAGGGTGCACCAGTGTGAGTAGTACAGGTGGGAGTAGGGGAGGTGTGAGTAGTACAGGTGGGAGTAGGGGAGGTGTGAGTAGTACAGGTGGGAGTAAGGGAGGTGTGAGGGTGTACCAGTGTGAGTAGTACAGGTGGGAGTAGGGGAGGTGTGAGGGTGTACCAGTGTGAGTAGGGGAGGTGTGAGGGTGTACCAGTGTGAGTAGTACAGACGGGAGTAGGGGAGGTGTGAGAATTTACCAGTGTGAGTAGTACAGACGGGAGTAGAGGAGGTGTGAGGGTGCACCAGTGTGAGTAGTACAGACGGGAGTAGAGGAGGTGTGAGGGTGTATGAGTGTGAGTAGTACAGGTGGGAGTAGGGGAGGTGTGAGGGTGTACCAGTGTGAGTAGTACAGGTGGGAGTAGGGGAGGTGTGAGTAGTACAGGTGGGAGTAAAGGAGGTGTGAGGGTGTACCGGTGTGAGAGTGCACTAGTGTGAGTAGTACAGGTGCGAGTAGGGGAGGTGTGAGTAGTACAGGTGGGAGTAGGGGAGGTGTGAGGGTGTACCAGTGTGAGTAGTACAGGTGGGAGTAGGGGAGGTGTGAGGGTGTACCAGTGGGAGTAGTACATGTGGGAGTAGGGGAGGTGTGAGTGTGCACCAGTGTGAGTAGTACAGGTGGGAGTAGGGGAGGTGTGAGTAGTACAGGTGGGAGTAGGGGAGGTGTGAGAGTGCACCAGTGTGAGTAGTACAGGTGGGAGTAGGGGAGGTGTGAGTAGTACAGGTGGGAGTAGGGGAGGTGTGAGGGTGTACCAGTGTGAGTAGTACAGGTGGGAGTAGGGGAGGTGTGAGGGTGTACCAGTGTGAGTAGTACAGACGGGAGTAGGGGAGGTGTGAGAATTTACCAGTGTGAGTAGTACAGACGGGAGTAGAGGAGGTGTGAGGGTGCACCAGTGTGAGTAGTACAGACGGGAGTAGAGGAGGTGTGAGGGTGTATGAGTGTGAGTAGTACAGGTGGGAGTAGGGGAGGTGTGAGGGTGTACCAGTGTGAGTAGTACAGGTGGGAGTAGGGGAGGTGTGAGGGTGTACCAGTGTGAGTAGTACAGACGGGAGTAGGGGAGGTGTGAGAATTTACCAGTGTGAGTAGTACAGACGGGAGTAGGGGAGGTGTGAGGGTGCACCAGTGTGAGTAGTACAGACGGGAGTAGAGGAGGTGTGAGGGTGTATGAGTGTGAGTAGTACAGGTGGGAGTAGGGGAGGTGTTAGGGTGTACCAGTGTGAGTAGTACAGGTGGGAGTAAGGGAGGTGTGAGTGTGTACCTGCAGTGTGAGCAGTGAACATTAGTATGGGAAGTATAGGTGATGTGAGTAGGGGAGGTGTGAGTGGTACAGGTGGGAGTAGGGGAGGTGTGAGGGTGCACCAGTGTGAGTAGTACAGGTGGGAGTAGGGGAGGTGTGAGTAGTACAGGTGGGAGTAGGGGAGGTGTGAGTAGTACAGGTGGGAGTAAGGGAGGTGTGAGGGTGTACCAGTGTGAGTAGTACAGGTGGGAGTAGGGGAGGTGTGAGGGTGTACCAGTGTGAGTAGGGGAGGTGTGAGGGTGTACCAGTGTGAGTAGTACAGACGGGAGTAGGGGAGGTGTGAGAATTTACCAGTGTGAGTAGTACAGACGGGAGTAGAGGAGGTGTGAGGGTGTATGAGTGTGAGTAGTACAGGTGGGAGTAGGGGAGGTGTGAGGGTGTACCAGTGTGAGTAGTACAGACGGGAGTAGGGGAGGTGTGAGAATTTACCAGTGTGAGTAGTACAGACGGGAGTAGAGGAGGTGTGAGGGTGCACCAGTGTGAGTAGTACAGACGGGAGTAGAGGAGGTGTGAGGGTGTATGAGTGTGAGTAGTACAGGTGGGAGTAGGGGAGGTGTGAGGGTGTACCAGTGTGAGTAGTACAGGTGGGAGTAGGGGAGGTGTGAGTAGTACAGGTGGGAGTAAGGGAGGTGTGAGGGTGTACCGGTGTGAGAGTGCACTAGTGTGAGTAGTACAGGTGCGAGTAGGGGAGGTGTGAGTAGTACAGGTGGGAGTAGGGGAGGTGTGAGGGTGTACCAGTGGGAGTAGTACATGTGGGAGTAGGGGAGGTGTGAGTGTGCACCAGTGTGAGTAGTACAGGTGGGAGTAGGGGAGGTGTGAGTAGTACAGGTGGGAGTAGGGGAGGTGTGAGAGTGCACCAGTGTGAGTAGTACAGGTGGGAGTAGGGGAGGTGTGAGTAGTACAGGTGGGAGTAGGGGAGGTGTGAGGGTGTACCAGTGTGAGTAGTACAGGTGGGAGTAGGGGAGGTGTGAGGGTGTACCAGTGTGAGTAGTACAGACGGGAGTAGGGGAGGTGTGAGAATTTACCAGTGTGAGTAGTACAGACGGGAGTAGAGGAGGTGTGAGGGTGCACCAGTGTGAGTAGTACAGACGGGAGTAGAGGAGGTGTGAGGGTGTATGAGTGTGAGTAGTACAGGTGGGAGTAGGGGAGGTGTGAGGGTGTACCAGTGTGAGTAGTACAGGTGGGAGTAGGGGAGGTGTGAGGGTGTACCAGTGTGAGTAGTACAGACGGGAGTAGGGGAGGTGTGAGAATTTACCAGTGTGAGTAGTACAGACGGGAGTAGGGGAGGTGTGAGGGTGCACCAGTGTGAGTAGTACAGACGGGAGTAGAGGAGGTGTGAGGGTGTATGAGTGTGAGTAGTACAGGTGGGAGTAGGGGAGGTGTGAGGGTGTACCAGTGTGAGTAGTACAGGTGGGAGTAGGGGAGGTGTGAGGGTGCACCAGTGTGAGTAGTACAGGTGGGAGTAGGGGAGGTGTGAGTAGTACAGGTGGGAGTAAGGGAGGTGTGAGGGTGTACCAGTGTGAGTAGTACAGGTGGGAGTAGGGGAGGTGTGAGAGTGCACTAGTGTGAGTAGTACAGGTGCGAGTAGTACAGGTGGGAGTAAGGGAGGTGTGAGGGTGTACCAGTGGGAGTAGGGGAGGTGTTAGGGTGTACCAGTGGGAGTAGTACATGTGGGAGTAGGGGAGGTGTGAGTGTGCACCAGTGTGAGTAGTACAGGTGGGAGTAGGGGAGGTGTGAGTAGTACAGGTGGGAGTAGGGGAGGTGTGAGAGTGCACCAGTGTGAGTAGTACAGGTGGGAGTAGGGGAGGTGTGAGTAGTACAGGTGGGAGTAGGGGAGGTGTTAGGGTGTACCAGTGTGAGTAGTACAGGTGGGAGTAAGGGAGGTGTGAGTGTGTACCTGCAGTGTGAGCAGTGAACATTAGTATGGGAAGTATAGGTGATGTGAGTAGGGGAGGTGTGAGTGGTACAGGTGGGAGTAGGGGAGGTGTGAGGGTGCACCAGTGTGAGTAGTACAGGTGGGAGTAGGGGAGGTGTGAGTAGTACAGGTGGGAGTAGGGGAGGTGTGAGGGTGTACCAGTGTGAGTAGTACAGGTGGGAGTAGGGGAGGTGTGAGGGTGTATGAGTGTGAGTAGTACAGGTGGGAGTAGGGGAGGTGTGAGGGTGTATGAGTGTGAGTAGTACAGGTGGGAGTAGGGGAGGTGTTAGGGTGTACCAGTGTGAGTAGTACAGGTGGGAGTAAGGGAGGTGTGAGTGTGTACCTGCAGTGTGAGCAGTGAACATTAGTATGGGAAGTATAGGTGATGTGAGTAGGGGAGGTGTGAGTGGTACAGGTGGGAGTAGGGGAGGTGTGAGGGTGCACCAGTGTGAGTAGTACAGGTGGGAGTAGGGGAGGTGTGAGGGTGTACCAGTGTGAGTAGTACAGGTGGGAGTAGGGGAGGTGTGAGGGTGTATGAGTGTGAGTAGTACAGGTGGGAGTAGGGGAGGTGTGAGGGTGTATGAGTGTGAGTAGTACAGGTGGGAGTAGGGGAGGTGTTAGGGTGTACCAGTGTGAGTAGTACAGGTGGGAGTAAGGGAGGTGTGAGTGTGTACCTGCAGTGTGAGCAGTGAACATTAGTATGGGAAGTATAGGTGATGTGAGTAGGGGAGGTGTGAGTGGTACAGGTGGGAGTAGGGGAGGTGTGAGGGTGCACCAGTGTGAGTAGTACAGGTGGGAGTAGGGGAGGTGTGAGTAGTACAGGTGGGAGTAGGGGAGGTGTGAGGGTGCACCAGTGTGAGTAGTACAGGTGGGAGTAGGGGAGGTGTGAGTAGTACAGGTGGGAGTAAGGGAGGTGTGAGGGTGTACCAGTGTGAGTAGTACAGGTGGGAATAAGGGAGGTGTGAGTAGTACAGGTGGGAGTAGGGGAGGTGTGAGAGTGCACTAGTGTGAGTAGTACAGATGCGAGTAGGGGAGGTGTGAGTAGTACAGGTGGGAGTAAGGGAGGTGTGAGGGTGTACCAGTGTGAGTAGTACAGGTGGGAGTAGGGGAGGTGTGAGGGTGTACCAGTGGGAGTAGTACATGTGGGAGTAGGGGAGGTGTGAGTGTGCACCAGTGTGAGTAGTACAGGTGGGAGTAGGGGAGGTGTGAGTAGTACAGGTGGGAGTAAGGGAGGTGTGAGGGTGTACCAGAGTGAGTAGTACAAATGGGAGTAGGGGAGGTGTGAGAGTGCACCAGTGGGAGTAGTACATGTGGGAGTAGGGGAGGTGTGAGTGTGCACCAGTGTGAGTAGTACAGGTGGGAGTAGGGGAGGTGTGAGTAGTACAGGTGGGAGTAAGGGAGGTGTGAGGGTGTACCAGTGTGAGTAGTACAAGTGGGAGTAGGGGAGGTGTGAGAGTGCACCAGTGTGAGTAGTACAGGTGGGAGTAGGGGAGGTGTGAGTAGTACAGGTGGGAGTAGGGGAGGTGTTAGGGTGTACCAGTGTGAGTAGTACAGGTGGGAGTAAGGGAGGTGTGAGTGTGTACCTGCAGTGTGAGCAGTGAACATTAGTATGGGAAGTATAGGTGATGTGAGTAGGGGAGGTGGGAGTAGGGGAGGTGTGAGGGTGCACCAATGTGAGTAGTACAGGTGGGAGTAGGGGAGGTGTGAGTAGGGGAGGTGTTAGTACAGGTGGGAGTATGGGAGGTGTGAGGGTGCACCAGTGTGAGTAGTACAGGTGGGAGTAGGGGAGGTGTGAGTAGTACAGGTGGGAGTAAGGGAGGTGTGAGGGTGTACCAGTGTGAGTAGTACAGGTGGGAGTAGGGGAGGTGTGAGTGCACCAGTGTGAGTAGTACAGGTGGGAGTAAGGGAGGTGTGAGGGTGTACCAGTGTGAGTAGTACAAGTGGGAGTAGGGGAGGTGTGAGAGTGCACCAGTGTGAGTAGTACAGGTGGGAGTAGGGGAGGTGTGAGTAGTACAGGTGGGAGTAGGGGAGGTGTTAGGGTGTACCAGTGTGAGTAGTACAGGTGGGAGTAAGGGAGGTGTGAGTGTGTACCTGCAGTGTGAGCAGTGAACATTAGTATGGGAAGTATAGGTGATGTGAGTAGGGGAGGTGGGAGTAGGGGAGGTGTGAGGGTGCACCAATGTGAGTAGTACAGGTGGGAGTAGGGGAGGTGTGAGTAGGGGAGGTGTTAGTACAGGTGGGAGTATGGGAGGTGTGAGGGTGCACCAGTGTGAGTAGTACAGGTGGGAGTAGGGGAGGTGTGAGTAGTACAGGTGGGAGTAAGGGAGGTGTGAGGGTGTACCAGTGTGAGTAGTACAGGTGGGAGTAGGGGAGGTGTGAGTGCACCAGTGTGAGTAGTACAGGTGGGAGTAAGGGAGGTGTGAGGGTGTACCAGTGTGAGTAGTACAAGTGGGAGTAGGGGAGGTGTGAGGGTGTACCAGTGGGAGTAGTACAGGTGGGAGTAGGGGAGGTGTGAGTGTGTACCTGCAGTGTGAGCAGTGAACATTAGTATGGGCAGTATAGGTGATATGAGTAGGGGAGGTTTATAGCTGGATGTGGGGGTGCCGGACGACTCACCTACAGTCAGAATTCCGACAGTCATTATCCCGACTGCTCCTTCGTGGGGGGTCCACGATCCCCATATAGGGAGAATAAAAAAGGTGGCGAGCGCAGCGCGCCCGCAAGGGGCTTCGTTGCGCTTCCCCCACTGTGTAGTCTGAACCCCGACTGTCGGTGTGTTACACCACACCCGGATGTGGTGTGAGTAGTGTACAAGAGTAGGTTAGTGTTGCTGGGTGTACTGTGCATTAGTATGGGAAGTATAGAATGTGGGAGTCATAGTAAGAGGAGGGCATAGGTAGTAGTGCAGGGAATTGGAGCAGTGAGGACAGATGAATGTCATACACTAGGAGGGATATTTATTTACAGTTTCTTATATAGCGCATACATATTCCAGTGTTATAAGGTTTGTACACATGGTGCGATTTTGGCTTATGATTTTCACTAGATAGTAATTTACACAAAAGCCTACATGCGACACCAATGTGTGTCACCGCAAAGTCTGTATTGCATATCAAAGTCTGCAGCCAAGACCATTGTGACTATCTATGTGTACAGTGTATACAGGCCAAACCGCACTTGGACCCTTATTCAGATCTGATCGCAGTACAAATTTGTTCTGAAAATGGGCAAAACCATGTGCACTGCAGGTGGGGCAGATGTAACATGTGCAGAGAAAGTTAAATTTGGGTGGGGTGTGTTGAAATCTAAATTGCAGTGTAAAAATAATGCAGCCAGTATTTACCCTGCACAGAAACAAAATAACTCACACAAATGTAACTCTCTCTGCACATGTTACATCTGCCCCACCTGCAGTGCACATGGTTTTGCCCTTTTTCAGAACAAATTTTACTGCGATCAGATCTGAATAAGGGCCATGGTTAAAATTGTAAGTGAAGATAGTAAAAATCTCCTGGTGCTTATACATCGATAGGCACCAGGTAATGAATAAGAAAACGGCATATCCAGTCAGAAGTGCTGAGACATGCTGTGCAGTGGCTCTGGGGAAGGACAATGACACGCTGTGACCTGCCATCTCCCATGTCAGTGCCTGTGTGGTCCAGAGTGTAGACCCTCCTATGACACCAGCCACGGTCAGACATCTGCTAATCACATGTATACGGTGAGCAGGGGCAGGAATAAACCGTGACACCGCTATTACTCCCAGACAACCCGACATACCTGGCACATACTAAGTATAACAATGTGTGATGGGAAGGCGTTGTTCTCCCTTATACCGGTAGCCACATAAAACACACAGCACATTCACTACATGAGATTTATTTAGCTATCATATAATACAAGGCAAGACACGTTCTAACACACTACAATGTACAAAGGCCTTCCGTGTGTCAGTCCCCACCTCCTCCATCCATCCATCCCCAGGAACCCCATCGCTGCTTTATGCTGATGATAAATTAGAGTGTGGGAGAGGGCAGATGTAATACTTCCAGTGACACTCCGATACAGCCACTGCGGGGGGTGAGGACCACGGAACGGCCTATTACACGGAACAGGTCAGTACCTCAGCGATATCATTAGAGACAGGGCTGATTTGAGTAAAACAAGTGGTAAGATGTATGGAGCGACCTCCTGGACCAACGAGGGCGCCTACAGACACGTGTTCCCTGCGCTGGCACCTTCCAGCTGGGGAGATGTGACGCCTCTGGTGCTCCAGTCATGGCTCTTCCACCTCACAGAACAGGTACAGACAATAACGCATCCCCTCAGCTAATACCACGGGACCATGCCATTTACAGGGGTCACACATCTGTACATAGCAGAAATGCACCTTGGCCATAGAGGTACAAGTAGGATTCTGCCAGAAGTATCTGACTACCGCCTATATCCAGCAGGGGGCAGATATCCCGGCAGAAGACTACTCGGTGGCGCATGAATAACACAAAACAGTACGAGTGATATCTTGGTTTCCTCTGAGCAGATAGTGGTTAAATTGATGAGAAAGCAATAGGTAATGATCAATACCGGCCTGTAAATCAGATTAATTCAATGCAAATGTAAATGTTATGTCATGCAGTCCAGATGTAACATATACGTCCCCCCTGATTGGCAGTCTTGTTGGCACACGTTAGGTTGGGCACAGCACTAGAGGGGGGAAAAAAAAGAGACAATGAATTTCACAGATAAGGTCTCCAGCTGTAATACACCCCCCCCCCCCCCCCCCCTATATTCTATAATACATGATGTAGCTGTATAGGTCTGAGGGTATTCTATAATACATGATGTAGCTGTATATGTCTCAGGGTATTCTATAATACATGATGTAGCTGTGTAGGTCTGAGGATATTCTATAATACATGATGTAGCTGTGTAGGTCTGAGGGTATTCTATAATACATGATGTAGCTGTGTAGGTCTGAGGGTATTCTATAATACATGATGTAGCTGTATAGGTCTGAGGGTATTCTATAATACATGATGTAGCTGTATATGTCTGAGGGTATTCTATAATACATGATGTAGCTGTATATGTCTGAGGGTATTCTATAATACATGATGTAGCTGTATAGGCCTGAGGGTATTCTATAATACATGATGTAGCTGTATATGTCTGAGGGTATTCTATAATACACGATGTAGCTGTATATGTCTGAGGGTATTCTATAATACACGATGTAGCTGTATATGTCTGAGGGTATTCTATAATACATGATGTAGCTGTATATGTCTGAGGGTATTCTATAATACATTATATAGCTGTATATGTCTGAGGGTATTCTATAATACATGATGTAGCTGTATATGTCTGAGGGTATTCTATAATACATGATGTAGCTGTATATGTCTGAGGCTATACTATAAAACATGATGTAGCTGTATATGTCTGTGGGTATTCTATAATACATGATGTAGCTGTATATGTCTCAGGGTATTCTATAATACATGATGTAGCTGTGTAGGTCTGAGGGTATTCTATAATACATGATGTAGCTGTGTAGGTCTGAGGGTATTCTATAATACATGATGTAGCTTTATAGGTCTGAGTGTATTCTATAATACATGATGCAGCTGTATAGGTCTGAGGGTATTCTATAATACACGATGTAGCTGTATATGTCTGAGGGTATTCTATAATACACAATGTAGCTGTATATGTCTGAGGGTATTCTATAATACATGATGTAGCTCTGTAGGTCTGAGGGTATTCTATAATACATGATGTAGCTGTATAGGTCTGAGGGTTTTCTATAATACATGATGTAGCTGTATAGGTCTGAGGGTATTCTATAATACGTGATGTAGCTGTATATGTCTGAGGGTATTCTATAATACATGATGTAGCTGTATAGGTCTGAGGGTATTCTATAATACATGATGTAGCTGTATATGTCTGAGGGTATTCTATAATACATGATGTAGCTGTATAGGTCTGAGGGTATTCTATAATACATGATATAGCTGTATATGTCTGAGGGTATTCTATAATACACGATGTAGCTGTGTAGGTCTGAGGGTATTCTATAATACACGATGTAGCTGTATAGGTCTGAGGGTATTCTATAATACATGATGTAGCTGTATATGTCTGAGGGTATTCTATAATACACGATGTAGCTGTGTAGGTCTGAGGGTATTCTATAATACACGATGTAGCTGTGTAGGTCTGAGGGTATTCTATAATACACGATGTAGCTGTGTAGGTCTGAGGGTATTCTATAATACACGATGTAGCTGTATAGGTCTGAGGGTATTCTATAATACACGATGTAGCTGTATATGTCTGAGGGTATTCTATAATACATGATGTAGCTGTATAGGTCTGAGCGTATTCTATAATACATGATATAGCTGTATATGTCTGAGGGTATTCTATAATACATGATGTAGCTGTATAGGTCTGAGGGTATTCTATAATACATGATGTAGCTGTATATGTCTGAGGGTATTCTATAATACATGATGTAGCTGTATAGGTCTGAGGGTATTCTATAATACATTATATAGCTGTGTATGTCTGAGGGTATTCTATAATACATGATGTAGCTGTATAGGTCGGAGGGTATTCTATAATACATGATGTAGCTGTATAGGTCTGAGGGTATTCTATAATACATGATGTAGCTGTGTAGGTCTGAGGATATTCTATAATACATGATGTAGCTGTATATGTCTGAGGGTATTCTATAATACATGGTGTAGCTGTGTAGGTCTGAGGCTATTCTATAATACATGATGTAGCTGTGTATGTCTGAGGGTATTCTATAATACACGATGTAGCTGTGTAGGTCTGAGGGTATTCTATAATACACGATGTAGCTGTATAGGTCTGAGGGTATTCTATAATACACGATGTAGCTGTATATGTCTGAGGGTATTCTATAATACATGATGTAGCTGTGTAGGTCTGAGGCTATTCTATAATACATGATGTAGCTGTATAGGTCTGAGGGTATTCTATAATACGTGATGTAGCTGTGTAGGTCTGAGGATATTCTATAATACGTGATGTAGCTGTGTAGGTCTGAGGGTATTCTATAATACATGATGTAGCTGTATATGTCTGAGGGTATTCTATAATACATGATGTAGCTGTATAGGTCTGAGGGTATTCTATAATACATGATGTAGCTGTATATGTCTGAGGGTATTCTATAATACACGATGTAGCTGTGTAGGTCTGAGGATATTCTATAATACACGATGTAGCTGTATATGTCTGAGGGTATTCTATAATACATGATGTAGCTGTATAGGTCTGAGGGTATTCTATAATACACGATGTAGCTGTGTAGGTCTGAGGGTATTCTATAATACACGATGTAGCTGTGTAGGTCTGAGGGTATTCTATAATACACGATGTAGCTGTATAGGTCTGAGGGTATTCTATAATACATGATGTAGCTGTATATGTCTGAGGGTATTCTATAATACATGATGTAGCTGTATAGGTCTGAGCGTATTCTATAATACATGATATAGCTGTATATGTCTGAGGGTATTCTATAATACATGATGTAGCTGTGTAGGTCTGAGGGTATTCTATAATACATGATGTAGCTGTATAGGTCTGAGGGTATTCTATAATACATGATGTAGCTGTATATGTCTGAGGGTATTCTATAATACATGATGTAGCTGTATAGGTCTGAGGGTATTCTATAATACATGATGTAGCTGTATATGTCTGAGGGTATTCTATAATACATGATGTAGCTGTATAGGCCTGAGGGTATTCTATAATACATGATGTAGCTGTATATGTCTGAGGCTATACTATAAAACATGATGTAGCTGTATATGTCTGTGGGTATTCTATAATACATAATGTAGCTGTATATGTCTCAGGGTATTCTATAATACATGATGTAGCTGTGTAGGTCTGAGGGTATTCTATAATACATGATGTAGCTGTGTAGGTCTGAGGGTATTCTATAATACATGATGTAGCTGTGTAGGTCTGAGGGTATTCTATAATACATGATGTAGCTGTATAGGTCTGAGGGTATTCTATAATACACGATGTAGCTGTATATGTCTGAGGGTATTCTATAATACACAATGTAGCTGTATATGTCTGAGGGTATTCTATAATACACGATGTAGCTCTGTAGGTCTGAGGGTATTCTATAATACATGATGTAGCTGTATAGGTCTGAGGGTTTTCTATAATACATGATGTAGCTGTATAGGTCTGAGGGTATTCTATAATACATGATGTAGCTGTATATGTCTGAGGATATTCTATAATACATGATGTAGCTGTGTAGGTCTGAGGGTATTCTATAATACATGATGTAGCTGTATAGGTCTGAGGGTATTCTATAATACATGATGTAGCTGTATATGTCTGAGGGTATTCTATAATACATGATGTAGCTGTATAGGTCTGAGGGTATTCTATAATACATGATATAGCTGTATATGTCTGAGGGTATTCTATAATACACGATGTAGCTGTGTAGGTCTGAGGGTATTCTATAATACACGATGTAGCTGTGTAGGTCTGAGGGTATTCTATAATACATGATGTAGCTGTATAGGTCTGAGGGTATTCTATAATACATGATGTAGCTGTATATGTCTGAGGGTATTCTATAATACACGATGTAGCTGTGTAGGTCTGAGGGTATTCTATAATACACGATGTAGCTGTGTAGGTCTGAGGGTATTCTATAATACACGATGTAGCTGTGTAGGTCTGAGGGTATTCTATAATACACGATGTAGCTGTGTAGGTCTGAGGGTATTCTATAATACATGATGTAGCTGTATAGGTCTGAGGGTATTCTATAATACATGATGTAGCTGTATATGTCTGAGGGTATTCTATAATACATGATGTAGCTGTATAGGTCTGAGCATATTCTATAATACATGATATAGCTGTATATGTCTGAGGGTATTCTATAATACATGATGTAGCTGTGTAGGTCTGAGGGTATTCTATAATACATGATGTAGCTGTATAGGTCTGAGGGTATTCTATAATACATGATGTAGCTGTATATGTCTGAGGGTATTGTATAATACATGATATAGCTGTATAGGTCTGAGGGTATTCTATAATACATTATATAGCTGTGTATGTCTGAGGGTATTCTATAATACATGATGTAGCTGTGTAGGTCTGAGGGTATTCTATAATACATGATGTAGCTGTATATGTCTGAGGGTATGCTATAATACATGATGTAGCTGTATAGGTCTGAGGGTATTCTATAATACATGATGTAGCTGTATAGGTCTGAGGGTATTCTATAATACATGATGTAGCTGTATATGTCTGAGGGTATTCTATAATACACGATGTAGCTGTGTAGGTCTGAGGGTATTCTATAATACACGATGTAGCTGTATATGTCTGAGGGTATTCTATAATACATGATGTAGCTGTGTAGGTCTGAGGATATTCTATAATACACGATGTAGCTGTATATGTCTGAGGGTATTCTATAATACATGATGTAGCTGTATAGGTCTGAGGGTATTCTATAATACATGATGTAGCTGTATAGGTCGGAGGGTATTCTATAATACATGATGTAGCTGTATAGGTCTGAGGGTATTCTATAATACATTATATAGCTGTGTATGTCTGAGGGTATTCTATAATACATGATGTAGCTGTATAGGTCGGAGGGTATTCTATAATACATGATGTAGCTGTATAGGTCTGAGGGTATTCTATAATACATGATGTAGCTGTGTAGGTCTGAGGATATTCTATAATACATGATGTAGCTGTATATGTCTGAGGGTATTCTATAATACATGGTGTAGCTGTGTAGGTCTGAGGCTATTCTATAATACATGATGTAGCTGTGTATGTCTGAGGGTATTCTATAATACATGATGTAGCTGTGTAGGTCTGAGGCTATTCTATAATACATGATGTAGCTGTATAGGTCTGAGGGTATTCTATAATACACGATGTAGCTGTATATGTCTGAGGGTATTCTATAATACATGATGTAGCTGTGTAGGTCTGAGGCTATTCTATAATACATGATGTAGCTGTATAGGTCTGAGGGTATTCTATAATACATGATGTAGCTGTGTAGGTCTGAGGATATTCTATAATACATGATGTAGCTGTGTAGGTCTGAGGGTATTCTATAATACATGATGTAGCTGTATATGTCTGAGGGTATTCTATAATACATGATGTAGCTGTATAGGTCTGAGGGTATTCTATAATACATGATGTAGCTGTATAGGTCTGAGGGTATTCTATAATACATGATGTAGCTGTATATGTCTGAGGGTATTCTATAATACACGATGTAGCTGTGTAGGTCTGAGGGTATTCTATAATACATGATGTAGCTGTATATGTCTGAGGGTATTCTATAATACATGATGTAGCTGTGTAGGTCTGAGGATATTCTATAATACACGATGTAGCTGTATATGTCTGAGGGTATTCTATAATACATGATGTAGCTGTATAGGTCTGAGGGTATTCTATAATACATGATATAGCTGTATATGTCTGAGGGTATTCTATAATACATGATGTAGCTGTGTAGGTCTGAGGGTATTCTATAATACATGATGTAGCTGTATAGGTCTGAGGGTATTCTATAATACACGATGTAGCTGTATATGTCTGAGGGTATTCTATAATACACAATGTAGCTGTGTATGTCTGAGGGTATTCTATAATACACGATGTAGCTGTATATGTCTGAGGGTATTCTATAATACATGATGTAGCTGTGTATGTCTGAGGGTATTCTATAATACATGATGTAGCTGTATAGGTCTGAGGGTATTCTATAATACATGATGTAGCTGTATAGGTCTGAGGGTATTCTATAATACATGATGTAGCTGTATATGTCTGAGGGTATTCTATAATACATGATGTAGCTGTATATGTCTGAGGGTATTCTATAATACATTATATAGCTGTATATGTCTAAGGGTATTCTATAATACATTATATAGCTGTATAGGTCTAAGGTTAATCTATAAAAATAAAGGACAAATTTGTCTTAATATTATAGTATATGGACTAGAAAGTCCATGATAATTCGCCATTTTTTTCTTACCCCTTTTATGAATGAGTAAAATATTGGCAAAGTTTGGTTAATGTCACATTAATACATTATATGATTTTTTTTTACTTTTAAAGTCATTTTAATGGGTTTGTTTTGTAACTGACACACAGATGTAGTAATTATCCTGATTGAAAACAATAGGAAATGTGTAACTGACTGGTGTGGAAAGGAGCGCTGCCTGATGGACTGGTGGGGAAGGAGCGCTGCCTGACGGACTGGTGGGGAAGGAGCGCGGACTGGTGGGGAAGGAGCGCTGCCTGCCGGACTGGTGGGGAAGGAGCGCTGCCTGGTGGGGAAGGAGCGCTGCCTGCCTGACTGGTGGGGAAGGAGCGCTGCCTGGTGGGGAAGGAGCGCTGCCTGCCGGACTGGTGGGGAAGGAGCGCTGCCTGCCGGACTGGTGGGGAAGGAGCGCTGCCTGGTGGGGAAGGAGCGCTGCCTGCCGGACTGGTGGGGAAGGAGCGCTGCCTGCCGGACTGGTGGGGAAGGAGCGCTGCCTGGTGGGGAAGGAGCGCTGCCTGCCGGACTGGTGGGGAAGGAGCGCTGCCTGGTGGGGAAGGAGCGCTGCCTGCCGGACTGGTGGGGAAGGAGTGCTGCCTGGTGGGGAAGGAGCGCTGCCTGCCGGACTGGTGGGGAAGGAGCGCTGCCTGGTGGGGATGGAGCGCTGCCTGCCGGACTGGTGGGGAAGGAGCGCTGCCTGCCGGACTGGTGGGGAAGGAGCGCTGCCTGGTGGGGAAGGAGCGCTGCCTGCCGGACTGGTGGGGAAGGAGCGCTGCCTGGTGGGGAAGGAGCGCTGCCTGCCGGACTGGTGGGGAAGGAGCGCTGCCTGGTGGGGAAGGAGCGCTGCCTGCCGGACTGGTGGGGAAGGAGCGCTGCCTGCCGGACTGGTGGGGAAGGAGCGCTGCCTGCCGGACTGGTGGGGAAGGAGCGCTGCCTGGTGGGGAAGGAGCGCTGCCTGCCGGACTGGTGGGGAAGGAGCGCTGCCTGGTGGGGAAGGAGCGCTGCCTGCCGGACTGGTGGGGAAGGAGCGCTGCCTGGTGGGGAAGGAGCGCTGCCTGCCGGACTGGTGGGGAAGGAGCGCTGCCTGCCGGACTGGTGGGGAAGGAGCGCTGCCTGCCGGACTGGTGGGGAAGGAGCGCTGCCTGCCGGACTGGTGGGGAAGGAGCGCTGCCTGCCGGACTGGTGGGGAAGGAGCGCTGCCTGCCGGACTGGTGGGGAAGGAGCGCTGCCTGTCAAACTGGTGGGGGAAGGAGCGCTGCCTGTCAAACTGGTGGGGGAAGGAGCGCTGCCTGTCAAACTGGTGGGGGAAGGAGCGCTGCCTGTCAAACTGGTGGGGAAAAAGCGCTGCATGCCGGACTGGTGGGGAAGGAGCGCTGCCTGCCGGACTGGCGGGGAAGGAGCACTGCCTGTCAAACTGGTGGGGAAGGAGTACTGCCTGTCAAACTGGTGGGGAAGGAGCCCTGCCTGCCGGACTGGTGGGGAAAGAAAGCTTCTTGCTGAATTGGTGGGGAAAGTACTGTACTGTATATACATTTTATATTTCACTTTTGTTTTTTTTACTCTTTATTTCTTTATTTCTATACCCCTTCACAGATGAGTCCCAGTCATTAGTGTACATGCAGAAAAGTGAGACTCGTCCTTCACATGAAAATGAGGTTCATAGCTTCTATATATTCCAATTGTTGCTGAAATAGGAGACCTCAAGCAATAAGTAATGTATCAGGGTATAAGTACATACTCCGCTTTATAATGGTAAATCACATGGGGCCGTAACATTATCAGCATTACAAATGTTCACACCGTGCTCAGACGGACACTGGAATCTGTATATGGATGATACTCATACAGACTCTCACCACTGCAGTCCATTATGAATGCAGCTGCGAGGCTAATCTCCCTCCACTGGTTACCTGTATTCTACCATAGTCAATATAAAATACTTATACTCAAGGCCTAAGCCAAATTACACCAGCGTCTCTCTCCCTTTATCTCATAATATCTCCCAACCCGACTTCTCTACACATGATCTACTTCTCTCATCCACCATTGCAGGACCCACTCTGTGGAATGCTTATCATATTCTGGAACTGTCCACAGAACCTTCATAAACCTTTCACCTCACTGTACAGTCCACATATCTCCTGACATATATTGTTTTTATTCAGCTTCCCATCCTCCTGACCCCAGGCCAACATTGCTGGGTGACCGTATCATACAGCCCAACAATCTGTAGACCATGGGTTTTCAAACTGTGGCCCTCCAGATGTTGTGAAACTACAAATCCCAGCATGCCTTGCCACAGTTTTGCTATAATGGAGTGTTAAAAATGTGGCAAGGCATGCTGGGATTTGAAGTTTCACAACATCTGGAGGGCCACAGATTGAAGACCCATGCTGTAGACCCTTATGCATTGGATAACACCTGTCCTTGTGTATCAATGCTTAGTTCCCTATAGAGTGTAAGTCTGCGAGCAGGGCCCTCCAACCTCTATGTCTGTCTGATATTACTCAATTTGTTTTATCACTGTTGTTTCCAATTGTAAAGTGCAACAAAATGTGCTGCTCTACATTTAGAGACTTAATAAACAAATAGAAATGGTAAGAGGTATATATTAGTTTACTTTGTGATATTGCAATTTCCCATCTTGGCAAGGAAGATTTATATATATATATATATATATATATATATATATATATATATATATATATATATATATATATATATATAAATATATCACACACATATAGCTCAACAAAATAAGGGGAACACTTAAACAACACAATGTAACTCCAAGTCAATCAAACTTCTGTGACATCACACTGTCCACTTAGGAAGCAGCACTGATTGACAATCAATGTCACATGCTGTTGGGCAATTGGAATAGACAACAGGTGGAAATTATAGGCAATTAGCGAGACCCCCCAATAAAGGAGATGTTCTGCAGGTGGTGACCACAGACCACTTCTCAGCTCCGGTGCTTTCTGGCTGCGGTTTTGGTCACTTGTGAAAGCTGCCGATGCTGTCACTCTAGTGGTAGCATGAGACGAAGTCTACAACCCACACAAGTGGCTCAGGCAGTGCAGCTCATCCAGGATGACACATCAATGCGAGCTGTGGCAAGAAGGTTTGCCGTGTCTGTCAGCGTAGTGTCCAGAGCATGGAGGCGCTACCAGGAGACACGCCAGTACATCAGGAGACATGGAGGAGGCCGTAGGAGGGCAACAACCAAGCAGCAGGACCGCTGCCAGAGCCCTGCAAAATGACCTCCAGCAGGCCACAAATGTGCATGTGTCTACTCAAATGGTCAGAAACAGACTCCATGAGGGTGGTATGAGGGCCGGACGTCCACAGGTGGTGGTTGTGCTTACAGCCCAACACCATGCAGAACGTTTGGTATTTGCCAGAGAACACCAAGATTGGCAAATTCGCCACTGGGGCCCTGTGCTCTTCACAGATGAAAGCAGGTTCACACTGAGCACGTGACAGAGTCTGGAGACGCCAAGGAGAACGTTCTGCTGCCTGCAACATCCTCCAGCAGGACCGGTTTGGCAGTGGGTCAGTAATGGTTTGGGGTGGCATTTCTTTGGGGGGCCGCACAGCCCTCCATGTGCTCGCCAGAGGTAGCCTGACTGCCATTAGGTACCGAGATGAGATCCTCAGATCCCTTGTGAGACAATATGCTGGTGCGGTTGGCCCTGGGTTCCTCCTAATGCAAGACAATGCTAGACCTCACGTGGCTGGGGCGTGGCTTGGACGGGCTAGAAGAAGGCAGCAGCTTCCAGGAGCTCCCGCTACATATCCTTCTAAATATCCTATTTTACCCCCGCTGGCGGATCTGGCACTTGCCTTGCCTGTGGGACCACATACCTGACTACCCGGTGCCCCGGCTGGTGTGCTGCGACGTAGTCTCTGCGCCACCTAGGCTGATTTCTCATTTGCGGCCTGCTGATACACTGTACCCCGGAAGCTGGGGATCTGCAGGCCGAGTTTCCCAGCGCCGGACACACTCTCCTGTTGAATAACCCCCTGCTTACGGTGACCCGGCGGGCTGGGGGGAGTGCGGGCTGGCAACCTCTCCGGCAAGTTTAGCGGAGGTAGCGGGATGTGGTCTCCGCTGGGACGCACTGTCGCTAACCGCACCGGAGGGACCGGCGCCATCTTGCCCTGATCGTCGGTGCACAGAGCTGGGGGGCTCAATACAGACCGCCTAAGATCCAGTGGATGGCAACCGTGGTGGGTTTCGGAGCCATTTGGTATACTCCCGCTTTTGTCCTGTGCAGCCGCCGGGTGGTCCAGCGCCTTAATGTATAACTGGTGAACTGACACCGTTCTCTTGGCTTAGATATTGACCTACGACACTGCTGAATGTGACCCATTTTTGGCGGACCACTATACATATTCACTCGAGTCACTTGTTCTTTTGCTAAAAATGGAATCCTCTGCTACGCAAATCCTACATGCTATATACGCTTCATCTGCCAGACCTCTGGCTGGAGTGTGTCAGCAGTTCCTGCAAGACGAAGGCATTGATGCTATGGACTGGCCCGCCCGTTCCCCAGACCTGAATCCAATTGAGCACATCTGGGACATCATGTCTCGCTCCATCCTCCGTCTGCACCACAGACTGTCCAGGAGTTGGCTTTAGTCCAGGTCTGGGAGGAGATCCCTCAGGAGACCATCCACCACCTCATCAGGAGCATGCCCAGGCGTTGTAGGGAGGTCATACAGGCACGTGGAGGCCACACACACTACTGAGCCTCATTTCATTTGTTTTAAGGACATTACATCAAAGTTGGATCAGCCTGTAGTGTGTTTTTCCACTTTAATTTTGAGGGGGCTCCAAATCCAGACCTCCATGGGTTAATAAATTTGATTTCCATTGATAATTTTTGTGTGATTTTGTGATTTTTTGGCACATTCATCTATGTAAAGAACAAAGTATTTAATAAGAATATCTCATTCATCTAGGATGTGTTATGTTAGTGTTCCCTTAATTTTTTTGAGCAGTGTATATATAATTCATTCAGAGAGGGGGTTAGAATGGTTGATAACTATATATATAATTTTAAAATTTAGGGCCACTGCCGCTCCTTTAAAATATATAAAAGAGAACTTCCTATAGCCAGAAATCTGCCTGGAATGAACGGACGTTTAGTTTCTCATGTTACATGTATGTTGTATCATAACTACCAAGTACTGATACCCTGCCTGGGGGACATTCATACCTGTACATTGTGCTCCGGTCTCATCATAGTTACAAACTTCTTATATCTTACGTTGTTTCACACATTTTAGAAAATGAAAACAAATGGTCCAATGGGTACGGACAATGCCACATAGTTACCTGATCCTAACAGATTAGTTACAAGCGGATCCAGTGCTCCGGCCATCTGGTGGGTCACCCAACACACCCACTGCTGCCCTGCTTACTGCAACTACCTGTGTGTAAAAAGACCACGTCTGGATAGGCAAGGTCTGTACGGCAGACATCACAGGACTACGTTCCTGCCAACCTGCTCATGTCTTGGACCCGCAGCACCATCCAACTAATGCTGGTCACACAGCAACATTGTACGCAACAGGCACTCGACTGGCTGCCAGCATCAGAAAGTGCATGCACTCTTGCCAATGCTGGGTGCGACAATATGTGTCCACTCCTGTCGGTCCTGCAGCAATGCCGAGGGAGGAGAACATTGACAATGAGCGGGAATGCAGGATCAAGCGTACACACTGGGCGATACTTACATTCTGTCTCTACGACCTATTGTCATTGCAAAATCGCAACGACTATCATCTAGTGCAGTGGTTACCAACCCTGGTCCTCAAGTACCCACCTGGCAAGTGCACAGGTGCACTCATTATTTAGACACATTTTAAAAGATCCACTGCACCGCACTGTTGGGGGTACTTGAGGAGCGAGTATGAGAACCCCTGAACTAGTGTGTATGCACCTTAAGATCGTGCTACAAGCGAGAGCGAGAGCAGCAGCAGCAGGTCGCAGTCATTGCTGAGGTTTGGGATTACACAGTTGTCCGATACAAGCGGTAATTACTGGATAACATATGTATACAAATAATAGTGTTCAACTATAAAATCAATGGATTTAATCAGTTTCTGAAATGTTACCTTTTAAAATGTATTCTGTTAATAAGGTAGGAACCTTCTCACTGTCTTCTTTCATTGCAAACAATACTGGGAAGACAATAACAACACAATGTGTTAATGACAATGCTGCAGACACAACAGAAAGTGGTAATACATACACTAGGCACAGGAGCTAAGGAACGAGGCAACAACTCCAATACTGTTAGGGGTCCAATATTGAAATGGGGAAGGTTGCACCATATATTATTATTCACCTGGGTGGCAATAACATAGTCGCTAGATTTGATACTTAAGGTGGGCATACATCAACCCGATTTGGACCGATTTTGGCCGATTGCGATCAATCGGCCCGATAAATCGGACCAAATCGGTTCTTCATGACATGGGGTTGGGTCCGATGCGCGGTCCCGTGCCTATCGGACCCGGCCCCAGGGGTCGGACCGGCGGGACATACGATGTAGGTCAGTCGGGGCGGTGAGGAGCAGTGGGGGCGGGCGGCTGGGGAGCAAGCAGTGGGGCAGCAGCGCGTTACCAGATTGGGGCGGGCAGCGGTGACCATCAGTCTCACTCTCCACTGTCCAGCGCTACCGCCCGCGGCTATTACATCTTTAAAATAACATGTCAAATGACTGCCCGGCTAATGATTGGCTGAGATAGAGCACTCTCAGCCAATCAGTGGCCTCCCACAGTGGAGAGTGAGACTGATGGTCACCGCCGCCCGCCCCAATCTGGTAACGCGCTGCTGCCCCACTGCTTCCTCCCCAGCCGCCCGCCCCCACTGCTCCCTGTTATTTTTTTTACATGAGATAAATCGCATGCGATTTATCACATGTAAAAAATGGCACATCAAAGTCCTAATCGTATGTGAGCCTCCCGGGGAGCTGCCGGGCGGCTCGGAGGAGAATAGGGTCCGACTTGTCCTCAGGACAAGTCGGCTCTATGTATGGGAGGCCTTTAGGCCCTTATTCAGATCTGATCGCAGTACAAATTTGTTCTCAAAATGGGCAAAACCATGTGCACTGCAGGTGGGACAGATGTAACATGTGCAGAGAGAGTTAGATTTGGGTGGGATGTTTTGAAACGGAAATCTAAATCGCAGTGTAAACATGATGTAGCCAGTATTTACCCTGCTCAGAAACAAAATAACTCCCAAATCTAATGGGGCCCATACATCTACAGATCGATTGTCAGATCTGACTGGTTGGAACAAACACCTGGTAATATCTGAATGACAGTTTTTGGCAGTTTTTCCAGCAATTCAAAGGTAAAGGTCAACTGTCATTTGGTCTCATCCATTACCAGGTGTTTGTTCCAACCAGCCAGATCTGACAATCGATCTGTAGATGTATGGGCCCCATTAGGGAGTTATTTTGTTTCTGTGCAGGGTAAATACTGGCTGCATTCTTTTTACACTGCAATTTAGATTTCAGTTCCAACACACCCCACCCAAATTTAATGTTACATCTGCCCCACCTGCAGTGCACATAGTTTTGCCCATTTTGGGAACAAATTTGTACTGCGATCAGATCTGAATAAGGGCCTAAGTGTGGTCCAGCATAGTACCAGGAGACGGTGGTCTGAGCCCTGTAGAGGAACGGCACGAGATGAGGGCCATAAGGTAAGCAATGCTGCGGCTGGTAAGGTCATCGGGAACACTTGTACAGGGCAGTCAGTGTGCACTTAGCAGAGGCTGTGATGCAGCTGAGACACAGTGAGTGTATGGGGGTTCGGATCACAGCCAGGAGTGGGGAGCAGTAAGTTCGCCATGGCCTATGCAGTGGGGATAGTTAGTTATATGTTGGTGACCTGATGGCCCTAGGCCAGTTACATGATTGAGTCACAAGGGCTGATGTCCTGCAGTGCCATAGATTGGTTACTGCTGGTAACCAATAAGACTGGGCTCTCTCCAGCTCGTGCAGCACAGCCATGGCTGTCTGGCTGGGGGCCACGTCATCAGTGCAGGTCCCATTGCAATGCACCAGCTGCACTATGGTAGCTAGTTACCACCTTGCAGCCCTAAAGTCTGATCTCGCCTTCTACAATTCTGTATTTATTGTATATTGGGCATTTATATATTACACTGCCAGGGAGAGTATACATGAACCCACTTGTGTGTTTGCTCCACCCACAGATGATTTGGTCCCGCCTACTTGAGGAAACTTTTTTTAATATATTTTATTTTTTCTCCATCAATTTACACCGCGAAAAAAAAGGCACGCATCAATTGCTGTAATTCATCGCCACTATAACGCTGTAACAGGTAAACTTGCTAAATAATATACTATTTTTAATAAATAAAATAATCTTAACTCGCCATTAGGGGGCAGCCTTACTGTTTGTCAGCATCTGTAGGTCTTCAACAGACGGGGGCGTGACCTTCTTCTCATACGGGATGACGGTGTTCAGATACTGCAAGAGACGGTCATGTGTCAGTGTCATATTACATATATCACTGAGCCCTTTATTATGGGTAAAAACTTTATCCAACTACAACTCGGAGGTGTCGGCATCATAAAATCGGCAGCTGCCCGAGAGACCATGCAATTCTCACTATACTTTATTTATATGACGACACAAGGGTTCCGCAGCACCTAGCGCAGTACACAAACAAATGAGAAGCACAAGAAACCAGGGTAAGAGAGAGATGGAGAGTGAAGGGGAGAGGTAGAGTACGATGCATGAGACTGGGACAGGAAACGTTTCCTTGTGTGTTCTGTAGTCCGCTCAGCTGACGCAGTATACCTAAACGTACCCCATAAATTGCTGTTTTCCCGCATCCCCAAACCCCTTTGTTTAGGGTGTTGCTGTGCTCACCTGCTTCTCGTTTCCTGAATTACCAAACGTCTGTCTGATCCCAGTCTGGAGAATGTTGGAGATCCCCTCCATGCTGAAACGCTGGGGAAGATGACAGCATGTGTCAGGATGGATACAGAGAGGAGAGCTAGAACAACAGCTGGGGCATTATTACGCGGGTACCTTCATGGGCATTTGCCCATTTCTCTCTGGCCGATTGCTCTGCAAGCTGAGGCCTTTCTCTTTCCTTCTCTTTTTCACCATCTCCCTCTGCTCCTTCTGCTTGTTCTGAACCTCCAGGAGAGCCGTGATGAAGGAATTCTTCACCTCCTTCTCAAACTCCAGCTCATCCCGCCGGGCCAGCTGCTGGATCAGTTCTTCAGAGTAGTCGCAGATTGCTCTCTCCACGCGGTCCAGCAGCTGCGTCAGCTCCGGGATGTCCATGTGCTGCAGACCTGCTGGAGGGGACGCAAGTGGGAAAGTGAGACTTCTCGCTCCAGGCCACGTGTATCAAATTAGTTATGGAATAGAGAAGTCTTCTCAACGGGTCACATCAGAGGGGTCAGAGATGGGGCTGATACACCACCTCAGGTCAGCACTTTATGGGAATAAAAAGGTCGAAATGATGGTACTGTGGTTATTGCCAGTTACTCATCCTCATCATTCACAAGATTAGTCAAAAGTGATCACACTGATAATAATATTATATTTATTTACAGTTTCCTATATAGCGCAGCAGATTCCGTTACAGCGTCTTATATAGCGCAGCAGATTCCGTTACAGCGTCTTATATAGCGCAGCAGATTCCGTTACAGCGTCTTATATAGCGCAGCAGATTCCGTTACAGCGTCTTATATAGCGCAGCAGGTTCCGTTACAGTGTCTTATATAGAGCAGCAGATTCCGTTACAGCGTCTTATATAGCGCAGCAGATTCCGTTACAGTTTCTTATATAGCGTAGCAGATTCCGTTACAGTTTCTTATATAGCGCAGCAGATTCCGTTACAGCGTCTTATATAGCGCAGCAGATTCCGTTACAGTTTCTTATATAGCGCAGCAGATTCCGTTACAGTTTCTTATATAGCGTAGCAGATTCCGTTACAGTTTCTTATATAGCGTAGCAGATTCCGTTACAGCGTCTTATATAGCGCAGCACATTCCATTAGTGTCTTATATAGTGCAGCACATTCCATTAGTGTCTTATATAGCGCAGCAGATTCCGTTACAGCGTCTTATATAGCGCAGCAGATTCCGTTGCGCTTTACAATGGTAGACATTGATAGAACAAACTGGGTAACAACAGACAGACTTGGAGGTAATATTGTATGTATGTTTTATACAGACATTTCCTCTGAAGCACAGTCAGCCATGGTGGACACATTTACACTGCGGAGGAACCTCACTATTTACCTAACAGAGCACATTGAGGACAGTCCAATGGGGTAACAGGTAGCAGATTAACAAAAAAAACAGGGACCCACTAGAACTGCAGAGCCAGAGACGCACCTAAAAATACTCGGAACAAAATGAACAAACAAGGTGGAAAATATACTATAGAAACCTTTCCAACAAGGACGGGAACAGCCCAAAACACAGTTACGCAAATCTACACTACTGGCGCCAGCAGACGACTTGCACATAGACTGCATAGCCTTCAGGCAACAACTAGGATTAAATGCTTAGCCGGCACCAGCGCAGGAAAGATCCAAAAAGCTCTGGGCGTAGACATTAGGGAAAATTCACTACAGCTTCTAAAAATAAGAAAAGAGGTGATGTTGCCCATAGCAACAAAGGAGAGTATGTCTGGCATTTCTCTATTGCAGCTTAACAAATGCTAAACAGAATCTAGTTGGTTGCTATGGGAAACATCACCTCTTTTCATGTTTAGAGGCTTTAGTAAATTTACTCCAATGTCTTTTCTACTTATTGCACTCAGCTATATAATCTGCTGGCGGATGGGACCATGAGGGAACCGCCTGATTCAGACGCCATGTAGAGGGCGTGGCATCTCCAAGCAAGGGTGTGTCAGCCCCTGGAAGGATTGTGGTCATTGGTCGCTCAGCTGGGAAGTCCTCGCTAGCCGTACACATTCATTTACAAGGCAGAGTTTCACTATAGCGGGGCTGCATCTACCTGTTCGCTGGATGATGCACATTCGCTCAGTAGTGATTGGTCTGAATTACCCCAACTGTCTCCTTCCTCAGCAATCTACCCCTTGTCCAGCATGTACGCTCAGTACTCAGTACATACACTCTGAGCGATTTCCCCCATCCTAGTGATTGTCACGGGGGTGGATGGCCTTCCATAGCAGGATGCTCCCCGTCACACATCTTTTGGTATGTCTGCCCTACAGGGCCCAAATACCTGCCAACCAGCCCCTAGCTGCCATGTAACAGGCTGTAAGCCAGCCCCTAGCTGCCATGTAACAGGCTGTAAGCCAGCCCCTAGCTGCCATGTAAAAGGCTGTAAGCCAGCCCCTAGCTGCCATGTAACAGGCTGTAAGCCAGCCCCTAGCTGCCATGTAACAGGATGTAAGCCAGCCCCTAGCTGCCACGTAACAGGCTGTAAGCCAGCCCCTAGCTGCCACGTAAAAGGATGTAAGCCAGCCCCTAGCTGCCACGTAACAGGATGTAAGCCAGCCCCTGTAACACGAGTCACAACCGTCTGTAGCACGAGTCACACCCGTCTGTGACGCGAGTCACACCCGTGTGTAACACGAGTCACACCTGTAAGTAACACGAGTCACACCTGTAAGTAACACGAGTCACACCCTTAAGCAACACTAGTCACACCCGTGTGTAACATGAGTCACACCTGTAAGTAACACGAGTCACACCCGTGTGTAACACGAGTCACACCCGTAAGTAACACTAGCCACACCTGTAAGTAACACTAGTCACACCTGTAAGTAACACTAGTCACACCCGTGTGTAACACGAGCCACACCTGTAAGTAACACGAGCCACACCTGTAAGTAACACGAGTCACAGCCGTATGTAACACGAGTCACACCCGTCTGTAACATGAGTCACACCTGTAAGTAACACTAGTCACACCCGTGTGTAACACGAGTCACACCCGTAAGTAACACTAGTCACACCTGTAAGTAACACTAGTTACACCTGTAAGTAACAAGAGTCACACCTGTATGTAACAAGAGTCACACCCGTATGTAACACGAGTCACACCCGTAAGTAACACTAGTCACACCCGTAAGTAACACTAGTCACACCCGTAAGTAACACTAGTCACACCCGTAAGTAACACTAGTCACACCTGTATGTAACACTAGTCACACCTGTATGTAACACTAGTCACACCTGTAAGTAACACGAGTCACACCTGTAAGTAACACGAGTCACACCTGTATGTAACACGAGTCACACCTGTAAGTAACACTAGTCACACCTGTATGTAACACGAGTCACACCTGTAAGTAACACGAGTCACACCTGTATGTAACACGAGTCACACCTGTATGTAACACGAGTCACACCTGTAAGTAACACTAGTCACACCTGTATGTAACACGAGTCACACCTGTATGTAACACGAGTCACACCTGTAAGTAACACGAGTCACACCTGTAAGTAACGCGAGTCACACCTGTATGTAACACGAGTCACACCTGTATGTAACACAAGTCACACCCGTAAGTAACACGACTAAAAAGTCAAAATTGATTTTAGGTATAGATTGGGCAACATTCAGCTTTTTGTTTGTGTGTCAATGATAAGTTTAGGTCTTAGAAGCGTATATTATAACACTCATATTGTAATAATTAGGAACGCAGGTGTAACTATACAAGTCCACTCCTACAGTACGTCCATTCTGTTGTAACATGAATCACACATATAAACAGTAACAAAACTACTAAGAGTGGACATTGGTTTCTGCTTCTATGCATTAGTTATGGCTATGTACTCCATATATTACTATCATATTTCTACATTGTTGCATTTCAGCTTTATTTTTGTGTGTGATGTATTTAAACTTGTATAAAAGAACAGGAAATGTAACGTGAGTCACATGGAATGACCCTATACATGTTTGATAAAACTGGTAATTACAAGGATTTCATGCTTTTAATGACCTCTTTGTTTAGAGTGACTGTTACTGCTAACAGCCACCAGGGGGCAGCCTGTGAATACAATAACACTGCAGATTGTGAATGTGCGCCTGGTAATGTAGAGGGCACAAGCTCATGCTACATCCAAATGACATGAATTGGTAATAGATTCTCTGATTCTCAGTAGTTGGTTGGATTGCTCTGAAGTGACAGCATTATATATAAAGACTGATCTGGGGATAGGGCCTTACCCTCAGCGGTCCAGTTATTGTTGAAGGTCTGGCTCAGAGCCTGCATCTCCTGGAGGAGGATAGAGTCGGAGTGAGAGCTGATGTCTTCCAGGTCCTTCTCCTCCTCATCCAGCTCTTCCTCCGGGTCCGGGGAATTCTGCATCATCTCCTCGATCTCTTCTATCACCTGCAATCAGAAGACACAGTCTGCTGCTGCTTACAGTTCTCCTGTCTCTTACATCCACAGCACCCTGCAGTTCATGCATTGCTAACTACATCATGCCATATTTCTGGGAGAGTCTGCTTCATAGCCCTTAGCAGAGCCTGTGAACATTAAAGCTGTGCCCTGTGGTGTATGTTACAGGAAGACATTTTATAATGACCCCCATAGAGGTGGAATAGAACCTGTGGCGAGCCCACGAGGGGCTTCTCTGCTCTCCCCCCTGTTGGAGCATCGGCAGTCAGGATTCCGATGTCGGGTCGTCATACCACACCCAGCTTGTATATAGGGTTATTATCTAATAACAGTCACTCACATATTCTGCTGCACAATGACAAGCGCAAATGATTTGTGTCTGAATACAGCATTAGAATGACGGAATCCTGAATATATGATTACAGGCCTATCAGTCCCAGTGCAGCCTGGCCCCACTCATACACGCTGCCCCCTGGCACATCCGGAAGTGATCTTGCACCGCTGCGGACCAGTATCGCTGCAGAAGCAGAAGCGCTGCGCACTGTGGGGGTTTCCCATAAATACAGGCAATAAGTGATGATTATCATCCTAAATGGACGGTTAATAAATAGGCCCATATTGTATATATTTATAGAGGCCTTTATTTTACCAGCAAAGTGGCGTTCTCACCCGATAAATGTGTAGTTTATCTGCACAATTGTATAAACTGTATATAAATAAATAAAGCACTTATTTAGGCGGTGCCCATATACTGCCCCCTGGCACGTCATGGTATATAGCTGCCTACTGCACCTCACTAACATAGTGCTAGGGAGTATAACATGCACCTCTGTGCTGTTCTATTACACATTGTGACAGGTCTATGAGCAATGGGATACACTGGTGGATACATCTTCAGCACTGTCGCTGTGACAGAGTTACAGAACATCTAGCGCTGGTGGGAGCGTGACATCGGGTGATAGATTACAGGGTTCCCACTCGTTTCCAAGGCAGCAATCTCTGTGTGCACACACTGGGGGACAATGACGTCCTCAGCAGCCTGGCTCTAATGTACCTGGGTACATCATCATGCAGCTGAACACACACACAGACACACACACACACAGCTTCCAGACCGGCTCCTCAACATGCAGGATTTATCCAGGGCGTCATGCATGTCATACGGGGCGTATTGTATGTAACAGACCTCTGTATGAGGTGACATTCACCATAGACTGATCCCAGGCCTCACTAATGCTGCCATTATCCTCACATACAGAGTATGACGTCATCTGCCAGAACAAAGACCTCACCAAACGGTGACAGTGACACCATGACTTCATACCCATGTGACAAGCGCAGTGACATCTGTATAAAGGTCTCGGCACCCATAATACAGTGTTGGCTCTGCGCAGTGCGTTCAGCAGCGTCACACAGCAGACGCCCGGCTACAATATGAGGACCCTGAATCCTGAGCTGGGAGAAAGGCGGAAAGTAACTGTGCACCCAGACAAGCCGCATCGCTCTGCAGGGGGGGGGGGGGGGGGGGGGGGGAGGAGGAGGAGATAACTTTTTTAGTTTGCATGCAGGGTATACTAGGGTTCTATGAAGAGGTTAGCAAAAACCTCGATAATGGAAATGCTGTAGATGTGATTTTCCTAGATTTCGCTAAAGCATTTGATACTGTCCCACACAAGAGATTGATTAATAAAATGGAGAACCTAGGATTGGGTGAAAATATCTGCAGATGGGTAGGGAATTGGCTATGTAATAGAGAACAAAGAGTGGTTGTGAATGGTGCCGTATCAGATATGATACCGGTACTAAGTGGAGTGCCCCAGGGCTCGGTTTTGGGGCCCATTTTGTTTAACATTTTTATTAACGATATTGGGATAGGGTTACTCAGCAATGTATCCATCTTTGCGGACGATACAAAACTTAGCAAAGTCATCAAATCACCAGAAGATGTCACCATGCTTCAAAATGATCTTGCAATTCTAGATGAGTGGGCTAAAAAATGGAAGATGAGGTTCAATGTAGATAAATGTAAGGTTATGCACCTTGGGAGACACAACCAGTGTGCAAGTTACAACCTTAGCGGAGAGGAACTGGGTAATTCCATACTTGAAAAGGATCTAGGAGTCCAAATAGACAGCAATCTAGGATGTAGTGCCCATTGTAATGTAGCTACAAAAAAGGCCAACAAAATTCTGGCATGTATTAAGAGGGGAATGGAAACTAGGGACTCAAGGGTAATTATGCCACTATATAAAGCATTGGTGCGACCTCACCTAGAGTATGGAGTACAGTTCTGGGCCCCACACTATAAAAAGGACATCATAGAATTAGAAAAAGTCCAAAGGCGAGCAACAAAGCTTATTAGGGGAATGGAGAATTTAACCCCTTCACGACATTGCCTTTTAAGGTAATTTTTTTTTTTTTTTTCCTCCTTGCGTTCAAATAAGCGTAACTTTTTTAATTTTCCGGCTATATAGACACACGAGGGCTTTTTTTTTGCGGGACAAGTTGTACTTTGTAATGGTACCATTTACTGTACCGTATAATATTCTGGGGAATCAGGAAATAATTCAATGTGGGGTAAAAAAAAAAAAAAACGCCATTGCACAATTTTGCGCTGGTTACGTTTTTTTTGGAGTTCATAGTTCGTTTAAAATGATGGGTTATCTTTATTCTATGGGTCGTTACGATTCTGGCGATACTAAACTTATATAGTTTTCGTTATGTTTTACCACTAAAAAAAAAAATCGCAACTTTTACGGTTTTTCTAATTTGCGTTGCGTCGCCATGTTCTGCGGCTTATAACTTTTTTATTTTTCCACCTACGGACCTGGGTGAGGGCTCATTTTTTGCGGGCTGAAGTGTATTTTTTAATTAATACCATTATGGGATATGGGCGACTTTCTGATCTCTTTTAGTTATTTTTTTTTGGGTACGCGATGCGACCAAAAAACGTAGTTTTGGCGTTGGGGATTATTTTCCGTTTACGCCTTTAACCGTGCGGGATAACTAATGTTATATTTTAATAGATCGGACTTTTAGGAACGCGGCGATACCAAATATGTTTATTTTTTTTATTTTTTATTTATTTTTATTTGGGAAATGGGGAAAGGGGGGTGATTTGAACTTTTAATATTTTTTTTTTTTTTTTTTTTTTAAACTTTATTTTTTTTTTTTTTTTACTTTTACTACAAGGCCCCCTAGTGTACTTGACCACTAGGGGGCGCGATCGCCTGTACTAGGTTCAGCCATAGAGCTCTATGGCTGAACGTAGTGATTTTATGCACTTCCTATTACATCCTGCCTGAGGCAGGATGTAATAGGTATGCATACACGGCCAGCACAGGGGTCTACATTAGACCCCTGGCTACCGATCGGCACCCTCCGATCTCGCTGCGGGGGGCCCCGATCGGCGCCGGAGGGGGGCGCCCCCCCTCCGATCAGCTATTTAAGCACTGCGGGCGCTTTGCCCGCGGTGCTTAAAGGGTTAAACGGCCACGATCGGCGAACTCGCCGCTCGTGGCCGTGAGAGCAGGGACCTGGCTGTAATATACAGCCATTACCTGCTCTCTTTCAAGCCAGCTCACTCCGTGAGCTGGCTTGATTCCCCCGCAACGGACATATGACGTATATATACGTCATATGTCGTGAAGGGGTTAAGCTACGGGGAGAGATTAAGCAATTTGGGACTATTTACATTAGAAAAGAGACGTTTAAGGGGGGACATGCTCAACATGTACAAGTATATCAAGGGCCAATATAAGGAACTGTCACACACCCTATTTTCTACTAGAAAGGAATCTAGGACGCGAGGGCATGAGTATAGAATAGAAGAAAAAAGATTTCATTCAGCTAGTAGAAAGAATTTCTTTACGGTCAGAACAGTCAAACTCTGGAACTCTCTTCCCAGAGAGGTGGTAACGGCTGGCTCATTAAATGCGTTCAAGGCAAAGTTGGACAAACATTTACTGGAGAAAAACATCCATGGGTACAAATAAGAAATATAATTTGTCTGTAAAATACCAGAACCTACCAAATCAGCAATGGATATCTATACCAGGTTGAACTAGATGGACGCAAGTCTTTTTTCAGCCTTACCTACTATGTAACTATGTAACTATGTATATACTGGTGGCTCCTGCATGCAGCCCACACCTACTGGGCAGCTTCATTTTATGCTGCAATTTAGATTGGACTTGTCCCTCCCAAATCTAAATCTCTGCACGTCACATCTGCCCCCTGCAACACAGCATGGCCTTACCAAAGTGCACAGTTACTGCTTTACATTTACCACAGTATCAGAGGGTATGGGTCATTGAGCCGACCCATATTAGGTTGTCATGTTTAAGTCGATAGTCAAAGGTCCACACGAGTTTTTCATGGTTATTCGTCCCGAATATCAACATGGATATCGTCAAAGTTCTGCTTCCCCTCCCATGGCTCCCTGCGCTCTCCGCACCCCAGAGGATGGCAGGGCATGAAATACCGCCTGTCGGCACATGTCAGCTCAAAAACAGTGAAAAAACATGACCTAGACATTGTCGACATTCCAATCCTGTCAACCTTAGCCATGTCGACCTAATGACAGTATACTGAATCAAAAACCAGTGCCGGATTGCAGCAGACGGGGTGATGTTTGGCCTGCGGGCCGTAGATTGGACACCCCTGATATAAAGTAACTATATATAATCTGTAAATAAGTGGAATATTGGTAGAGCAATTACTTAGAACCAGATTCCACGCACGTGAGAGAGTTGGATGACAAAGGCGGGGCGATTGTCATTCAGAATTTATGTGATTACACGCGGGTGACACGGATGTGTATAAGGTATTAAGGTGCCCATACACTAGTAAGATTTATCTTCAGATCTGGCTGGTGGAACAAAAACATGGTTATGGATGAGTGACAGTTTGTCAGTTTTCCAGCACTTCCAAGCAAATAGTCAACTGTCATTTGCTCTCATCCAAAACCAGGTTTTTGTTCCAACCAGCCAGATCTGCAGATAAATCTGCGTGTGTATGGCTACCTTACAACTCTGACCCTACTGCTGTAATTGGCAGACATTTGAGTGACAGATTGCAAGAAGCCGTTGCAGTGGGACTTATACCTAAGTCATTAAAAACAGCGCTCATTAACGACACACCAGTAGAGCCAATCATACACAAATCTGTAGAGCAGGCTTTCCCAACCACGGTCCTCAGGGCACACCAACAGTGCAGGTTTTAGTGATATCCACGCTTGAGCAAAGGTGACTTAATTAGTACCTGACTGATTCTGATTAAACCATCTGTGCTGAAACCTGGAGATCACTAAAACATGCACTGTTGGTGTGCCTTAAGGACCGTGGTTGGGAAAGCCTGGTGTAGAATGTCCACCTGGTCGACCAATCCTATCGGCCCATAATGGACTATTCCACAAAGTGTCTACATTCTGCAGCCATCTTTGTACATCATCCCAGACATTTACTTGATACAACGGCTTTCCTTAATAAATGAAGGGACATTGGAGGGTATGTTGCTGCGTAGCATGGATATTTCTAGCCTGTACACGGTAATTCCCAATCGTGAAGGCTTATTGGCAGTATGAGGTTTGATAGAGGGCAATCCATTGTATTTGGGATCGGATGTGGATTTGGTGCTCGATCAACTAGAACTAGTGCTTATGTAATTATTTCATCTTTGATGGGGTGTTCTACCTCCAAGCATCTGGATGTGCGATGGGGTCCAACGTGGTCCCATCCTACGCCAAAGCTTACATGTACATGGTGGAGGATGATGTCATGCTTAGTAATCGTATGTTCTCTGAGAATATTTGAATGTACGATACATTGATGACTTATTCATGATGTGGACAGGAGGTCAGCAGATTTTGGAGAGCTTCATATCTGAGCAGAATGGTTCAGGTCTTCCAGTACAAGTATGTATGGAATTATTCCATAGTGACTGACCGCAATACTACCTTACACACGGCCAGTTTCCATCCTAGTGAGCTTACATTCTCGCTACCGCATTCGCAATTCCTACGAGCCATCAGGACATGTTCTGATCGTGAGATTGCGATCACTCATATTGACAGGATGACCAATGATCATTGTGACGGAGTATGATGCCAAGACGTGAAGACACTCTGCGGCAGACCAAGAAAGCTTTGACCAACCGTATGCCCAGGGTCAGTCATTACATGCCTATTCAGCATATTGCATGACAGCTTTGGTCTATTGTTGGCACTGACCCAGACCTTAATTTACATGACACCACCACAATGCCAGGTTATAGTCGTGGAAAGAACATACATGACTGGGTCATGAGGACAGACATTACCGGCATGCGTAATGCACACTCAGTACAAAGTACCTTTACACAACTCCAGAAGGGTTGTCTCCGCTGTTTGTGCCATTTGTCGCGCCTTAAACAGTGTTTAAGTAGCAACCCTCCCTCACCCCTGCAGGTGACAGCTTGCCTTGCCCCCCCTGCTCTGTCCTGTGCCTGCAGACCCCTCCCTTCTGCTTCCTCCATTGCCTGCAACCCCCCCCCCCCCCCCTTTGCAGGTGACAGACTGTTCCCTCCTTTGCCACCACCCACTCGCCTGCAGACCCTTGCCCCTCACCCCAACAGGTGTCATTCTATCCCCCTGTTCCCTCCTGTGACTTAGACCACCCACCCTAAGATCATAGCCTGCTCCCTCCCCCCTGCAAGGGATAGTATGCTCCCGTCTGTGCCTGCAACACCACTCCTGGTCCCATAGCCCTATTGTAGTGTGACAATGGTGGGGGGGGGGGGGGGGCCCTATGAAGATTTTGCTTTGGGGCCCCCAAGGTTCTAGTTACGTCCCTGTCCTGCCCATAAATGTACCATTCGAGCAGCGATTGCCAGTGGGCAGTGATCACAGCATGTCCATGTTGAGATCTATTATAATCGATCCGGAACCTGCAAGTATGCGCAGGTGTGACAGATCTCTCCGTCTCCTACAAAGGGAGGCCAGGTGGATAAATAGATTGGGGACCTTAGCACCTTGGTCTGAATGAATCTGATGGCCTTCACCGCTTCCTATAAATATCTACATACATTTCTTTGTATTTCAGCTTCATTCCAACAGCCGATATCCTTGTGCTTATTATAGATATGCATTTATCATTTATACAATCGTGCTAATTTTGATAGATCTTTGTTTTTATTGCATGCTTTTTCATTATCTTTTCTGTTTTTATTTTACTTAATTTTGTGTCTGCATTTATATGGGTGCGTCTAGCACAGTTACCTTATGGTATTCTGGCATGTGCCGTGCTATACATGCGTGTTCTGTTTATTTACTGAACATCATATTTGTTTTTAGTCGGTCGCCGTAGCAACCAGGACGGGATGATCGAGTCATCAGTGGGCGCGCCAATCCGGGACCGGAAGCGGGCGGACGGCTGTACGTGGTCTGAGGGTTTCTGGTAAAGATATGTTCTGTTTGCTTCTTGTGTTATTCGGAGGACGATGTGAAAATATACGTTGAAAATGTTTGAATATACAGCTGCAATATTGTCTGTTTATTGCCTCCGGGTGCCGCCGTCCATTGCACATACAAATGGAGCGCCTCTCATACAGCCCTAGGAAACGCCAGATTCCCTGTGCTGGCATACGCTGGCAGAGAGGCGCGTGTGTCTCACACGCATGCGCGTCCCCTGCACTCGGCGACAGGATCCCTGCCTGTCTCCGCTTCAGGGAGACTGGCAGGGTTGGGGGGGTACGGGGGAATTGATGGGGATCGGCTGGGAGCCTGTCAGAACAGGGCGCGCGAGCATCTCACCGTCAGATAGCGGGGGCTGGACGTTGGCGATTCTATCGCCAGCTGAATGAGAAGCGCTTCATCTGTATACATATATATATATATATATATATTAATCTACCACACAATGGCAGTACTCACAAGCGACTGAAACAACTGGAAAATACATGGGGGTGCCCATAATCCTCCCCGCCAGTCAGCGTATTACCTGGTCTGCGGTCAGCAGCGGCTCCTCGTTAATACCAGAATCATTCTCACTCTTCTCATTCAGCTCCTCCTCCTCTTTCTCCCGGAACTGGAACGAAAGGACGGAGCCGGTTCAGTCACAGTAATACGTACTGTAATTGTGCACAAGGCGGCTGCTCCCTATACCCAGTGTACATGGACATGACACTACAGTGTCATAGGCAGGTAATAGGTCTACACCAAAACGTCAACATGCACAAGGTCGTCACTGACAAAGGGGACATACACAAAAGGAAGACATGACAAAAGTTGACACATGAAAATGCCAACGTGAGTTTTTCTTTTTTTTCTTCTTCATTTTTTAACATTTACCTGTTTAGGTGTCAACTGAAAATGGAAAAACTTGTGTCATCCTTTGCATGTGTTGACCTTTGTTAAAGCTGACCTTGTCCATGTCGACCTTTTGGTGTCAACCTATTGACTGTATGTATACACTGTTGACCTATCATCTGGATACTGAAGGGGTCTTGTCTGGGGCAATGTACAGCCAACATTTCCCTGCGGGTACGCGCTGCACTAATTGTGGGTCTACATGCTCCTGTGTCGGCATTGACACCAAACCAACCCTGAAAAACTCATCTCAACCTTTTCATGTGTTGACCTTTAATCACGGTCTACCTTGTTTATGTCAACATTTATTTGGTGTTGACCTATTGACTGCCTGTCTAGACCCTGTCTAACGTATAATTTGGGAAGCGCCCACTGCACCTCCTGCATCTCCGGATGTGGCCTGTTCTGTAGCATGTACGGTATATGGGGCCTACACAGGTAGCGATACTAGGTCGCTCAGCAGACAGCGCTGTGTGCTGAGCGATCTGAGAACATTGGCCCCAACCGCTGGTTCTTAATCGCCGGTAGTGGCGGGCGGGGCCACTCATTGCTCTCGCTATGGCCCCTACACACACACACACAGCGATATAGGGTCATTTCTGAGCGATGTAGTTAAATGAAGTGAAACCGCTGAGGGAATGCCTGTACTGTATACGGCTCCGTGTGTGGGGCCCATTGGTAATAGCTTTGTTTGCCAGCTGCCCCGTGTGTTGCCCAGTCAGTGTTCCTGGGTGATGAACGATGATTCTGCAGCGATTACTGATTCAGCGTCTTGTCTTCCAGTAAGTGGCTTCTGTCTAGAAGGCCAGCGTGGAACCGGCATCCGGCTCTTACTGGGGAAACTCTGCACATTACCTCCCATTTATAGAATTCCCATTAGAACAGCGAGAAAGCAAACTAAGAGCGCCTGGGAGCGCCGTCCCTCCCAGAGCAATTCCAACCATGGACACATTACAATATGCAAAACCTAATTGCTGATAGGCCTGAATAATAGATTACAGTCCTCGGCCTCATTCATAACGTCCTTCACTCTCTACTCCTCCGGTAACAGTTTGTATGCCAGAAGCAGGGACACCCCCCCACAGACACTGTATCACACGTCCCCAATGTACCCAATAGGGCAGGAAGACGCTGCTACATTGCATCAGGCTACAACCACCAGGAGAGAGGGTACGGTATGAAGTGGTTTGGTGGCACCCTGACATGGCCCCCTGAGACTGGGTCACCATACACAGTAGCCGTGCTGGAAGGATATATATAAAGTGGTGGACGAACCGGCACTCACTCTCCTGGGTAACTGCCCGGGTGTCCGCGGTGGTGTGTGGATACTGTGGGAAGGATCCGCATCACTCCAGAGGTCTTGGGCAACAAGTTTCTTTTTAATGGAAGTACAGGTACTGCATGCGATGAGCGGGTCGACGTTAAATCTATAATGTATAAGTGTGTGTATATATATTCTGTATGTCTTGTAACATTCATAACAAATATTCTTGATAAAAATCTTATAGCATTTTGTGATTATGTGTGCAGCCCTCAAATATTTTCGAGGGCCCCCAGCCAAAATAGTTGCCCACCCCTGTGCTACAGGAACCATCAGTTCATCTTCCAGTCCCATAATTAGATTTCTGGTGGAATCCCAAATTATACATGGATCATGGAAACCCAAAATGCAAAGTTATACATCCCCATAAACCCAGGCCAGGAATGGCAAGTGTATGCATAGTCCTGCACTGATAGGACACAGGAGAATGACCATGTATTCCATGTATAGAGATGGCAGCTACCATCAGGGCCTGCAATACCCTGCACATACACACACTCACATACTGTACATTCCCTTCAGGACTACACATTTTAGACATCTGACATAGAGAGAGATTTTTTAGGCCTCTAAAAAAATTGCACCAAATCGCACACATCACGTGTGTGATTTTTGGCCTGAAAACCACCAATTTAATGTAATGTGTAAAAATGACTTGTGATTTCTGGTGATTTTTAATAATTGGGATGTGGTATATTTTTTTTTTTTTTAGTAAAGGGGCCATTTTTTTGTAAAATTGAACAAAAAAAATAAAAATAAACCACTTCGCCCCAAACATAACCAGCCGGTCCTGGTTTGAGAAGTACAAGGACATAAAATGTATTTCAGTACCAGTACCGGCCTCTTGGACCAGTCCTGGTTCTAAACATACAGGTGACAAAAAAGTAGGGTCCCCCCATATTTTGGAACAAGCAGCAAGCTCCAACAGCCAGCAGGGTGAACTCACAGCTGGGGGGAGACGGTGCTAGGCATCTCGGCGCCCCAGGCAGATAGTTCTGGGGGGGAGACGGCTGCTGCTGCTGACCTCAACTGCGGGGGGGGGGGGGGGGGGGGGGGTTGTTAATACTCGCGGGAAGCAGGCACCACCAGTGGTTGACGCTGATCTGCTTATTGTGGGGAGGCAGGCAGGCGGCCGGGGGTGTGCAGCCGACTGACGAGTTGCGGGGGGAATGGGCCGCAAGTAGTGGCAGGTAGGTCAGCAGTTGGGGGTGTGCAGTCGCCACTGACCTGCTCCATGGGTGGGTGGGTGGCAGCTCTGTTGGGTGCTGGAAGTGTGAGGGTCGGGACTCGGGAGATCTTCCCTTTCCCTGCGCCTCACGTTCCGGGCACCAGTGCTTTCTTTAGAATGCTGTACCGCCCTCCAGTGGCCGGCGCCCCAGGCAAATGCCTAAAGCTGCCTAGTGGAGGCACCGGCACTGGGTCCCCCCAGCTAAAGCATTATCACTCTGTCTGATCAGCCCTGGCCCAGGTCTCATGGGTAGTGGGTACCCCCCAGGCCAACCCTGGATCGAAGACTGAAGAGACGCATGTATATTTACTCAGGCTCGTCCCTGAGAATGAAGGAAATCCCAGTGACGTCAGGGAAAGCAGAACAGGGCCGGGCTCCTTTCACCTGCAGGGACATATATACTGGCGAAAGATCGCATATTGCATTGCGGGTACGTGTGCAGGACAGGTTATACAGTATAAGGTATAGAGGGGTCTGGCACAGTCACGTACCTCAGAGTCGGACAGGTTATACAGTATAAGGTATAGAGGGGTCTGGCACAGTCACGTACCTCAGTGCAGGACAGGTTATACAGTATAAGGTATAGAGGAGTCTGGCACAGTCACGTACCTCAGAGCAGGACAGGTTATACAGTATAAGGTATAGAGGAGTCTGGCACAGTCACGTACCTCAGTGCAGGACAGGTTATACAGTATAAGGTATAGAGGGGTCTGGCACAGTCACGTACCTCAGTGCAGGACAGGTTATACAGTATAAGGTATAGAGGGGTCTGGCACAGTCATGTACCTCAGTGCAGGACAGGTTATACAGTATAAGGTATAGAGGAGTCTGGCACAGTCACGTACCTCAGAGTCGGACAGGTTATACAGTATAAGGTATAGAGGGGTCTGGCACAGTCACGTACCTCAGTGCAGGACAGGTTATCCAGTATAAGGTATAGAGGAGTCTGGCACAGTCACGTACCTCAGTGCAGGACAGGTTATACAGTATAAGGTATAGAGGGGTCTGGCACAGTCACGTACCTCAGTGCAGGACAGGTTATACAGTATAAGGTATAGAGGGGTCTGGCACAGTCATGTACCTCAGTGCAGGACAGGTTATACAGTATAAGGTATAGAGGAGTCTGGCACAGTCACGTACCTCAGAGTCGGACAGGTTATACAGTATAAGGTATAGAGGGGTCTGGCACAGTCACGTACCTCAGTGCAGGACAGGTTATACAGTATAAGGTATAGAGGGGTCTGGCACAGTCACATACCTCAGTGCAGGACAGGTTATACAGTATAAGGTATAGAGGGGTCTGGCACAGTCATGTACCTCAGTGCAGGACAGGTTATACAGTATAAGGTATAGAGGGGTCTGGCACAGTCACGTACCTCAGTGCAGGACAGGTTATACAGTATAAGGTATAGAGGGGTCTGGCACAGTCATGTACCTCAGTGCAGGACAGGTTATACAGTATAAGGTATAGAGGAGTCTGGCACAGTCACGTACCTCAGAGTCGGACAGGTTATACAGTATAAGGTATAGAGGGGTCTGGCACAGTCACGTACCTCAGTGCAGGACAGGTTATACAGTATAAGGTATAGAGGGGTCTGGCACAGTCACGTACCTCAGAGCAGGACAGGTTATACAGTATAAGGTATAGAGGGGTCTGGCACAGTCACGTACCTCAGTGCAGGACAGGTTATACAGTATAAGGTATAGAGGGGTCTGGCACAGTCACGTACCTCAGTGCAGGACAGGTTATACAGTATAAGGTATAGAGGGGTCTGGCACAGTCACGTACCTCAGAGCAGGACAGGTTATACAGTATAAGGTATAGAGGGGTCTGGCACAGTCACGTACCTCAAAGTCGGACAGGTTATACAGTATAAGGTATAGAGGGGTCTGGCACAGTCACGTACCTCAGAGTCGGACAGGTTATACAGTATAAGGTATAGAGGGGTCTGGCACAGTCACGTACCTCAGTGCAGGACAGGTTATACAGTATAGGGTATAGAGGAGTCTGGCACAGTCACGTACCTCAGTGCAGGACAGGTTATACAGTATAAGGTATAGAGGGGTATGGCACAGTCACGTACCTCAAAGTCGGACAGGTTATACAGTATAAGGTATAGAGGGGTCTGGCACAGTCACGTACCTCAGAGCAGGACAGGTTATACAGTATAAGGTATAGAGGGGTCTGGCACAGTCACGTACCTCAAAGTCGGACAGGTTATACAGTATAAGGTATAGAGGAGTCTGGCACAGTCACGTACCTCAGAGTCGGACAGGTTATACAGTATAAGGTATAGAGGAGTCTGGCACAGTCACGTACCTCAGAGTCGGACAGGTTATACAGTATAAGGTATAGAGGGGTCTGGCACAGTCACGTACCTCAGTGCAAGACAGGTTATACAGTATAAGGTATAGAGGAGTCTGGCACAGTCACGTACCTCAGTGCAGGACAGGTTATACAGTATAAGGTATAGAGGGGTCTGGCACAGTCACGTACCTCAGAGCAGGACAGGTTATACAGTATAAGGTATAGAGGGGTCTGGCACAGTCACGTACCTCAGAGCAGGACAGGTTATACAGTATAAGGTATAGAGGAGTCTGGCACAGTCACGTACCTCAGAGTCGGACAGGTTATACAGTATAAGGTATAGAGGGGTATGGCACAGTCACGTACCTCAAAGTCGGACAGGTTATACAGTATAAGGTATAGAGGGGTCTGGCACAGTCACGTACCTCAGAGTCGGACAGGTTATACAGTATAAGGTATAGAGGGGTCTGGCACAGTCACGTACCTCAGAGCAGGACAGGTTATACAGTATAAGGTATAGAGGAGTCTGGCACAGTCACGTACCTCAGAGTCGGACAGGTTATACAGTATAAGGTATAGAGGGGTATGGCACAGTCACGTACCTCAAAGTCGGACAGGTTATACAGTATAAGGTATAGAGGGGTCTGGCACAGTCACGTACCTCAGAGTCGGACAGGTTATACAGTATAAGGTATAGAGGGGTCTGGCACAGTCACGTACCTCAGAGTCGGACAGGTTATACAGTATAAGGTATAGAGGGGTCTGGCACAGTCACGTACCTCAGAGCAGGACAGGTTATACAGTATAAGGTATAGAGGAGTCTGGCACAGTCACGTACCTCAGAGTCGGACAGGTTATACAGTATAAGGTATAGAGGGGTATGGCACAGTCACGTACCTCAAAGTCGGACAGGTTATACAGTATAAGGTATAGAGGGGTCTGGCACAGTCACGTACCTCAGAGTCGGACAGGTTATACAGTATAAGGTATAGAGGGGTCTGGCACAGTCACGTACCTCAGAGTCGGACAGGTTATACAGTATAAGGTATAGAGGGGTCTGGCACTGTCCCGTACCTCAGAGTCGGACAGGTTATACAGTATAAGGTATAGAGGGGTCTGGCACAGTAACATACCTCAGAGTCGGACAGGTTACCATTCAGTAGCTCCTCGCTATGTTCCCTCCATTTCTCCCCATTCAGTGGAATGTAGTTGTCAGTGAGGGCGTCCCAGACTCTGCCAATGAGATAAACATGTCAGCATTAGGCGACTGGACCAGCTCTGCCTTGAGGATAATGATGTGCGGTAGGGAAATGGAGCTGTCTGTAAGAGTCACATCCACCATTCATGTTAGTACATAATTAGTCCGCAGTGTAGACATCCAATATATGAACAACATCAATCACATAAAATGACAAATCTTCAGTTAATAAGCAATCTAATATAACCTACATCCATTGCACCATTGGTTCAGTTCTGACGCTCACACAGAGCAGGCCGCAGGCCAGCTGGAATACGTACGGGCAAGCTCAGCTTTACAAAGGAGATGTGCACTTGTGCTGCTTGCCGGAGAGCTCTGATTGGGTGGCAGCTCACACAGCTGAGCAACAGCGGATCCGACCAACTAGCCGTCAAGCTATGAGAATTTGGTTCTTGTCTCAGTTCCTCAGATCATCACTCCTGCCCATATTCCCATCACCCCAATATATCCCACCACCTGGCATGTGCCACTAACAGGATAATTGTGTTATTCCCTTCACCTGTCACTGGTTTACGGTTATGGCTGATCGGTGTATATTATATACTTTTATAAAGGTCAATAATAATGAGCAAATACATTGTACAAAATACGGCTGTGATCATGGTTACAAACAAGATAGGAAAATGTAACCAATAATAATAATATACATGTTTTTGTTGTTTTTAAGATCTCGAGTCGAGATCTTGGCATCGAAGAGGGCTTTGGATTTAAATGGTATAATGAGCTCCGGGTTATGTAATTGGCACAAATACAGATGTTTCCACATACATCTAGCCTCTTTTCGTGTCAAACAGCCCTTCTAGCCATCCCATGTGACTCTGTCGTGCTCTGGGTCTTTTTTGTAACTTTTTCTGTTACAATGCATCTCATTCTCAAAAGGGAGCAATTGTGACGCACAAGCAGCTTCTGGTGATTAAAATGATATGCTGCCAAATCAGTCATTTAGGAATTTTCTGTTTTATAATTTAAGCAACACCCATGCGACCAGCGTGAGGCTGTCAGTCAGCCTGTCAGCCCTCCCTTTATATTCAAGCTCGCCCCAGAAAGCAGAGGAGAGATTTCAGCTGAGTCCCGGACCTCCCGCCTGGGACCTAGAGCAGCCGCTGCAGTCATTCCCTGCAATGTGCTGTTTGCCACCGGTCCCTTGAATAAGCAGCTGTACCCATGGCTCAGGCTGTATACTTGGCACAGCTGGATTAGTAAACCCATTTGCACCCAACGCTGCATTATCCCCATAGTACTGTATAGGGTACATCCTTTACATTTACCTACACATACAGCCTGGAATAAAAGACTGACTACCAGTGATCTGAATTAATGGATGAGGAGGTCACTGTACAGTATGTACGTCTGTGTTCCTATCAGGCAGGGAAGGGTTACGCTACAGTGTTTGCTACGGAATGAGTCAGAGCGGAAGCTGCCCGGGGGCACACATCCCATAACAATGATCCTCCAAGCACTGCAGCCAGAATCCCAGCCCCGAGACCTGCTCTCCTTTGGTATTCTCCTGTCTATGTGGTGCTGGATCGCACCAGCTATGGCCACAACACCGAGCTGCCCGTTACCAGGCACTACGCAGAACGTGGCATTGCTCCCTCCTACTAAATGCTGGGAGAGACCAAGCAATAATAAGTAATGTCATCACTAGAACAGTGCACGGGAAGTCTGGCGATTCTGGAGTCCCCGCTAGAACTGGTTTATGTAACGTGTAGCATTGTAAGTCCCTGTATGACAGGTTTGCTCCCTGTAATCAGAGCAGCCTATTTTCCTGACATAAGTAGGACGATCCCCCGCAATTCTCCCAGCAGCCCGCACCCTGGTGACAAGCTTATGTAGTACATAAGTACCAGTAGGAATTGCATAACCACCAATCAGGAATCTGCGTCATTCTGCACAAACATCAATGGATGGACCTATCAGCACCCATCCTGTTAGGCCTATACTTGCCATTAAGCCACATCAATGTTTTTTCTTTTTAAAAACAGGAGAAAAGGATCTGGAAAGGCACCAATCAGGGAACAGTATAACATAGCACTGCTATGAGTGTATCCAGTTCTGTGAAAATATTTCTGAGCTGAAATTTGCCACTCACCAACATTCTCCCTTCAACCCAATGGCAGCTGAGTAACATCGCAAGAGAAGAAACCTGCGGTTTCCAGCTGGGACCAAATAAACTGGCAGCTGGATCTGCAGCAGGGCTGCTTCTACCAGGTATATTAACAAGAGGGACGATCAGTAATGCAATCAATTATTGTTTGTTTAATTACCATTACAGGATATTTCATGTTCAGCGGTGCAGACAGATCCTAAATAGATTCCATTACGCATAGAACAAATAAGATGTGAAATATGCTAAGGGCCAGATTGAACACACACAGGGGAAAGGGTGGTAGTGTCCGGATTTTACGTACAAGGCTATTCATTTACCGCCCTGTCTGCGTGTGGCAAGTTAGCTGCTGTGTGCATTAATCCATAGGTTTCAGAAACAGTACCAGAGGCTATGGGTTAAAACGTCCACAGAACCCGCAATAATGAGCACTTACCACTAAATTTACCTCCCTCAAGTGAAGCCTGCAAGCTTATCATGGGCTGCAATTCAATAAATCAGGCAGATCGATTAGCCTGCAGTTAATTGCTAATTGAATATGGCCCTAAACAGAGAGTTCTCTGGATTTTGGCTGCATTGCTGCATTATATGATTATTCTCCAATGAGGTCGTTTACGGCGTCCTAACTAATTTCCCACAAGAAAGCAGGTGGTTGGTCCAGTTGGGTTCTAGTCAACCTAACAATGGGTCTCCATCCACTACTTCCACTTACTCCTCATCCCGGAGCCGTTCCTCCTCCTCTTGGATCTGCAGATGATTCTTCACAGGAGCCAAGTTCTCAGTCTTCGTATTGTAATTTCGGAAGCAGACATTCAGCTTCTCGTCAAACTCGTTGACCAGATCTTCCATGGACTTGAAGCTGATGATCTCAGAGCTAAAGTTCTCCAGCTCAGAGAGAGACGCATCCTCCATATGCCGAGAGGGAGACATGTAGATACTTCTGGACTTGTCGTCCCGATCCTCAGAGTAAGACCTTACATCCTCAAACTCCTCGTCCAGGCACACTAAGGGGGCCTCCATCTCTGAGCACCTCAGGGGTGGAGGCTGAGGGAAGGCGGTCACTTTCAGTTTGCCTGTGTGAACACAAAAGATACAAGGTAAATACATTGTCCAATCGTCCGCTGAAAGCCCCATTCTAGGGAAATAATCACCATTGCAGCCATAATTGTCACATATTGTGGGGCAGTAATGCTGCCTATACATCTGGCATTATACTCCAAGTGGCATCAATTTAATAATTCATTAACCAAATACTTCTTTGTATTAAACAATGACAATGACATTCTGCAATTATCTAACGTCCCTTCAGGACGAGCTCTGAGTCTCTCCTGCACTGTGGTTCATTGTTCAGTTACCTAACGTGACCTCTACACAGAGCATCCCCATTGCAGACGCACACTGTTGTGTCTATAGTATCAACCTAGTCCCTTTAATGTGACAAAATGTTTTATTCAAATGTAAAAAAACTGATATCAATACAAGTGTGGTACCAGTCCTCAGGACCATTCACAGGTCATGTTTTCCAGGTCTCCCGGTAGGTGCGCTGACGATACTAACAAACGAGCAGATCATGTTTCACAATTGTAAAAAAAGAACAACATGTCCAGGGTGAGATCAGGTCGCAAAAAGGGGGGGGGGGGGGGGGGGGATTGCGGTTTACACATCGCTACAACAGCACTTCACCTCTTCACGGGTCATTGGACTGAGACCATTGTATATTGAGCATATTTCGCTAGAAGGCAGCTTATATTTACATAAACAGCATAATTATATATCGGCTTACCATACAATCCCGTTACACTGGGAAACTCATGAATTATACAGGATCTAGGGCTGGCTGACTTCAAGCCTCCATTTCAGCTGGTTTTAGTCAGCCACTGGACCTGTGTAATTCATAAGTGTCCCGGTTTCAAAGGGATGGTACTGTACAGTAATCCTAATTATATACAGAACATTCTTTATTACACATCAGACCTACACAGCACTGTATGCTAGGCTCAAATATCCTTTCTAAAAACTCTTATTGGGTATACATATTCATTCAGAGACTTCACCCCAAATGGACTCGAATGTCCAGCAAACGGCCCCAGGCTTACTACATCTCCCATGGAGATAGAACGTACCCTGACGAATGTAGACCGGCTGCAGCCACAGACACCCATGAAGTCTGCTCATAAACCTCCATACACACTGGACAATGTATGCACTCAAAGACATCAGTGATTCATTTCCTTTGAACTTCCCCGGTGTCCTGGATGAAACATGTGCTGCACACACACTGAAAGATGTGACGAACAATCTAGCTACAGTCTACAGGCTGTTTTTGAAAGTTATCCAAATTGAGCTGCCTGCACAGTAGAGGAACAATCCTGATGAACGACCTGTGGGTACGCGCATCATCGTTAGTAGCATACGCACTGAACAATATTTAAACCAACATCATTCAGTAGTGCCAAAATGATTGATATTGGTCAAAAAGCGTGTGTATGCACCTTTAGACCATGGACCCACTTCAACGTAATGTTTTACCATAGGCGTGACTATTTTCTTAAATGCCCCTCCCTCTCGCTCCCTTCAACCAGGCTGATGCAAGGCGTCACACATCCCCTGTATTTCAGCACCAATCATCCCCTCTTCTCCCACTATCTCCATCAGCATTGGTGAAACTGAGATCACCTCCACCGACCAAACGCGCTGCCTCGGTGTCATCATTGACTCCTCCCTCTCTTTCACCCCCCACATTCGTGCTCTCTCACAGTCTTGCCGCTTTCACCTCCGCAACATCTCACGCATCAGACCATTCCTCTCCACTGACGCGACCAAAATTCTCATTCACTCTCTTGTCATCTCCCGCCTTGACTTCTGCAACATCCTTCTCTCCGGGCTACCTCTCGCCCGCCTTGCCCCTCTCCAATCCATTCTTAACGCTGCTGCTAGGCTCATCTTCCTCTCCCGCCGCCTCCCCCCTCTGTCTATCTCTTCACTGGCTCCCCATTCCTTTCCGAGTTCTCTTTAAACTCCTCACCACCACCTACAAGGCTCTCTCCTCCTCCACCGCTCCTTACCGCTCTTCACTGATCTCTATCCACACTCCCTCCCGTCCTCTTCGCTCCATCGCTGACCGCCGACTGACCTCTCACCTAATCACCTCCTCCCACTCCCGTGTCCAAGACTTCTCTCGCGCTGCCCCCCTGCACTGGAACAACCTCCCGCCACCCATCAGGCTTTCTGATTACCTTACCTCCGTCCAAGCGCTCCCTCAAAACCCTCTTCTTCCAACTAGCCTATCCCTCCTCCTCCTAACCTTATTTGCTCCTCCTATTCTGCCTACCCTACCCCTCCATCCATTCCTACTTATCCTGTTGTTTTTCGTTCGTCCACCCACCTCCTTTTAGTCTGGTAACTCTTATGAGTAGGTTCCTCCTTCCTCACGTACTCACCCTACCTCATTACCTCACCTGTGCTCCTGTCCTGTTCTTCCCTTCCTCTACTTCATCTTCAGTCTCCTCGACAATTTCCACACCTACTTCAGAACTGATGCCGATTTTAGTTCTACCAGTTCTATACCCCTATTTATACTGTATTTTATCAACACACCCTGTACGTTACCCTGTTTTTTGTTTGCTATGTACGGCGCTGCGGACACTTTGTGGCGCCTTATAAACGTACTACCTCATCCACGTTGAACTGTTCATATACTGTGTAATTAAGGATGTAAGAGGCTCTGCTAGCTGCTGGAATATCAGGAGTGAGAGTAGGCATCCTGAGCTGGTTCCCCAGGATAATGATGACTAGAATAGAACCTCATTCCATTGGTGGAAAGCTAACATCCCACTGTCTACAGGAATACCCACACGCATAATGAAGCATGCAGGTCAGGTAGGCAGGAGAACAGCGACATCACAGCACATACTACAATAGACCACCTAGAACTAACAGACTAACAGTCTTGTGCTGTAGGTGAGAACACTTTAGAGGACCCTTATGAATCAAGTCCTGTATCTCTCATTAACGCTCATAACCTGCTTCCAGGCCACAGGACTTATTGTGAGCTGCACCCACTCTGTGGATTTCCCTCCCACGCACAAGACTTCCTCTAGTCTCCAAACCTTCAAATGTCCCCTGATAACTCCCCTCTGCAGTCACCTTACCCAAGCCCAGAGCCACCCACATATCCTCCATAAGCTCCAATTATCACCCATCTACACAAAACGTACAAGTATTCTCCTTCTATGCTCACATTCCCCAGACTAACATTCCTGTGTGATGGATCATACAGCTCTGCGAGAGCTCCTACAATCTGGCTGGGACAATATCTACATCACTAGAATTGAACGGATACGTGTGTGTGTATGTATGTGTGTGTGTGTGTGTGTGTGTATGTGTGTGTGTGCACGGATGTTCCATGATAACTCTCAAAGGCTTTAACTATATATCTGCAATCTTTGCACACTACCTTAAGGGATAATCTAAATATGAAGATGGGTGTAATCGGAGCAGCCCTTAAGGGTGCTGTCCATGCTGTTTGTGATAATTTTATGCATTTTGATGGAAAGCTGATGACTTTCTAAATTCAACCAGGGCCACTGAAAGCACCGCCAGTCCCCCATAAAAAGGGGGCATGGTCACTGGAGGGGGCTTGATCAACGGGAGGGAGGTGGCCACATCCCTGTAAAAAAAAAATTGCAGAGGGTGCGGGCTGTGTTAACGGGGAGGATCGGCGACAGCGGAGGGCGGGGGGGGGGGGGGATGAGTGACAGGGGGGATGGTGGTGTGACAGTGGTTTGCTGCTGGAGGCACCACTTTCTTTACATGGAAATTTCTACAGTGCAGCTCCACCAAAGGGGTTAAAGGCCTATAAGGGTCCATTAAATGGAAAACATTTTCACTTTATAAAACTTTTGAGAAATGCATAAGCATAAACTCTTGCGTCTTACCTGGCTGTCCCTTATTACCTAGGCTCTCGTTATTACTATTTGCTCCAACATAAAATGCTACAAAATAGGATGGCCTTATAAATGTTATAAATAACAACTTTATTTCCCATGGGCACAAAGTAGAAAAACTACAAATAAAGCAAATAATGAGGAATTACAGGTCATACTGATAATTTCCAACATTCCTCCTCCAGCATTCACAGTGGGGATTTAATCTTCCCTAACAATCAGCTATATTGCAAATGAACCAGTCACAATTGTACCTTGCAAGTTCTCCAGCTTCTCCAATGTCTTCTGTCCATTCTCCAACACCCCGACAGCCCCCTCCCCACACCCACCCACTTTTCTATTACTTCCGCCTATAGCAGTTATACAATAGTTCCATTGCCCTTAATAGGGCTGCACACCTGGGCCTGTAATTGGGCCATTTTAGCTGTGAATATATGTAAGGAAAGTCTGACACAAGACGAAGCCTATTTCCCTCTTTTAGTCAGAAAATAAATCACAATTTAAATGTCATGCAATTAAATACAAAACAATCAATCAATAAAGGAACCAACACTGTATTCCCTGTTACAAGTCAAATGTGAATGTCCTTTCTATAGTAGTGATCATTCCATTACCCTGCACCTGTCACAACTTGTGCATTTCCTCTTTCCTGGCTGAGTTGTGGCTCTCTGTTCTGATAGTTCCATCACTGCCTGGTCTGTATCTAAGATGCAGACCAAAGTGTGCTACCAGCATCAGAGCAGAGAGTGACACCCCAAGCAGGAAAGGAACTGCACGATGGTGCAAAGTGTTATAATGATCGCTGTGTAGTAGCCCAAAGGGAAAGGTCAGTGAAATAATGTAAATAAATAACCACACCACAGGTGCATGCTATCATCCAATCAAAAGTGGTTACAAAGAGTTTCTGCCTGTTATATAAATCACTGCGTATCGTTGACCCAGGCCTCCAGAACACCTCCTTATGGGAATATCTGAGTTAGGGGAACAAGTATGTTCCATATAGAATTACGCTCCTGTGCTTGCCCCAATCAAACGCTTAGGCCATAGAAGCGTCTCTGTAAGACCACATGTCCGTTTCCCACCTATAATTTGAGAAGCCGTATAACAGTCTAGTTTGGTCATAGAAGTGGGTGGCTACATGTGACTAGATGTGGATGCTAGGGGCATTGCCTGTTTGGTCATGGCCAGATCCCTTCATGTGGCACTGGGGCCGGTCAGCGTGTTGGAAGGCGACATGTCTGATAATTATCCAAAAATACGGATCATTATTATGCAGTGTTTATTTTGGAATCCCACCAACGGCCTCCTATCAGAGCATGCACGCCTAGCCAGTGGCGGAACCACCGTTGGTGCAGCAGGTGTAGTGCACCGAGGCCCCTGAGGTCTAAGGGGCCCACTGCTTTCCCTGTCACCTTCTTCCTGTCCTGCATGGTTTTTCCCTGTCACCCTCTGCCTCCCCCTGTCGCCCTCTGCCTCCCCCTGTCACCCACTGTGGTGTTAAATATTGTGAACTTGGGTTTGGGTGGAGGAGGGGTCCAAATTATATATTTGCACCTGGGACCACAACCCACAACTTTCGCCACTGCGACTAGCATAAGAGAGAACGGTTTGCAGTATAGCAAAAGCATATATATATATATATATATATATATAATAATAATAATAATAATAATAATAATAGCAGGTTGCATTGTTGGGAACTCTGGAAGTAGCTGGATAAAGGAATGGGAGAGAAAGACTAGAGACAGAAATACCCAGCACACAAGTACATAGGTTAGATAAAACATTGCATGCTTCATTCAACTGGAACATCAAAAATATGCAAATCAACTAATCAGACAAAAGGATATAAATAGGGCTCCTATATAACACTGGAGTAATGAGCGTATAAGAGGAATGGCCGGATACACCACAATACAGAGTCTCAGTGCACACACATTCCAGATACAAGCACATCGCCAGCATTCATGTCACTGGGAGACGGTTCTGCTACAGGGTTAGTACATTGGATGGTGGTGAGAGGAGTAAGCTCGGGCCTGTGTGCACAGGGAGTACTGCAGGGTACCTGCCTGGTCCTGCCTGACGCTGCTACCCCCGGGGCTTACAGCACACATACAGTATATCACATTACAGCACCGTACACTGATCCAATGGGTCACAGCTAATCACAATCCCGCTCTGTTTACATAGTGACATAACAGACAGTGGTACAATGTAACACACCAGCACACACACACCAGTGAGAAAGAGGACTGATGACCCTAATTACTGTCTGACGGACACCCAGCGAGAGGCCTGCCTCCCATATACTATAAGAGCACATCTGCAGATACAGGCTGGTTAGAACGCAGGGAACGGCAGATGGTCCAGGGGAATGGAAGAAACAATCACCTGTATGGGGTACAGGACCAGTCACTAGACTCTCAGCATCGGTACGGAGGCTGCAGGGAACACAGGTCTCTTCTAGCTCAGCATCCTATTCCCTGTATCTTCTCCCGGTCCGACGGATCCTGCCTGCGTCTAAAAGCTGGAAGAGCAGATTAATCGTACAATGGTGAGGATGCTTCAGGCTCGGAGGAGAAGCAATCCACCAGCTCAGCCCTGCCTCAGCTGCTCATGAATATTCATTGCCCGCACAGCACTGTTGACAAGAGAATAGTCACTCCCCGAGCAGGCAGGGATAGGCAGGAGCATGAATAGCTGCAGATAGAAGCAGTGAGATGTGTCTAATGCACTGCAATCACAGCCTCGATTGTGGCGACACAATAATAGGGATGGGATGGGGGCAATGGGTTTGTCTTTTAAAATTTAAGTCCCAGATCTCCGGAACCAGCATTGATTATTATTGCTGTATGGCCTGTCACTGCACGCCACGCACTCACCGTCACTCAGTGACGTTATGGTCAGATGATGGTGTACAGGACTGAGTATTAGGGGCTTGTGTCTGTGCTAGGCCTTCTCATGACTGTATAGCATACAGTATACAGAACATACTCTCCAGGGATGTACACAAGCAGCCAGCGTACCCTTCCCAGTATAACCTTGTAGCATGCACACCATTTATCATTACTGTCCCTGCGTGTGCAGGACGGTACATACCCCTGATAACACTGCATATTACAGTGCCATCCTGAGCGGTAATATTCTGCCCACATCACACTGTATATGTAATCAGTAATACATGGGCCCCATAGGCAGAAACAGTTCTGGATGTGTAGAGCACAGGACCATGGTCCATTGGTGAACATCCAGTAACTAGGTCTGAGATGTGCATTACACAACCAGACGGTCACTCAGATGTGGTATATGAGGATGACGATGTCCACTTCAACCCCAAAAGATCCACAACCTAGCACAGGGACCCCCAATTAGTGCAGCTCTTCGCTCAACATGCTTGGATGGTAAAGCATGAAAAAGTAAAAAAAAACTACTTCATGTTGACTATTTTCACGTGTCGAGACCATGTCGACGGTATGTATGGCAATTGTCAGCCATCTGGGTACCTTTCTAACCTGTAACTAGAACAGTGGCAGAATCTGCAATCCTAATGGTATTAGGAAGAAATATCCAGACAACTGCAGCATGCACTCAGACGAATTTCAGCACTACAACACGGTAGAAATGAAGACACAACCCATAGGTTATGATGCCAACGTTTCGGACTGTTACGTCCTTTATCAAGGCATATGTCTTGATAAAGGACGTAACAGTCCGAAACGTTGGCATCATAACCTATGGGTTGTGTCTTCATTTCTACTGTGTTGTAGTGCTGAAATTCGTCTGAGTGCATGCTGCAGTTGTCTGGATATATATATATAACGTGCAAAAGATAACGTCACTCCAGGTACGTAAATGATGCTTTACTGTTGGTATACAGTGTTTCGGGCCGGAGCCCGTCTTCAGGACAAAAACCATTTACTACGTACCTGGAGTGACGTTATCTTTTGCACGTTTTATACAAGCGCTGGCACCCCCAGTGAACAGCGGGCACCCAGGCCAAGGAACATCAGCATAGCAGGAGCCAGTGAGGAGTGCCGGACCTCTTAACATTATATATATATATATATATATATATATATATATATGTGTATGTATGTACCCTGTTTCCCTGATAATAAGACCTATCCCAATAATAAGCCCTACCCTTATTTCTGGACAACGGTCCAAAATAAGCCCTACCCCGAAAATAAGCCCTAGCTAAATCCCCGACAGTCGGGATTCCGACAGTCATTACTCCGACGTCGGAATCCCGACTGCTCCCTCGTGGGGGTCCACGACCCCCATAGAGGGAGAATAAAATAGGTGGTGAGTGCAGCTCGCCACTGTGCCTGCAGCGTGGCGAGCCCGCAGTCCCTGTGCTCAACTTCCAGCCCCATGAAACGGATGCTACTGCTACGGTAGCAGGCCTGGTACCGCTGAATCCTCTGCTGGCATCAGCGGTGCCAGGGATGCATTGTGCATGTGACATCACTGCGTACCTCAAGGACTGAGCGGCGTCTGTACACAGGCGGGAGCGAAGTGACTGAGCAGCGGCGGAGGAAAAGGCTGAGTGGGTGAAAAATGCAGAAGGAAAGGTAAGTGGCAGTTGTACTTGAAGTATAAGGTGATTGAGGGGCATGATGTGCATAAAAGCAGGACTGAGGGGCTAAAATAAGCCCTACCCCGAAAATAAGCCTATGGTGTTTTTTGGACTGAAAAAAAAAAATAAGACAGTGTCTTATTATCGGAGAAACACGGTATGTACAGATCCACAAAGCCTGCACTCGCACTTGCATCAGAAAGTCAATGAGTGGGGTGCCTTAATGGAATACAGGTTCTTAGCCATGTACAGAAAAAAGTCTCACCGTGAGGTAAGACAAAAGCACTCTCCACTAATTAAAGATCAGGGAAAAACTCCTGATGAATCAAAAACCAGCCACAACAATAAACATTATCCTGAGCTGTATGCTTGTATGTATATATGGAGAGAGAGAGAGGGAGAGAGAGGGAGAGAGGGGGAGAGAGGGAGAGAGAGAGAGGGAGAGAGAGAGAGAGAGAGAGAGAGAGAGAGAGAGAGAGAGAGAGAGAGAGAGAGAGAGAGAGAGAGAGAGAGAGAGAGAGAGAGAGAGAGAGAGAGAGAGAGAGCGAATTGAATATTTTAAACAATAATTAGCATGAACTATTCTGTAAAATGTAATGCATGGTGTTTCAATAAAACATTAAATTAAAAAAAAGTCTGATTTTTA